>NC_139224.1:178788333-179277959 GCF_055691185.1 Crinia signifera | reverse complement strand
TTATCACCTGCCCCCCCCCAGTGTATGCTATTACCTGCCCCCCCGTGTATACTATTACCTCCCCCCCCCCCCGTGTATACTATAGAAGCAGTTCTACCTGGGAATTTGCCTTTTATGCATGTGCTATTTATGTGTATGCTATTACCTGCCCCCCCCCATGTATGCTATTACCTGCCCCCCCCCCAGTGTATGCTATCACTATCACCTGCTCCCCCAGTGTATGCTATTACCTGCCCCCCCCACAGTGTATGCTATTACCTGCCCCCCCCCCCACAGTGTATGCTATTACCTGCCCCCCCCAGTGTATGCTATTACCTCCCCCCCCCCAGTGTATGCTATTACCTGCCCCCCCATTGTATGCTATTACCTGCCCCCCATGTATACTATTACCTGCCCCCCCCCCAGTGCATGCTATCACCTGCCCCCCCCGTGTATGCTATCACCTGCCCCCCCCGTGTATGCTATTACCTGCCCCCGTGTATGCTATTAACTGCCCCCCCCTGCGTATACTATTACCTGCTCCCCCCCAGTGTATGCTATTACCTGCCCCCCCCGTGTATACTATTACCTGCCCCCCCACAGTGTATGCTATTACCTGCCCCCCGTGTATGCTATTACCTGCCCCCCCTCCAGTGTATGCTATCACCTGCCCCCCCCCCAGTGTATGCTATTACCTGCCCCCCCCAGTGTATGCTATCACCTGCCCCCCCCCCAGTGTATGCTTTTACCTGCCCCCCCATGTATGCTATTACCTGCCCCCCCCCCAGTGTATGCTATCACCTGCTCCCCCAGTGTATGCTATTACCTGCCCCCCCCCACAGTGTATGCTATTACCTGCCCCCCCACAGTGTATGCTATCACCTGCCCCCCCCCCCAGTGTTACCTGCCCCCCCCCAGTGTATGCTATCACCTGCCCCCCCAGTGTATGCTATTACCTGCCCCCCCCCCACAGTGTATGCTATTACCTGCCCCCCCCCACAGTGTATGCTATTACCTGCCCCCCCCACAGTGTATGCTATTACCTGCCCCCCCCCACAGTGTATGCTATCACCTGCCCCCCCCCAGTGTATGCTATTACCTGCCCCCCCCATGTATGCTATTACCTGCCCCCCCCCCAGTGTATGCTATCACCTGCCCCCCCCCCCAGTGTATGCTATTACCTGCCCCCCCCAGTGTATGCTATTACCTGCCCCCCCCCCACAGTGTATGCTATTACCTGCCCCCCCCCCCACAGTGTATGCTATTACCTGCCCCCCCACGGTGTATGCTATCACCTGCCCCCCCCCAGTGTATGCTATTACCTGCCCCCCCCCGTGTATACTATTACCTCCCCCCCCGTGTATACTATTACCTGCCCCCCCCCCCACAGTGTATGCTATCACCTGCCCCCCCCCAGTGTATGCTATTACCTGCCCCCCCCCACAGTGTATGCTATCACCTGCCCCCCCCCCAGTGTATGCTATTACCTGCCCCCCCGTGTATACTATTACCTCCCCCCCCCCCCGTGTATACTATAGAAGCAGTTCTACCTGGGAATTTGCCTTTTATGCATGTGCTATTTATGTGTATGCTATTACCTGCCCCCCCCCATGTATGCTATTACCTGCCCCCCCCCAGTGTATGCTATCACTATCACCTGCTCCCCCAGTGTATGCTATTACCTGCCCCCCCCACAGTGTATGCTATTACCTGCCCCCCCCCCCCCACAGTGTATGCTATTACCTGCCCCCCCACAGTGTATGCTATCACCTGCCCCCCCCCAGTGTATGCTATTACCTGCCCCCCCCAGTGTATACTATTACCTGCCCCCCCCCACAGTGCATGCTATTACCTGCCCCCCCCCCCAGTGTATGCTATTACCTGCCCCCCGTGTATACTATTACCTGCCCCCCCCACAGTGTATGCTATCACCTGCCCCCCCAGTGTATGCTATTACCTGCCCCCCGTGTATACTATTACCTCCCCCCCCCCCCCCACAGTGTATGCTATCACCTGCCCCCCCCCCAGTGTATGCTATTACCTGCCCCCCCATGTATGCTATTACCTGCCCCCCCCCCAGTGTATGCTATCACCTGCCCCCCCCCCCCAGTGTATGCTATTACCTGCCCCCCCCAGTGTATGCTATTACCTGCCCCCCCCCACAGTGTATGCTATTACCTGCCCCCCCCCCCACAGTGTATGCTATTACCTGCCCCCCCACGGTGTATGCTATCACCTGCCCCCCCCCCAGTGTATGCTATCACTATCACCTGCTCCCCCAGTGTATGCTATTACCTGCCCCCCCCACAGTGTATGCTATTACCTGCCCCCCCCCCCCCACAGTGTATGCTATTACCTGCCCCCCCACAGTGTATGCTATCACCTGCCCCCCCCCAGTGTATGCTATTACCTGCCCCCCCCCCCCAGTGTATGCTATTACCTGCCCCCCGTGTATACTATTACCTGCCCCCCCCCCAGTGTATGCTATTACCTGCCCCCCCGTGTATACTATTACCTGCCCCCCCCACAGTGTATGCTATTACCTGCCCCCCCGTGTATACTATTACCTGCCCCCCCCCAGTGTATGCTATTACCTGCCCCCCCCTGCGTATACTATTACCTGCCTACCCCCCCAGTGTATGCTATTACCTGCCCCCCCGTGTATACTATTACCTGCCCCCCCCACAGTGTATGCTATTACCTGCCCCCCCGTGTATACTATTACCTGCCCCCCCCCCAGTGTATGCTATTACCTGCCCCCCCGTGTATACTATTACCTGCCCCCCCCCCCAGTGTATGCTATTACCTGCCCCCCCGTGTATACTATTACCTGCCCCCCCCACAGTGTATGCTATTACCTGCCCCCCCCCCCCACAGTGTATGCTATTACCTGCCCCCCCCCCCAGTGTATGCTATTACCTGCCCCCCCCCCCAGTGTATGCTATTACCTGCCCCCCCCGTGTATACTATTACCTGCCCCCCCCCCCCAGTGTATGCTATTACCTGCCCCCCCCCGTGTATACTATTACCTGCCCCCCCCCCACAGTGTATGCTATTACCTGCCCCCCCCCCGTGTATGCTATTACCTGCCCCCCGTGTATGCTATTACCTGCCCCCCCCCCGTGTATACTATTACCTGCCCCCCCCCCGTGTATACTATTACCTGCCCCCCCCGTGTATACTATTACCTGCCCCCCCCCCCCGTGTATGCTATTACCTGCCCCCTGTGTATGCTATTACCTGCCCCCCCCCCGTGTATACTATTACCTGCCCCCCCCCCAGTGTATGCTATCACCTGCCCCCCCCGTGTATGCTATTACCTGCCCCCCCCCCCCCCGTGTATACTATTACCTGCCCCCCCCCCCGTGTATACTATTACCTGCCCCCCCCCGTGTATGCTATTACCTGCCCCCCCCGTGTATGCTATTACCTGCCCCCCCCCGTGTATACTATTACCTGCCCCCCCCCCCCCCGTGTATGCTATTACCTGCCCCCCCCCCCCCGTGTATGCTATTACCTGCCCCCCCCCCGTGTATACTATTACCTGCCCCCCGTGTATACTATTACCTGCCCCCCCCCCCCCCGTGTATGCTATTACCTGCCCCCTGTGTATGCTATTACCTGCCCCCTGTGTATACTATTACCTGCCCCCCCCCCCCCGTGTATACTATTACCTGCCCCCCCAGTGTATTTGGAACCCCCCAGATACTGTACCTTGTGTTTGCACCTGTGTTACATACTTGTTACATCATACAAACTGAACACGATATTGCCTCGGTCACCGTGACTCAGGAGATTCCAGGTCTCACCCTAATATCTTACTGTTCTGTACTTTATATTATTGTGAGTAATGACCTTATACCCTGCACTGTGCACCTGTCACCCAGATTACCCGTCCAGAAAACCAACGTCACCAGATTGCCAATGATTACAGCTACATGACAGGTCAGTCACGTGAGTCTCCAGTCCCTTCACAGGGCGCCACCGGTGGAACCGGAACTAACACCAGCATCAGTCACCAGCCAGTCTCACGTTACACGGAAAGCTGCAGAAAGGGCGGCGGATTCTAGATTTTCTCTTTTTAAATGAACAATGGGTCTGATTCAGGTTGGTTCGCAGCTCACCAAGTGCCTATGACATCACCTGTGCCCCCCCACCCCCGGCTGCTAATTCCCCTTGGTAACGTGTGAGGGAATGTGTAATGAAAGCACATCCCCTCACATGCCTCCTCCCCCCCGCCTGCCCGCTGATTCCCCTTGGTAACGTGCGAGGGAATGTGTAATGAAAGCACATCCCCTCACATGCCTCCTCCCCCCCCCCCCCCCGCCCGCTGCTGATTCTCCTTGGTAACGTGCGAGGGAATGTGTAATGAAAGCACATCCCCTCACATGCCTCCTCCCCCCCCCCCCCCCCCCGCCCGCTGCTGATTCTCCTTGGTAACGTGCGGGGGAATGTGTAATGAAAGCACATCCCCTCACATGCCTCCCCCCCCCGCCCGCTGCTGATTCTCCTTGGTAACGTGCGGGGGAATGTGTAATGAAAGCACATCCCCTCACATGCCTCCTCCCCCCCCCCCCGCTGCTGATTCCCCTTGGTAATGTGTGAGGGAATGTGTAATGAAAGCACATCCCCTCACATGCCTCCCCTCCCCCGCCCCGCTGCTGATTCCCCTTGGTAACGTGCGAGGGAATGTGTAAGAAAAGCACATCCCCTCACATGCCTCCCCTCCCCCTCCCCGCTGCTGATTCCCCTTGGTAACGTGCGAGGGAATGTGTAAGGAAAGCACATCCCCTCACATGCCTCCCCCCCCCGCTCCGCTGCCGATTCCCCTTGGTAACGTGCGAGGGAATGTGTAAGGAAAGCACATCCCCTCACATGCCTTCCCCCCCCCCGCCCCGCTGCTGATTTCCCCTTGGTAACGTGCGAGGGAATGTGTAAGGAAAGCACATCCCCTCACATGCCTCCCCCCCCCCCCCCCCCCGCTGCTGATTCCCCTTGGTAACGTGCGAGGGAATGTGTAATGAAAGCACATCCCCTCACATGCCTCCTCCCCCCCCCCCCGCACCGCTGCTGATTCCCCTTGGTAACGTGCGAGGGAATGTGTAATGAAAGCACATCCCCTCACATGCCTCCTCCCCCCCCCCCCGCCCCGCTGCTGATTCCCCTTGGTAACGTGTGAGGGAATGTGTAATGAAAGCACATCCCCTCACATGTCTCCTCCCCCCCCCCCCCCTGCCCGCCGATTCCCCTTGGTAACGTGTGAGGGAATGTGTAAGGAAAGCACACCCCCTCACATGCCTCCCCCCCACCCACTGCTGATTCCCCTTGGTAACGTGTGAAGGAATGTGTAAGAAAAGCACATCCCCTCACATGCCCCCCCCCGCCCCGCTGCTGATTCCCCTTGGTAACGTGCGAGGGAATGTGTAAGGAAAGCACATCCCCTCACATGCCCCCCCCCCGCTGCTGATTTCCCTTGGTAACGTGCGAGGGAATGTGTAATGAAAGCACACATCTCACATGCCTCCCCCCCCCGCCCCGCTGCTGATTCCCCTTGGTAACGTGAGAGGGAATGTGTAATGAAAGCACATCCCCTCACATGACCCCCCCCGCTGCTGATTTCCCTTGGTAACGTGCGAGGGAATGTGTAATGAAAGCACACCCCCTCACATGCCTCCCCCCCCCTTCCGCTGCTGATTCCCCTTGGTAACGTGCGAGGGAATGTGTAATGAAAGCACATCCCCTCACATGCCCCCCCCCCCCCGCTGCTGATTTCCCTTGGTAACGTGCGAGGGAATGTGTAATGAAAGCACACCCCCTCACATGCCTCCCCCCCCCCCCCCCGCTGCTGATTCCCCTTGGTAACGTGCGAGGGAATGTGTAATGAAAGCACATCCCCTCACATGCCTCCCCCCACCCCCCCCCGCTGCTGATTCCCCTTGGAAACGTGCGAGGGAATGTGTAATGAAAGCACATCCCCTCACATGCCTCCTCCCCCCCCCACTGCTGATTCCCCGTGGTAACGTGCGAGGGAATGTGTAATGAAAGCACATCCCCTCACATGCCTCCCCCCCCCCCCCGCTGCTGATTCCCCTTGGTAACGTGTAAGGGAATGTGTAATGAAAGCACATCCCCTCACATGCCTCCTCCCCCCTGCCCCGCTGCTGATTCCCCTTGGTAACGTGCGAGGGAATGTGTAAGGAAAGCACATCCCCTCACATGCCTCCTCCCCCCCGCTGCTGATTCCCCTTGGTAACGTGCGAGGGAATGTGTAAGGAAAGCACATCCCCTCACATGTTTCCTCCCCCCCCCCGCCCCGCTGCTGATTCCCCTTGGTAACGTGCGAGGGAATGTGTAATGAAAGCACATCCCCTCACATGCCTCCCCCCCCGCCCCGCTGCTGATTCCCCTTGGTAACGTGCGAGGGAATGTGTAATGAAAGCACATCCCCTCACATGTCTCCTCCCCCCCCCGCCCCGCTGCTGATTCCCCTTGGTAACGTGCGAGGGAATGTGTAATGAAAGCACATCCCCTCACATGTCTCCTCCTCCCCCCCCCCCTGCCCGCCGATTCCCCTTGGTAACGTGCGAGGGAATGTGTAATGAAAGCACATCCCCTCACATGCCCCCCCCCACGCTGCTGATTCCCCTTGGTAACGTGCGAGGGAATGTGTAATGAAAGCCCCCCCCCTTACATGCCTCCCCCCCCCCCCCCCGCTGCTGATTCCCCTTGGTAACGTGCGAGGGAATGTGTAATGAAAGCACATCCCCTCACATGCCCCCCCGCTGCTGATTCCCTTTGGTAACGTGCGAGGGAATGTGTAAGGAAAGCACATCCCCTCACATGCCCCCCCCCCCCCCCGCTGCTGATTCCCTTTGGTAACGTGCGAGGGAATGTGTAAGGAAAGCACATCCCCTCACATGCCCCCCCCCCCCCCCGCTGCTGATTCCCCTTGGTAACGTGCGAGGGAATGTGTAATGAAAGCACATCCCCTCACATGCCCCCCCCCCGCTGCTGATTTCCCTTGGTAACGTGCGAGGGAATGTGTAATGAAAGCACACCCCCTCACATGCCTCCCCCCCCCCCCCCCGCTGCTGATTCCCCTTGGTAACGTGCGAGGGAATGTGTAATGAAAGCACATCCCCTCACATGCCCCCCCCCCGCTGCTGATTTCCCTTGGTAACGTGCGAGGGAATGTGTAATGAAAGCACACCCCCTCACATGCCTCCCCCCCCCCCCCCGCTGCTGATTCCCCTTGGTAACGTGCGAGGGAATGTGTAATGAAAGCACATCCCCTCACATGCCTCCCCCCACCCCCCCCCCCGCTGCTGATTCCCCTTGGTAACGTGCGAGGGAATGTGTAATGAAAGCACATCCCCTCACATGCCTCCTCCCCCCCCCACTGCTGATTCCCCGTGGTAACGTGCGAGGGAATGTGTAATGAAAGCACATCCCCTCACATGCCTCCCCCCCCCCCCCCCGCTGCTGATTCCCCTTGGTAACGTGTAAGGGAATGTGTAATGAAAGCACATCCCCTCACATGCCTCCTCCCCCCTGCCCCGCTGCTGATTCCCCTTGGTAACGTGCGAGGGAATGTGTAAGGAAAGCACATCCCCTCACATGCCTCCTCCCCCCCGCTGCTGATTCCCCTTGGTAACGTGCGAGGGAATGTGTAAGGAAAGCACATCCCCTCACATGCCTCCTCCCCCCCCCCGCCCCGCTGCTGATTCCCCTTGGTAACGTGCGAGGGAATGTGTAATGAAAGCACATCCCCTCACATGCCTCCCCCCCCCGCCCCGCTGCTGATTCCCCTTGGTAACGTGCGAGGGAATGTGTAATGAAAGCACATCCCCTCACATGTCTCCTCCCCCCCCCGCCCCGCTGCTGATTCCCCTTGGTAACGTGCGAGGGAATGTGTAATGAAAGCACATCCCCTCACATGCCTCCTCCCCCCCCCACTGCTGATTCCCCTTGGTAACGTGCGAGGGAATGTGTAATGAAAGCACATCCCCTCACATGTCTCCTCCTCCCCCCCCCCTGCCCGCCGATTCCCCTTGGTAACGTGCGAGGGAATGTGTAATGAAAGCACATCCCCTCACATGCCCCCCCCCACGCTGCTGATTCCCTTGGTAACGTGCGAGGGAATGTGTACTGAAAGCACACCCCCTCACATGCCTCCCCCCCCCCCCCCCGCTGCTGATTCCCCTTGGTAACGTGCGAGGGAATGTGTAATGAAAGCACATCCCCTCACATGCCCCCCCGCTGCTGATTCCCTTTGGTAACGTGCGAGGGAATGTGTAAGGAAAGCACATCCCCTCACATGCCCCCCCCCCCCCCCCCGCTGCTGATTCCCTTTGGTAACGTGCAAGGGAATGTGTAAGGAAAGCACATCCCCTCACATGCCCCCCCCCCCCCCCCCCCCGCTGCTGATTCCCCTTGGTAACGTGCGAGGGAATGTGTAATGAAAGCACATCCCCTCACATGCCCCCCCCCGCTGCTGATTTCCCTTGGTAACGTGCGAGGGAATGTGTAATGAAAGCACACCCCCTCACATGCCTCCCCCCCCCGCTGCTGATTCCCCTTGGTAACGTGCGAGGGAATGTGTAAGGAAAGCACATCCCCTTACATGCCTCCTCCCCCCCCCCTCCCGCTGCTGATTTCCCTTGGTAACGTGCGAGGGAATGTGTAATGAAAGCACATCCCCTCACATGCCTCCCCCCCCCGCCCCGCTGCTGATTCCCCCTGGTAATGTGCGAGGGAATGTGTAATGAAAGCACATCCCCTCACATGCCTCCCCCCCCCCCCCGCCCCGCTGCTGATTCCCCTTGGTAACGTGCGAGGGAATGTGTAATGAAAGCACATCCCCTCACATGCCCCCCGCTGCTGATTCCCTTTGGTAACGTGCGAGGGAATGTGTAAGGAAAGCACATCCCCTCACATGCCCCCCCCCCCCGCTGCTGATTCCCTTTGGTAACGTGCGAGGGAATGTGTAAGGAAAGCACATCCCCTCACATCCCCCCCCCCGCTGCTGATTCCGTTTGGTAACGTGCGAGGGAATGTGTAATGAAAGACATCCCCTCACATGCCCCCCCCCGCTGCTGATTTCCCTTGGTAACGTGCGAGGGAATGTGTAATGAAAGCACACCCCCTCACATGCCTCCCCCCCCCTGCTGCTGATTCCCCTTGGTAACATGCGAGGGAATGTGTAAGGAAAGCACATCCCCTCACATGGCTCCCCCCCCCCCCCCCGCTGCTGATTCCCCTTGGTAACGTGCGAGGGAATGTGTAAGGAAAGCACATCCCCTCACATGCCACATGCCTCCTCCCCCCCCCCCCCCCCGCTGCTGATTCCCCTTGGTAACATGTGAGGGAATGTGTAAGGAAAGCACATCCCCTCACATGCCTCCCCCCCCCACTGCTGATTCCCCTTGGTAACGGGCGAGGGAATGTGTAATGAAAACACATCCCCTCACATGCCTCCCCCCCCCGCCCCACTGCTGATTCCTCTTGGTAACGTGCGAGGGAATGTGTAATGAAAGCACATCCCCTCACATGCCTCCCCCTCCCCCACTGCTGATTCCCCTTGGTAACGTGCGAGGGAATGTGTAATGAAAGCACATCCCCTCACATGCCTCCTCCCCCCCCCCCACTGCTGATTCCCCTTGGTAACGTGCGAGGGAATGTGTAAGGAAAGCACATCCCCTCACATGCCACATGCCTCCTCCCCCCCCCCCCGCTGCTGATTCCCCTTGGTAACATGTGAGGGAATGTGTAAGGAAAGCACATCCCCTCACATGCCTCCTCCCCCCCCCCCCCGCTCCGCTGCTGATTCCCCTTGGTAACGTGCGAGGGAATGTGTAATGAAAGCACATCCCCTCACATGCCTCCCCCCCCCCCCCCGCTGCTGATTCCCCTTGGTAACGTGCGAGAGAATGTGTAATGAAAGCACAACCCCTCACATGCCTCCCCCCCCCCCCCCCCCCCCCCGCTGCTGATTCCCCTTGGTAACGTGCGAGGGAATGTGTAATGAAAGCACATCCCCTCACATGCCTCCCCCCCCTGCTGATTCCCCTTGGTAACGTGCAAGGGAATGTGTAAGGAAAGCACATCCCCTCACATGCCTCCCCTGCAGGAGAAGTGATTCGATGGTAGCGGACCATCGTATAATTTATTCTGCCTTTGCAAATAGCAGTCAGTGAAAACTGACTTTTATTTGCATGTACCTGGCGGAAGACAGGACAGGCGGCTGATGTCCTGTGATGGCAAGCAACATGAAGAGTGAATAAACAACCAGCCAATCAGGGTAACTCCTGATGGGCTGGCTCTCACCTTCGCATACCTCCCAACATGACCCTCTCCGGGATAATTTCTGATGACCATCATCTGTGTAAAACACCTTTCCTACCAATGAACCTGTTTAGAACAGGTGAAGGCCACCATAAATTCAGAGGGAAGTCCAGTAAAACAGAGCACTGTGTCCTCCTGGAGAGGGGCATGCTGGGAGGTATGTCTTTGATATATTGGGAAGTTCTGTTATCCTGTAGCCTCACAGTAGATAGGGATGGCCATCGTTGCCATTGCAATCGATGGTTGCCATCGATGGCAATTCTGCAACTGGCCATCGATAGTGCTAATCTATGCTATGGATGACTATCGATATTTTTACATATCGATGGTCATCCATTGTGTTTGTTTGATTGGCCTGTGGGCCAATCAAAACACTGGGGCGGAGTTTCACGGGTGTCGGGCGGAGCTATGCTCCGTGTCCCGGCACTTAAAAAAAAAAGGCAAAACATTGTTTTGCTGTTCCATCGATGGAGGGAAACCATCTGGTTCTCCCCCATCGATGGCTAAAGTATTTGACATCGGCCATGAACCATCGGTGATTTCGAATCATCGATGGTCGATGGCCATCCCTAACAGTAGACAATCACATGGTCCAGAATGGGAGCCGTTCTCATGCAGTACAAAGATTGCTGAGGCCGGAGGATTATCAGATTTATCTCTTATATATTTGGCTACATCTGTCACTCAAAGTGTGTCTGACCCTCTAACGCTGGGTGGAGCCTCTGACTCACATGACAGAGAACCAGCCCAGTGAGCCCACAGTCATAGGAGGGACACATTGCTCTGCTCCTGCACTTTCCTTTTAATGTATGATTGCCATCACCTGTGTTGAAGCACCTTTCCTATCAATTAACCTGTTCAACACAGATGGAGGTAATCATACATTAGGAAGAAAGTCCAGCGGCAGAGCATTGTGTCCCTCCTGGCATGGGTCATGTTGGGAGGTATGCACAGTGCCAGACACCCTCTGCCTCCCCATGTTACCCAGCAAAGAAACAGCTACTCACCAGACACACCAGGTGAGCGCCCCCCGCCGTCCCCCCTCCCGCGATTCGCGGGGCCCCTCCCATGATTCGCACGCTCCCCGCCCCCGCAAACCCCTCCTACCACAATTCGCAGCACCCCCCGCGATTTGCGGTAACCCCAGCCCCCACGACCCCCCCTCCGGCGATTCGGGAACCCCCCGCGTCCCCCCCTCCCGCGATTCGCTGCAACCCCTGCGCCCACCCCTCCAGCAAATCGCAGCACCCACCCCGCGACCCCCCCTCCCCCAATTCATGGCACCCCCCCCGCCACCCCCCCTCCCGTGGACACCCCCCACCACCACCCCCCCCCCAGCCGCCGCGATTCACAGCAACCCCAGGATCAAATGTGTCATCCCTAGCCTCTTTACTGTGTCAACCCTAGCCTCTATACCATGTCATCCCTAGCCTCTATACCGTGGCATCCCTAGCCTCTATACCATGTCATCCCTAGCCTCTATACCGTGTCATCCCTAGCCTCTATACCGTGTAATCGCTAGCCTCTATACCATGTCATCCCTAGCCTCTATACCATGTCATCCCTAGCCTCTATACCGTGTAATCGCTAGCCTCTATACCATATCATCCCTAGCCTCTATACCGTGTCATCCCTAGCCTCTATACCGTGTCATCCCTAGCCTCTATACCGTGTAATCGCTAGCCTCTATACCATGTCATCCCTAGCCTCTATACCATGTCATCCCTAGCCTCTATACCATGTCATCCCTAGCCTCTATACCGTCTCATCCCTAGCCTCTATACCGTGTAATCGCTAGCCTCTATACCATGTCATCCCTAGCCTCTATACCGTGTCATCCCTAGCCTCTATACCGTGTAATCGCTAGCCTCTATACCATGTCATCCCTAGCCTCTATACCGTGGCATCCCTAGCCTCTATACCATGTCATCCCTATCCTCTATACCATGTCATCCCTAGCCTCTATACCGTGTCATCCCTAGCCTCTATACCGTGTAATCGCTAGCCTCTATACCATATCATCCCTAGCCTCTATACCGTGGCATCCCTATACTCTATACCATGTCATCCCTAGCCTCTATACCATATTATCCCTATTTAGTGTCATCCCTAGCCTCTGTATCATGTCATCCCTAGCCTCTATTTAGTGTCATCCCTATCCTCTATACCATGTCATCCCTATCCTCTTTACTGTGTCAACCCTAGCCTCTATACCATGTCATCCCTATCCTCTATACCATGTCATCCCTAGCCTCTATACCGTGTCATCCCTTGCCTCTATACCTTGGCAACCCTAGCCTCTATACCGTGGCATCACCATGTCATCCGTGGCCTCTATACCGATCAAGCTGCCATTATTACTGGGTGGAGATTTACACGCGCCCGCCCCCTGGAGCTGTCTATCGCCGCCATCTCCTCTATGTAGGGCCATACTCGGCATACTGACCTGGCATTTACAAGGGCTGACCCTCTCCCTTAAATTATTGTGCACTGTACCCCATAGACCCATACGCAATCCCAGGTCACGGCTGTGGATCCCTCCCGACAACCGTGATCCGGGCCCATTAGTGTTTTGCCCAACAGCAAATCGGCAGGCAGGATTCAGGGGCAGATTTATTAAGCTTGGAGAAGAGATAAACTGGAGATAAAGTGGAGAAAAGGTAAAAGAGATAAAGCACCAGCCAATCAGCTATGTTTGAAAAAGACAGTTGGGAGCTGATTGGCTGGTGCCTTATCTCCTTTTACCTTTTCTCCGCTTTATCTCCAGTTTATCTCTTCTCCAAGCTTAATAAATCTGCCCCTCAATGCCCCGCCTGCCGATCAGGAAAAGTGGGTGTGTCTGCGTAAACGGCAGTGGATGGTCGATCTACGGAAGGGATCGCGACAATTCCGGGCCGTTATCGGCAGAACGGGCGCCCGACAGCCCGAATAGGGACCCGCCGCTATTTCCCTCATCGGGAATAGCGGCGGAAGATTGAATACCCCCCATAGACTCACAGCTGATACAGTATCTGGTTGCTATGGGATACAGCACATCATGCTACAGTATATGTTAATTCAGAAAAAAGTAATTGGATCACCCTCGGGCGCAGCAGCTTGTGGGTCTCAAAACACTTATTGAGGAGTCACCACTCCTCCAAACAAGGATACACAATACAAATTTATAAGTGGAAACCCTCTAGCGCTAAAACATGAACATTAGTACTTTCCTTTGCTGGTGTGGATATTCCTATATAGACCGGTGTATGGTATGGATCGTCCTTGTAGTATGATTCTCATAGATGTTTATAGTCCATGTAAGAGATGAATGAAAACAAGGACATCAGTAATCCACCCTATATGGTTTGTTCTACACCCGTGCAGATAAAGGGAGGCTGTGAAGTTTTTCTTCTTCCACCCAGCAGAAAAGGGACAGACAGACGTAATCTGTAAGGATAATCTTGCGTACCCAGACTCACATAAAGATGTGGCTGGTTATACACATCAAGGTATCTTTAAATCTTTAGTGCGTACCCAACTCACAATTATGGAGTATGGTATCCTCACATAAAGGTATCTTTTAGCCAAGTAGATAAAAAAAATTTTTGCCAAAGGGGTGCGTACCCCAACTCACTGGTGGAGATGCTGTGGAAATCACATCAAGGTATCTTTCAAGCCACTCGAGAGATGAACCAAAAAGGTACTTTAATAACTTCCACATCCAGAAGTACACAATACAGTGTATCATTCATCTCTTACATGGACTATAAACATCTATGAGAATCATACTACAAGGACGATCCATACCATACACCGGTCTATATAGGAGTATCCACACCAGCAAAGGAAAGTACCAGTATATGTTAATTGCTGCATGGTTGCTATAGGTTTCGGTACAGTCACATCAACGTTTCATGTCACTATAAAATGTGACACTGCCAACATGTCCTGATCGATCTGTCTCCTCTCGCCTAATCACAAACCCGCAACCCACAGCCCAGACGGGCACTTACCTCATGGGCATTGCCATACAGCCAGTGCTGCTGCGGACCTGGGAACTCAGAGAACGCCCTGCGCAGCTCCTGCCACCTCAGGAACAGCTTAGAGGCTTTGTACAGCAGGTACAGGACACACAGCCAGACCGCCCAGTGACAGAGCTCAGGGACGCTCAGGGACAGGAGCCCGGACAGCATGGAGGGGGCCATTCCTGGGGAGCAAGCTGCTGCACTGCCTGGGGTGCACGCTGCTGCACTGCCTGGGGTACACGCTGCTGCACTGGCTGGGGTGCACGCTGCTGGGGTGCACGATGCTGCACTGCCTGGGGCGCACGCTGCTGCACTGCCTGGGGTGCACGCTGCTGGGGTGCACGCTGCTGGGGTGCACAATGCTGGGGTGCACGCTGCTGGGGTGCACAATGCTGGAGAACACACTGCTGCACTCTATACCTACAGGGACATAATAACGTGTCAGGGATGGGACAATGTACAGAGGAGGAGGAGGCTGCTGAGGGAGGGTGTGGACACACATACACATACTGCACGCACACACACACACACACATACTGCACACGCACACACACAGTTGTATAAATAAGGTTATACAGTAGCTGGATGGCAGTAATTACTGTAATACAGTAGTGTGTCAGACATCAATGTATAAAGCTGTGTCATGTCTACGGTACGTCATACACCTGCAGGAACACACACAGCCAAGTGACACCTGGACAAACCATACTGCAATGCTAGGGTTGCTGATACATGTAGTGCGGGCCGGGAACTGATGGCACTCCAGGTGCCCTGACCGCTGGGCGATGACCACTGGCCAATGACTAATGTGCCCTGACTGCTGTACACTGACCACTGTACACTGACCACTATACCCTGGCTGCTGTACACTAAATACTGTGCCCTGACCTCTGTGCCCTGACCACTGTGCTCTGACCTCTGTACACTGACCACTGTGCCCTGACCACTATACACTGAACACTGTGCTCTGACCACTGACCACTGTGTCCTGACCACTGTGTCCTGACCACTGACCTCTGTACACTGACCACTGTGCCTTGACCACTGTACACTCATCGTTGTACACTGACCACTGTGCCCTGACTACTGTGCTCTGACCACTGACCACTGTGCCCTGACCACTTTACACTGACCACTGTGCCATGATCACTGTGCTCTGACCACTGTGCTCTGACCACTGACCACTGTAAACAAAGTTATCAAAGTCTCCTCCACTGGCACTGAATGTTACGTCCCTGTGGATAAAGGGGCAGTCCTCTTCTCCAGAAACTAGGGAAGGTTTTATAGGTAGAATACCGTACGCCCCTTTTGGGGTGAAAGGGGTCCTCTTCTCCGGTTTATAGGGGGCTCAAAGGACAGGGTCCACCTGGAAGGCTACCACGTAAATGAGAGATGTTCACGTCCCTTATCAGCCTCAGTAGACAGTCGTGGAAACCCAAAATGAAAGATGGTTGGGGGTATAGTGTAAAATCATTTATTGTATAAGTAATAACAAACAGATAAAAAAGGAAATGGAGCCACTTGGCATAATACCGTATATGGTGGAGAACTAGGATAACATCAGAGTTCTCAAAAAGGCTTAAGCTGAGCGGGGGTAGATCCCGGGATGATCACAAATCCACGCTCAGTCCAGGTGCCAATCAGTAGTGCCAAGGAGGGTCCACCATCCTCTTTGCAAAAAGTCCAAGGAAACACACTCCAAACGCGTTTTCGATTGCTGCCTGCAATCTTTCTCAAGGAGATAATGTGTGGACTAAACATTATACCTTAAATACCCCTCCCATCCAATGAAAAATGAAACAAATCAATGACATCATAAAATATGCAAACTTCTAGTCCAATTGCCGTGCGATACCGCACTTCCGGTATCGACAGATGACAATTTCCTGGTAGGTGGAACGCAGCATGCGTTCCACCCATCATTAGATTCCTGGCCGGATATGACACTGTATAGCGTGTCATGCGTATGAGTCTTTGACTAGGTAGCGTGGTCCGGCGGTGTGGAGCGCAACGTGCGTTCCACACGTTGTTGGCATTCCCCCGGATATGACATCGCGCAGTATAGGACTCTGGCCGGGTATGTAGACTTCCGGAGGCGTGGAGCGCAAACGTTGTTTGTTTGCGTTCCAAAGAGTCCTCTGTTGCCGGATAGCGCGGTGTCCATGTCCACAGTCTCAAGATAAGACTCTCTGCCATTTTTCGACCAGGTGTGACATAAATATGAGGGAATGCACCCGTAGTACTAGATTTAAAAAAACAGCACAATGTTAGAAAAGGTTTCCACCGGTGTGGCAATTGTAAAGGCTGTAGAATGGTCGATTATAGAGGCATAACTAAATATAATGACCTGACTATCAACGGCACACAACACACAATTGGGGAATTTATAACATGCAATAGCAAGAACATTGTCTATGCCATCGAGTGTTCTTGCAATTTATTCTATATTGGTCGTACCTCTAGGCCTTTTAAAGTGAGAATGGCTGAACACCTTAACAACATCAGCAAGGGATTAGAATCACATTCTCTGTCTAACCATTTTAAGTATAAACACGATTCATCTACCAAACATGTCATCAGATTTATGGGCATTAAACAGATGTTTAGTAATGTAAGAACTAAAAATTTGGCCACAAGATTGGCACAGGAAGAGATGAAGTGCATTTACAACTTTAACACCCTCAAACCAGGGGGACTGAACCTCGATTTTGAGGTGAAGTGGTTCTTATAGAATTTTGCACTGTCACTTTCTTCGCACTGTCACTTTTATGTACACCATAAATATGGCCTTTTTATGATCATTTTTATTGTTCTTATCACATCTGTTTTATCATGCTCATTTATCCCTTTAAGAAGCATTTTTTATGATCTTAATGATTTTTTATGATCTTAATTATTCTTTATTTATTGTTAACCTTTTCTAACATTGTGCTGTTTTTTTAAATCTAGTACTACGGGTGCATTCCCTCATATTTATGTCACACCTGGTCGAAAAATGGCAGAGAGTCTTATCTTGAGACTGTGGACATGGACACCGCGCTATCCGGCAACAGAGGACTCTTTGGAACGCAAACAAACAACGTTTGCGCTCCACGCCTCCGGAAGTCTACATACCCGGCCAGAGTCCTATACTGCGCGATGTCATATCCGGGGGAATGCCAACAACGTGTGGAACGCACGTTGAGCTCCACACCGCCGGACCACGCTACCTAGTCAAAGACTCATACGCATGACACGCTATACAGTGTCATATCCGGCCAGGAATCTAATGATGGGTGGAACGCATGCTGCGTTCCACCTACCAGGAAATTGTCATCTGTCGATACCGGAAGTGCGGTATCGCACGGCAATTGGACTAGAAGTTTGCATATTTTATGATGTCATTGATTTGTTTCATTTTTCATTGGATGGGAGGGGTATTTAAGGTATAATGTTTAGTCCACACATTATCTCCTTGAGAAAGATTGCAGGCAGCAATCGAAAACGCGTTTGGAGTGTGTTTCCTTGGACTTTTTGCAAAGAGGACGGTGGACCCTCCTTGGCACTACTGATTGGCACCTGGACCGAGCGTGGATTTGTGATCATCCCGGGATCTACCCCGCTCAGCTTAAGCCTTTTTGAGAACTCTGATGTTATCCTAGTTCTCCACCATATACGGTATTATGCCAAGTGGCTCCATTTCCTTTTTTATCTGTTTGTTATTACTTATACAATAAATGATTTTACACTATACCCCCAACCATCTTTCATTTTGGGTTTCCACGACTGTCTACTGAGGCTGATAAGGGACGTGAACATCTCTCATTTACGTGGTAGCCTTCCAGGGGGACCCTGTCCTTTGAGCCCCCTATAAACGGAGAAGAGGACCCCTTTCACCCCAAAAGGGGCGTACGGTATTCTACCTATAAAACCTTCCCTAGTTTCTGGAGAAGAGGACCGCCCCTTTATCCACAGGGACGTAACATTCAGTGCCAGTGGAGGAGACTTTGATAATCCTTCTTTGTTTATTCATGTCTTTTTGTGGTCTTTAGGGTTACCACTCTATCATTGTCACCCCACAAGGCAGCTGATCCTAGCGCACTCTTACCTCAAACTTATCTTTCCGTCCTATCACTGACCACTGTACACTGACCACTGAGCCATGATCACTGTGCCCTGACCACTGACCACTGTACACTGATCACTGTGCCCTGACCACCGTACACTGACCACCGTACACTGACCACTGTGCTCTGACCACTGTACACTGACCACTGAGCCATGATCACTGTGCCCTGACCACTGACCACTGTACCCTGACCACCGTACACTGACCACTGTGCCCTGACCACCGTACACTGACCACTGTGCTCTGACCACTGTACACTGACCACTGAGCCATGATCACTGTGCCCTGACTACTGTGCTCTGACCACTGTACACTGACCACTGAGCCATGATCACTGTGCCCTGACCACTGACCACTGTTCCCTGACCACTGTGCCCTGACCACTGTACACTGAACACCATACACTGACCCCCGTACACTGACTACTGTGCCCCGACCACTGTGGCATTTGTACATCAATGTGCGGCTGCGTCTGAGTTAGCGAGGGTCCTAATATGGGCGTCCGCAGCTTATTCTCGCTCCGACTTCCATTGTGCCTGATCTGTGGCACGTGTGTCCTATAACAATTCCGGGGCAGACTGCTTCTAGTGCGCACTAAGGGCTAGATTATAAAATGGAGAGTGATAAACAGTCAGCCAATCAGCTTCTACCTGTCATGTCAGACTGTGTTTGAAAAATGTCAGACCAGAGCTAATTGGCTGGTGGTTTATCACTCTCCATTTTATCACTTTTGAAGCTTAGAGAATCTGGCCCTAAGGGCGAAATGTAATAGGTGGTGATTTTTTCGCATGCCCAAATTTTACATGTGTAACGAGATGCAAATTTGCGGCAAAAAAGTGCGATATAGTATGATCTTTAGTCAGGAAAATGTGCGCATTTTCAGACACGTGTGATTTTGGTTTTAAAAAAAAAAGTAAAAAAAGCATGGCGTGGGGTCCCCCCTCCTGAGCATAACCAGCCCCGGGCTCAAAAAGCCGGTCCTGGTTTCATAAAATCACAGGGACAAACAAGTTGGGGTTCCCTTAATTTATAAAACCAGCACCAGGCTCAAGGGCCGGTCCTGGTTGCCAAAATACGGAGGACAAAATGACTAGGGCTCCCCCATATTTCAAGAACCAGCCCCAGGCCAAACCAGCCAGCAGGGTAATGCCACAGCCGGGGGGAGACTTTTATACAAGTCCCCCCGGCCAAAGCATTCACCCCCTGACCGGTCAGCATGGGCAGGGGTCCTGGGGGAGTGGGGACCCCCCAAACAAGCCCCCCCCCCCTCCAGAACTTACCTGCCCATGCTGAAGCCCGGAGCTGTCCCCGATGCCCCGGGGCAGTGGGCATTGAGCTGATTAAAGTGTAAGGAAAAACTATTGTGTATTACTATGAGTCCCAGCAAGCCAGCACCACATGCAGAGACTTGGAGAACCACAAGTCCCAGCATGCGGGGCATTAAAGGGCCAGCTGGGACTAGTAGTCCCCCAGAAGTACAAATAGTTTAAATAAACACACGCAGACACACTCTTACAGTGAAACTTTATTACACACAGAGCCCATACATTCAAACTCACCTGATTGATCGGTCCCCCTGTCCAGTAGAATCCATGGGACTGTACCTGTGGAAGCAAATTATACTCACCACGCTGATCTTCGGGGGTTCTCCGGACCCCGGCAACGCTGTCCGGTATCTGGAGGCGGGTTTATTTACATATGGAGCTCCACCCCCAGACCGGGAGTTAGCTCCGCCCGCCTGCCAATCATGGTCCAGCATCAGGATTTTCATTGTGTTGTCACATGATCCCTCCTTTATAGGAGTCTTTATTCCACATAACAATGTCCCCCCTTTGTCTGAGGGTTTGATTTCAAGATCATCCCATTCTTTTATTTCTTGTAAAGCCTGAAATTCTTTTTTGTCAGGTTATGAGATTGAATTTTTCTCCTTCCTGTGAATAGTTATCCAGGTCACGTGATCCACGTATATCTTGGCTTGTGGACAGGTTTGGAAGCTTGGAAAGAATGTGGATTTTTTTATCAATGTGGTATCTCTTACGGCACCTGTACCTTTCTGCTGTCTGTTCCCTCACTCTCTTCCCCAATCACTGTCACCTTCTCACCCCATCGCTGGGGGGGGGGGGGGCCACGAGAGTACTTTGCTATGGGGCCCATGAGGTTCTGGTTACGCCCCTGCTTACGGCACCTGTACCTTTCTGCTGTCTGTTCCCTCGCTCTCTTCAAGTAATTCCTCAAGAGCCATTAGAGGGGGAGATATGAAGAACGAACTTTTAAAAAAAGAATTGAGATGGATCTTCTTAATGAATAGCATTGAACCACTGGGGATGAATGAACACAATCCATGTCCTTGTTTCTATAAAAAATACTTATTCAAAGAAATTCTTCTCTCTTCATCTCATTCCAAAAACTAAAGGCACATTAACCCTATGTACAGAAGAACTGAAACCATAAAGCCTGATATACTAAGATACCACTTAATAGAGGTAGAATAAGGGGGACATTTACTAACATTACGAATACAAAAAGTCGTATTTGTACTTCTGTCTACGACTGGCCCCCGACTGGCTCCGACTGGCTCCGACTGGCTATGACTGACTACGACTGACTACGACTGACTACGACTGGCTATGACTGGCTCCGACTGGCTCCGACTGGCTATGACTGACTACGACTGACTACGACTGACTACGACTGACTACGACTGACTACGACTGGCTCCGACTGGCTATGACTGGCTCCGACTGGCTCCGACTGGCTATGACTGACTACGACTGACTACGACTGACTACGACTGGCTCCGACTGGCTATGACTGGCTCCGACTGGCTCCGACTGGCTATGACTGACTACGACTGACTACGACTGGCTCCGACTGGCTATGACTGGCTCCGACTGGCTACGACTGGCTACGCATGGTGAAGTCGTAGTATAATTCCTGTTCTGGAGGATAATTTACTAAAGTGGTGTATTTGTTGAATTCGTATTTTTCGATGTCGTATTGTGTCGTAGGTGTACGCTTGTTTTTTCATAATGGATGTTGTGTTTTCGTAAAATTTCCACGTTTCGTAAGTAATATTACGACATTCGTAGCACATATCAAAATTTGTGGCTAGACAAATACGAAAATTCAATATGCATACAAAACGTGCATCCATTACTGACAAACAGTTATTGGGACATTAATGCACAGGAGGTGTAATCCAGGCCCTCAGGAACCATCATCCACATCAACAACAACAGGTGTGTTGGAAGTACACAATGCGGGTGGACATAACAAAGATAGGTAGGTGCTTACATAAGCACAACATATGTTTATGGGAGAAACACCACACATTTGTCATTACCATTATCACCCATATAAACACATTTTTATGTAACATATAAATAGATGTTCACAGAGCACAAATTTATATACATTAATACACATTACCAAGAAAGCAATTAATGTAAGGAAGGTGTGCTTGTACATATTTATATTCAAAACCATAGTTACATACCTCCCAACTGTCACGATTCCGTCGGGACAGTCCCGATTTTCGGGTCCTGTCCCGACGTCCCACCCGCGGCAGGCATTGTCCCGCTGCGGGGGGGTGGCAGTTGGGAGACCCCCCAATCTAGTAGAATAGACGCTGTGCGCATGCGAGTGTCCCTATTTCATCCGGACACAAGTTGGGAGGTATGTAGTTATAATGGCGCCTTCATGTGTTATCCTGGCTCAATGTATTTGAACATTACACAGATCTGCAGACATTATTTAAGGTGTGTGTGCATCATTGTAAAGGATAATTGACACATTTGCTATAACATTTGTATGTGTAGTAATTTGGGACATGTAGAACATGTGCAGCATTGTATTAGGATGGCTACACTTTAAAATACACTTCAAAATAAAAGTGCATTTATTTGGCGTATTTATTTCACGATTCGTAGCCATATACGATTCGTAGACTACGCAACCTTAGTAAATTAGTAAAATGCACCTATACAATGTTAAAATGCGGTGTATTCTATCGATGGTGTAGGCATTCGTATTCATAGTCTGAGATACGCATACGACTTCAATACGCCATAACGACTACAGTACGACTCGGACGAAAAACGTATTAATGCCTTAGTAAATGATGAAAATACGAATACGCCAAAAATACACGTATTTCAGCCTTTGAATACGCCAGAAAAATACAAAATCATTTTAGTAAATTCCCCCCTAAGTCTTTTAGACAACTTACATTCCTTGAACAGACTTAAGCTTACTAGAAATGTCTCTTCCATAGTATTGGCATTTATACCTTATTAAGCGGTATGAAGATGAATTATCTCCCAGTACAGAGATAGTCTCTGAATACGTATATTCTAGAGGGATTCACTCATAATCATAAAATAATTAATCAAAGCTATTGATCTATATCTTCCATCCTCTCTCCCAATTTCTGTATAGATCACCTGCATATCTCTATGATTATACAAGAATATACAATCAATAGACATCTGCAGATTCTCCTGATAAATATATCAATGTGCGATCAATGTGCGATCAATGTGAGATCAATGTGCGATCAATGTGAGATCAATGTGAGATCAACGTGCGATCAATTTGCGATCAATGTGTGATCATTGTGCGATCAATGTGCGATAAACGTGCGATCAACGTGTGATCAATGTGCGATAACGTGTGATCAATGTGCGATCAAAGGGCCTTATTCGAGTTCACTCTTTCAGACAAAATCCTTCTTAGATGGACAAAACCATGTGCACTGCAGGGGGGCAGATGTAACATGTGCAGATAGAAATAGATTTGGTGATTTTTTTTGGTGATTCTTTGCAGGGTAAATACTGGCTGCTTTATTTTAACACTGCAATATAGATCTCACTTTGACGTAAAACCAGTGGTCGAAGTGGGGCGGTATACGGGGGTATGGCATAACCCCACTTTAATCTGAAGATAAAAAAAAAAGTTTTTTTTCCCCCTCAGGATGCTCTCTGATCACTCAGCAGCACATATTGTGCTTTTGTAATACCCCTGTACAACGGGGCAGTCTGGCAGGGGACGTTGATGGACAGGGGGGTGTCCGAAGGTGTGCACTATATTCACTCTTTACTTTTCCATACCCCCACTTCAAAATTTCCATACCCCCACTTCAAAATTTCCACTTCGACCACTGCGTAAAACCCCACCCAAATCTAATTAGATCTGCACAAGTTACATCTGCCCCCCTGCAGTGCACATAGTTTTGTCCATCTAAGAAGGATTTTGTCTGAAAGAGTAAACTCGAATAAGGCCCAAAGTGTGATAAAAGTGCGATCAACGTGTGATCAATGTGCGATCAATGTGCGATCAATGTGTGATCAATGTGCGTACAGCTGAGTATTTCCTCCTCCGTAGACATCTCTATAGGAATCTAGCCCTTACAGACCATTATCAAACCTGTAGAAAGTAAATCTTTGCATGGTTCTTCTATGATAGAAGGTATAAACCCTTGCACCTTTTATGCATCCTGACGTCCGTGAGTAGAACCAAGTATATATATAGAATTTTCATAGGTGCGGCACTCCAATGTAATGTAGTAAGCGGTGCCCTCCGTAATGTACACCTGACGGCGCAGGTGCTAGTATGCAGACGGGAGTAGGACGGTGGCACTCGGAGTAAGTCAATAAAGACCAGGAGACAATAGGATGTATTGTCAATGCACCTTGATAAAAAACCCGCCGAGGTTTGAAACGTCGGATTCTACATCCTATTGTCTCCTGGTTTTATTGACTTACTCCGAGTGCCACCGTCCTACTCCCGTCTCTCTCTCTCTCTCTCTCTCTCTCTCTCTCTCTCTCTCTCTCTCTCTCTCTCTCTCTCTCTATATATATATATATATATATATATATATATATATATATATATATATATATATATATATATATATATATATATATATATATATACAGGGTTGGGGTCCCGGCACTCCAGCAGAAGTTTTACACAACAACTTAGGTGCTCTTCTATCCCACTTGGGAGATGTACCGAAGGTAGAAAGCAGAAGTCACTCTAAGATTTTTAAACTGCACGGCGGCAGTAATCAATAAAGAAGCAATAGACACAAAAGTAGTGCAAATCGACGTTTCGGGCGGGTAGCCCTTTATCAAGACATAACAAGTGAGGCAAAAAGTACTTACATATATAGCAGTCAAACAATCAAATCACTCTGTGTCACCACCACCCGTGCTGGCCCCCGGCGGGGAACTGATGACGTCATCGGCGCTCCTGCACCGGCGTTTCCTACATCACCTGGGGGCGTGTGTCAATCACTGTGTCCTAGGTTGCCATAGTGACAGAATAATAAATAAGCAAGGAATAGAGTGCAACCACTGTGTAAATGTCACCTCCAAGAAGGGGTGTGAAAGTGGGGGTGACCACGGAGGAATGTGAGGTGGTGGGCAGCCCGCAGTACCAGAGCGGTCTGCGGGTGAGGGAAGAATGGGGGAGTGCGGTGTACTATGCCAAGGTGGGCTGCGGGTGCAGTCCCGTAGTGCGCTGAGGGAGAGGGATTGTGTCGCTGGTCTGGGTGCTGAAAGGGGGAGACGGTGTGAGCGTGTGTCCGCTCGAGTGTGGGCTGGTAGTGACAATGGTGTATGCCGCCGGCCTCCGTGGTGCCGGGATGTGGGTATTATGGGATGTGAGCTGTGTAGACCGGGCATGTACAGGTGTGCGATGTGTAGTGCGCATGGTGAGAAGTATGGTTATGTGCGGGATGCTACGTGATCGGGGGGAAGCGTGTAGCAGGCAACCGCTGCTGGTGGTGCCTGGATGTGTGTGTCTGTGTCTGTCAGTGAGTGCTGGCTGACGTGCTAGGGTGAGACAGGGGGAGCTGTGAAAGTGAGGTGTGGGGGTGTGCGAAATAAGTGCTGGGGCCAGGTGCTGGCATGCTACGTACAATCAAGTTACAGGCAATTCTGGAATAAGATACATGGTGTCATTTCTATCAGTTCAAGAGAAATACTCAGATACAAAGTTGTTAAACATCAGCTGTATGCATGGGATAACAAGAAGTAACAGTGACCAGTGTCTGAAGTGGTGGCCTGGCAAATGCCTCCGGAGTGCTGGGACATCTATAGATGTCACTAGGAAACTCAGTAATAGGCTGAGGTAAATAGGCTTCACATCTGTGTACCCAGATGCGTAAGCCGGTCTCTGTAAAATAAACTGAAGGTGTCTTATGGGGTGCACAGAAATCTGTGCTGGGTACGTAGGGTCAGCAGAAAGAGGGTCCCCATGGAATGTGTCTACTGGGTTCGGAATGCCGGGGGGGGGAGGAGGGGGGGGGGGTTGTACCCCGCTGTGGGTGGGAAAGGGGAGATCCCCAAGGGGCTGTTTAGGCTTGAGGATGGCAGAAGTCTCATAAAGTCCACTCCGGGTACAGTTAATGTGTCCGTGATACGGTGCGTGGTATTCTCCAGGTCCTGTGCTGGATGTACGTCCAAGTCTTCTGCAATTTTAGAGGGTAATCGGCTCTCGAATCGCTGTGTTACCACCGGACTTGTAGTGTGCCGGCTATGGAAAAGATGGGATGCAGATATTACAGGAAGCATGACATGGGCAGGATTTCATTCAATCCGTTAGGTTGGACAGTGTCCAACTTGTGGATCCATCTGGACTCCAATTTGAGAAGGGCTTTGCCCCTGTCTCCCCCTCTGGAGTTGGGTGGTATGTGGTCAATCATCTTGTAACAGATGCTGGGTAGGCTGTGATTGCAGGATTTCCAATGTCTCGCGACCGGTTGTTCTGAGCCCTTAGTGCCCAGGGCGGCTCTGATGCTTGATTTGTGTAAGGCTATACGTTCCTTAAACTGTCGGATCGTTTTACTGACATACAAGTGCCCACAGGGGCACTTGATATAGTACACCACATGTGTACTGCTGCAAGTAAGTGAGTACTTACTCGCAACTCACCAAACTCAAAAAGCGTAAAATTGATTTCTTCCTGCATGGAGTTACCCTGTCGGAATATTACAGAGACAAAAAAATCCCTCGGGGCTTCCGAGTGAAAAACGTCCCCACGATAGGGAGACATAACCCAGAATTCTGTCGCAAGTGGACTTCGGTCCTGAACAAATGCTCCCAAGACCTCATCCTGTTTGTAATAGCGGAGTCAAAAAGAGAACTCGACGACACTCAACTCAAAATCGACATCTTTGAGTCAACACATCTTCCCTCCATCCGTGCAGACAAATCTCAAGATTGGTTGAAACAACTGAACCTTCAGATTGATAAATATCGATCGGATCTAATAGCATTCAAGAGAACCAAATTAGAGATTGTTAATCGGGATTACGCTGAGTTCAAGGTCTACAGCTGGGCATACGGGAGAGGTCAACAAGATCGCAGATTCCCGAATAGACGCCGACGCCAGCCCAGGTTCGACACGGATCAATCAAGTGATCAATCTTCCAACAAAATAGACCGCAGTAGGAATACCAAAGGGAACAATGCAAGGAGACCCCCTTTAGGGGTGACTACACGGGCCAGAGGGCCCCCCCCCAGAGGACGACCCACCCACCGTGGTGGCCAGTGGTTCAGAAAATCCCAAAAAGAAATCGGGAAAGAGGACATAGTCTTCAATCTCTTCCACAGATTGTTAACCGACACAGAAAAGAAAGTCCTCAATAAAGGCCTCTCCTTTGTTCCCACGCACTCCCCTGCACTCTATGATGACCGAGTTGACCTCTACAAATTGGGCCGCAAGCTAAGACTACGGGGAATACTTCAAGGACAAGTCTTCAACTGCCACAGCCATGACCCCCCTTTACAAACCCAGCACTTTTGACCCGGCATCCACCAACTTATCCATAAAAAGTTTCCTTGGACATATGGACCGTAAAATCACAGAGATGCATAATCAGCCGCGCAATTTTCCTAGCAACACTTCTAAAACTGAGCAATTGGCACTGGAAGCGCTTGGTGGCTACAATGACATTGTGATCAGATCAGCGGACAAAGGGGGCGGGATAGTGGTACAAGATTTGTCAGCCTACAAACTCGAAGTATACCGGCAATTGAATGACAGCCACACATACTGTAAACTCCCCAATGATCCCACCGCAGTCTTTAAACGAAAATTCGACCTGTTCTTGGAGGAAGCTGTCACGGATAACCTGATTCCTGATAACATACACAATATACTGATCACCGACTTTCCCAAGGTTCCTGTCCTTTACACCTTGCCCAAAATACATAAGGACCCTGTGAACCCTCCAGGACGACCCATCATTGCGGCCCGTGATTCACTCTACTACACTGCTGCACAGTTTTTAGATCTCTTCCTCCAACCCATTGTTCAAAAACAACGGACTTACTTAAAAGACACCACTGCCCTATTGAATCTGCTCCGAGACATATCACCATTACCCAATCGTTGGCTTCTGTGTACCATTGACGTCATATCCCTGTACACCAGCATCCCACTGCATAGGGGGATAGCAGCTGTAAGAAGGGCTGTTCATGAAGCGGAATATACATTGGTCCAGACATAGATTTTTTTATTAATCTCCTGGATCAAGCCTTATCCAACAACTACTTCCTTTTTGACAATCAATATTTCATCCAACTGTCAGGGGTCGCGATGGGATCCTGTGTGGCCCCTAGCCTCGCTAATATATTCATGTCTGAGCTAGAGAATGATCTATTCTTCTCACAACCCGAAATAGCCAACAATATCAAGCTATATTACCGCTACATAGATGATATCATAGTACTATGGGACGGCTCGCAAGCAGACTTCAACAGTTGCATGGAGAATATAAACTGCAAAGATCCGGATATCAAATTTACCATGAATTCCAGCTTCGAACACATCAACTTCTTAGATGTAATTATCACCCTGACAACGGACCTTCGCTTGGTCACATCCGTCTACCACAAACCAACGGACAGAAACACTGCACTTCTGGGCAGCAGCTTCCACCCCCCCCCCCCCCCGCATCTAAATGGAGCCTCCCATACTCCCAATTCTTGAGAGCTAGGAGAATTTGCTCAGAGGACATCAGCGCCGCCACAGAAATTGACATTATGGTCAAAAAATTCGCAGCAAGGGGGTACCCACTCAAGCTGCTCAAAAACACCAAAAACAAGGTGATGGCTCTTAACAGGGATGAGTTACTACATCACAAAGACACGGCTAAACAACCGGACAGAATGATCTGGCCCCAGTGTTATTCCACAGCCAGTTCTGAACTTGTCAAAACGGCCAAACAATTCTGGCCCCTGATCACAATGGATCCACATCTGAACTGCCTCAAAAAGACCACCCTAATGCCAGCGTACAAACGCAGTAAAAACATAAAAGAGATGGTGGTACACAATGACATCTCAGATTTGAAAGAAGCACCCCCCCCCCCATCCTTCCTTACAAGAAAGAATGGCAACTTTCAATGCCTGAAATGCGTGACTTGCGGCGGGCTAGAAACCGGAGACACATTCCTACATCCTAGGACCGGAGCAAAGATACCCATTAAGTACCCACTTACTTGCAGCAGTACACATGTGGTGTACTATATCAAGTGCCCCTGTGGGCACTTGTATGTCGGTAAAACGATCCGACAGTTTAAGGAACGTATAGCCTTACACAAATCAAGCATCAGAGCCGCCCTGGGCACTAAGGGCTCAGAACAACCGGTCGCGAGACATTGGAAATCCTGCAATCACAGCCTACCCAGCATCTGCTACAAGATGATTGACCACATACCACCCAACTCTAGAGGGGGAGACAGGGGCAAAACCCTTCTAAAATTGGAGTCCAGATGGATCCACAAGTTGGACACTGTCCAACCTAACGGATTGAATGAAATCCTGCCCATGTCATACTTCCTGTAATATCCGCATCCCATCTTTTCCATAGCCGTCACACTACAAGTCCGGTGGTAACACAGCGATTCGAGAGCCGATTACCCTCTAAAATTGCAGAAGACTTGGACATACCCTGTCAAGCTGCCAGACCCTGCTACATCCAGCACAGGACCTGGAGAATACCACGCACCGTATCACGGACACATTAACTGTACCCGGAGTGGACTTTATGAGACTTCTGCCATCCTCAAGCCTAAACAGCCCCTTGGGGATCTCCCCTTTTCCACCCACAGCGGGCTACAAACCCCCCCCTCCTCCCCCCCCCCGGCATTCCGAACCCAGTAGACACATTCCATGGGGACCCTCTTTCTGCTGACCCTACGTACCCAGCACAGATTTCTGTGCACTCCATAAGACACCTTCAGTTTATTTTACAGAGACCGGCTTACGCATCTGGGTACACAGATGTGAAGCCTATTTACCTCAGCCTATTTCTGAGTTTCCTAGTGACATCTATAGATGTCCCAGCACTCCGGAGGCATTTGCCAGGCCACCACTTCAGACGCTGGTCCCTGTTACTTCTTGTTATCCCATGCATACAGCTTATGTTTAACAACTTTGTTTCTGAGTATTTCTCTTGAACTGATAGAAATGACACCATGTATCTTATTCCAGCATTGCCTGTAACTTGATTGTACGTAGCATGCCAGCACCTGGCCCCAGCACTTATTTCGCACACCCCCACACCTCACTTTCACAGCTCCCCCTGTCTCACCCTAGCACGTCAGCCAGCACTCACTGACAGACACAGACACACACATCCAGGCACCACCAGCAGCGGTTGCCTGCTACATGCTTCCCCCCGATCACGTAGCATCCCGCACATAACCATACTTCTCACCATGCGCACTACACATCGCACACCTGTACACGCCCGGTCTACACAGCTCACATCCCATAATACCCACATCCCGGCACCACGGAGGCATACACCATTGTCACTACCAGCCCACACTCGAGCGGACACACGCTCACACCGTCTCCCCCTTTCAGCACCCAGACCAGCGACACAATCCCTCTCCCTCAGCGCACTACGAGACTGCACCCGCAGCCCACCTTGGCATAGTACACCGCACTCCCCCATTCTTCCCTCACCCGCAGACCGCTCTGGTACTGCGGGCTGCCCACCACCTCACATCCCTCCGTGGTCACCCCCACTTTCACACCCCTTCTTGGAGGTGACATTTACACAGTGGTTGCACTCTATTCCTTGCTTATTTATTATTCTGTCACTATGGCAACCTAGGACACGGTGATTGACACACGCCCCCAGGTGATGTAGGAAACGCCAGTGCAGGAGCGCCGATGATGTCCTCAGTTCCCCGCCGGGGGCCAGCACGGGTGGTGGTGACACAGAGTGATTTGATTGTTTGACTGCTATATATGTAAGTACTTTTTGCCTCACTTGTTATGTCTTGATAAAGGGCTACCCGCCCGAAACGTCGATTTGCACTACTTTTGTGTCTATTGCTTCTTTATTGATTACTGCCGCCGTGCAGTTTAAAAATCTTAGAGTGACTTCTGCTTTCTACCTTCGGTATATATATATATATATATATATATATATATATATATATATATATATATATATATATATATATATATATATATGACGACAACCCGGCACTCACTTCTCACAATAAGGCTCATAAACACATGAATTACGTTGGCAACATTTCGGATCTCTTTAATGGATCCGTCGTCAGGCAGTACAGTATCAACAATGAAACATACAAAGCATACCTTTATACCAGGTGAGTTCCATGCCTCCACGCCGTCCAGGTCACCGCCTCGCAGCTCTCAACCGGAAGTGTGGACTGTGTAATCACGCCCTCTCACATCGGGAGTTTGTTACGTAGCCATGGTAACCGGTCGGGGCAGCTCAGGAACTCAATATACATATACATAGCAGCCCAGAAGTGAGAATACATAGAAAATATAAAAAATACGTACATACAAACAAGTTTTTTTTACATATATACAAAAAGAACATAGCAGCTGTACATCTTGACTATATAGCAGGGTCAGATCGATATTATATTGCATTATAAAAACATGCTGAAACTCAAATTTTCATTTAACCCTCTCGGGTACACTGTATCGAGGATGTGTACCCATTTGGTTTCTAAGCATAATAGCTTTTTGCCACGATCCCCTCCCCTGTGATCATCGGGTACACGATCAATCACCATGTGTTTAAGACAAGAGATATTGTGCTTTTTTTTAAAAAAATGCTTAGCGACTGGTTGGTCGTTACCCTTACCTAGTAGAGCAGCTCTTATGGCAGATCTGTGCATGGCCATACGCTCTTTAAAAGAGCGTATGGTCTTACCCACATAGGTTAAGCCACAGGGGCATTGAGGGCCTTATTCTGGTTGGTGTGGCCGGGCCGTACGCGTACGTTCCGGGGTTTTCCATGATCTGCGCATGCGTACATTCGCTAATGCGCAGGCGCGAACACTCCACAACGCTTACGGACGGGTCTCTCCGTGCGAAAAAACCTGTACGCGAGTGTACGGGCATTGGGGGCGGCATAGGGGCGTGTTGAGGGGAGCGGCCGAAATAATGAGGGAAAATTGGCATAAATATGGGCGTACACGGGGGTGTGCACCAAAAATGAGCGGTGCTACTACCGCACGATCGCCTAAAGCACCGTTCATTTCGGACACAAAACAGGCGGCCGCCAACCGCCAGCTCAGACCACCCCTACAGATACCGCATGCCTGCGTGCGCCTGGGTTTGCTAATTTACGCTGATTACTACTCAAACACATACACCTGAATGTAATAAGCAATGCTGCAGCCTATTAAGTCCAAACCATGATTTCACTACCTGCAAGCCACACACAGCACTCAAACACATTGGAAGCTTATCTTTCTATACTTCTCGACATTTAAAGGTTTGTTTAATTTAAGGTAAGAATCTTTTTAAGACCTGCTTATATATGCTAAGGTAGGTATTTGTTAAACAGTTAGACACATTCACTACGTGCTTTCATAGACTTTACACAGTAGCACACTCAATCTACACAAGTCGACATGTGTCAACGTGTTCACTCTAATACAAACATAGGTTTTGTATTTATGATACAATAACATAAACCACATCTAACACCTACAAAGGATGTTTCAGCAATGTTTTAAGCCCATGCCCACTATTTTGCACACAATCTTTGTATAGTACCCAAAATACAGAACTGTACCACTATCTGATCTGCTATGAATTGGATTTTACTACACTCTGGATGTAAGATGCCACCAATCACATTATTGCACTCACATCTCTATAACAAAGGATTCCTACATCTGCTTATGACACTGTAAAATCATATATATTTAAAAAGTTATACATGTTTGTTCACAAGCAATTTTCTCATGTTTGGCCGATTCACACATCTTTTTTTAGGGAGGACACATATGCATTCCTACCCAAATGTACCTTTTGACCCTTGTTTGTCTGCCTCACCCACTCCATGAGGAAAGCATTGTTCTGGACCTGCTTTTACCTACTACTGTAGGAGCTACCTCACCTGCACACAAACTGCTTTCTCACCTATTAAGTTGCTCTGCACATGTGCTGACACAAACTAATTAGCAGGGAAAAGTTGGATAGGAACATGGGAATGGCCATGGAGAGGGTTACACATGGGAAACTTCTACCACACTTCAACAAATGTTCAAAAATACCCTGGTCAGTAAGTACACATAAATGTAGTATTTGTTTCACACAAGAAATTACACATACAACAATTTTGTTTTAATTGGTAAAATAAATTTATTTGCTGTTCAGCATCACAGCTTATTTGACACTTTAATGTCATAAATCAAATAAACAAATAAAATAGACAAAAAAATAAAAAAACAAGAGGTTGCATATCTCCAAACATGTGTTACCCTGCAAATGCAATGGTGAAAGAAATGGGGACACCAGAATACGTACTGCAACAACCAGGGTGAATACTAAGCAAGATACACACCACCAAAAATTTATCCTGCATTTGTAGAGGTCAAAATAAGAACTTTAATGCCCATGGCACGAAAATGGATCGATGGCCAACTCAGGAAGTGGATGTCCAGTGCAATTTAAACATTTGGGGTCCAACCACAGAGGAAGTGAACCAGGTCTCATTATTTGGGCCCTTTTTTCCCCCTTTTAGATGGGGCCTTGGGGACAGGGGCCTTTGGCTCAGATGGCTTGCGGCGTCTTCCCCTAGTGGACACAGGAGGGTCAGCAGAGGTGGAAGGTTGGGGAGCAGCTTGGGGTGGGCCAGCAGATGGGGGATTGTCCCTTAGGGACCTGGCGGTGGTCAGCAGCTCCGCAAGAATTTCATTCTGGCGGCTGAGGTGTTGGCCAATGCTTTGCATGCCAGCCGCCAGAGTGTCATTCATGCGGTTGAAGGCCTCACACTGCTGCCTGTTTGTGGCCTTCCACTCCGCCAGAAATTCCCCAACCTGCTGCTGACGGATCGCAGCATCCACCCCTTGCTGCTCAATCCTCTCCAGGATCACCATCACGCTCTCATCCCATGTCTCCTGTGGCTGGGGGTGTCGTCTTGGTGGAGGCTGGACCACTTGCTCCACCTGTGGCTCTGCAGAGGAAGATGCTGCCGGTTCATCCTGGGTTTCTGCTTCTTCTAGGATAATAATTGAAAACAATGTCACCATCACATACGCACAAAAAAATATCTTTCAAAATACAAATGCATTACTGTGACTTACCATCAAAAGCAGCAGCAAAGACCTCCGCCGGGAGCTCACTATCCATTGGATATCCCCCTGACCTCGGCCACATCAATGACGTCCAAGGCGTCCTGCTCCAGGGGGGTATACTCCAAATTATCTGGCATAGGACCTCTCCCGGTGGACATGCTGTGGTTGTACCGGTCAGTCATCTTCCTCTTCAGTGTCGTTTTGAAGTCTGTCCACCTACAAGTTTAAAAATACAAATATCACCATGAGATATGTGCACCACTGTGCTACGTGACATTTCCTAGTGTGGGTGATCTTATGTTTTTTAGCCATATGTGTCCCACACACACATTAATGTCTCCATTAGGAGGCATTTCAGTGTCTCATCTCATTCATTAGGCCACTAAATGCACATACATAGATCACTATGCAGAAATGACATCATCCATGGCCAAATTATGCACCTCCACCTGTTGTGAAACTACACACTCCACCATAGCTTGACAGTGTGGTTATTATGGAGTAATTTAACTATGGGATGGCATACTGGGATGTGTAGTTTCTCACCAGCTACATGTGCACAGTTTGGTCATTCTTGTTTCAGTAGCATCATATGGAACATGTTACAACAACTCTTTCAAAAACACACTTTCTCTTGTCCCATCACATACTTCACATGAGCAGAACTGTGCCCATAACCTCACATCACACCGATGGTGCATGTTTCATATATCAATGTGGGTTATTAGACATGGTTGTGTTCACATGTGACATTGAAGTGTAGCACTATCTACAAACACACCTTTCTATTATTCTCCAAACATACATGTAACATATGTACACACATATGACATTATCAGGGGGACAAACACACTTGCCTTTTCTTCACCGCTAGCCAATCTCTGACCACTGGTGACGCCTGGTTCACTTCCTCTGTGATCTTGTCCCAAAGGTTTCTCCTTGCACTGGCACCCGGCTTCCTGGTTGGCAATTCGATCCATTCGCGTGCTCTGGGCACTAAAATTCTTAATTCTGCCTCTACAAATGCAGGGTTTCTCTTTTTGGTGGTGGTATCCTGCTCAGTCCTCACCCTAGATGTTGCAGCTCGTTTTCTGGTGGCCCCAGTTCTCTCACCATGCACCTGCTGGGTCACACCTGTTTGGAGAGATGCAACCTCTTGTTCTGGCTGGTTGCTTGGCCCTTGTGGAGCTGGTGGAGGTTGAACAGGGCCTGTTAGTGAGGGGCCCGCTTGGTCTTGCAGGCTACTTCTCTCTTGAGCCCTCCTTCTCCGCTCCTGTTCCCTCTGCTGTAAAGCTTCAAGCAGGGATTCTGCTGTAGCTCTCTGTAGAGCGTCCTCAGCTGCGGAATCGTCTGAGCTAGACATGTTTGCAGCAATTCTGGCCTGCATCTGACTGAATATTTATATGTTAATCTCCCGCCATGAACAAGGGGGCGTATATTTTTCCCCGCAATGTAGTTGCTAATTTACGCCGATATTTCCCGCCGATAATTGCCGCTTAAATTACGCAGGTCTCAACGCACCTGATCAATCACCTGTATATGCACATACACAGGTTGTGGAGCATTGTGTGCTACATCGTGAAATGTGTGCACCTGTCATTCCAATGATGAGTGTTGTCAGCTGGTATCTGTTGGAGTTCGTGTATGCTTTGTGAGTCACATTTCAAAACATCACGTTATAATGCTTTCCTTACATATGTAATGAGTATGAAATTGTCATACACCAACATGTTGCATTGTGCCCCTTTTAGCAGCGTATTTATTAGTAGACGGTTGCGTGTATTCTTTTCCGCACACTGTATATACAGTACAGCTCTCCATGGAAATCGGTGTATTGTGCCCCTTTTAGCAGCGTATTTATTAGTAGACGGTTGCGTGTATTCTTTTACGCACGCTGTATATACAGTTCCTCTCTATACATTGAATGCATGCTGTTGGTTATGGTGTGTGTATATCGGAACGGTCCGCGTAAGTTTCTATTCGCATCCAGTTTGTTCATGTAAGAAGGATTAATAAAGTTAATACTAAACAAACAATTTTTTACACCAATCAGCAAGCACCAAAAGTGATATATGTACCTGCAATTAATAACTGCGCCATTGCCACTATGACTTCAACCAGGGCTAGGGCGTTTTCTACCCAGGAGCTGTTGGCCTTGGTTGAGGTCATGGACCGGCGCCTGGGGCCCAGGGGCCCATATGTGTCCAACATGGACAAGCGGCGGGCATATAATGCTGCCCGCCGGCTAATCTACGCCCGGACCGGCGTCCGCAGAAGCCTGGCCCAAGTTGAGCGGCGCTGGTCTGACCTGCGCCGGCGGCAGCCAGTGTTGCTTTCTATACTTCGCCGCCATATTGGCCGATGTAAGTTTTTATTTACTAGTATGTCTGCGTTTTTTTGCAATGTTTTCTGTACTTTTTATAAATATGTTCCTAAGTATGTGGGTGTATATGGGTGTATATGGGGTGTATAGGGGGTGTATATGGGTGTATATGGGGTGTATATGGGGTGTATAGGGGGTGTATAGGGGGTGTATAGGGGGTGTATATGGGGTGTATAGGGGGTGTATAGGGGGTGTATATGGGGTGTATAGGGGGTGTATATGGGGTGTATAGGGGGGGGGTTAAGTAGTTGCTCAGTTTTTGGGTGTAGCATATCAATTAGTTTGCATAATAAATGTCTGAAATATAACAGCAATGATAATTTGGAAGGTTATGAGCATGACTAATGTGAATTTTTCTTTCCCCCTTTTTTATGAAACCCAATCTTCGATTTCTATGCCATCAACATGAACATTTCAGCACGGGCAAGAGCACGCATAGAAGCCTGGGAGCAGGCAGCCCGGGAGCAGGCAGCCCGGGAGCAGGCAGCCCAGGAGCAGCCAGAAGAGGAGGAGGAAGAGGAGGAGGAAGAGGAGGAGGAAGAGGAGGAGACAATGGGTCCAGCTGGGGCCCACCAAATTTCGCCATCCCCTTCCATCAGCCACTCCCCAACCCCCACCCCCTCCCCAACCCCCACCCCCTCCCCCTACCCAACCCCCACCCCCTCCCCAACTCCCACCCACACCCCTACCCCCACCCACACCCCTACCCCCACCCCCCTACACCTCTCCACCACCCACCCCCAAACCTCTCCAATCCCCACTCCAACCCACTACCAGTATCCCAAGTCCTATCCCATCCCCCTTGCTCCTGACCCCCCCAACCACCGCACACCCAACCAGCGGCGAGCAGGATGGCTCAACTAGCCGTAAGTAAATAATGTGTCTAATGTTTACCTACACATTTCTACACATAAACAATCACAACAACCACATATGTGTATCCAACATCAACATTAGTTGCAACATATCACTGCAGGGCGACCATGAGGTGTGGCCTGTCCTTCTCCAGGAACAAGGGTCCCCTTGGTGGTTTTTTGGAGTGTGGCCATGGCTCACCCCTTGAATAATTGACATAACAGTACATCCAATGAGATATCCGACATTAGTGGTGTTGTAGTTATGTGGGTCCAGGTGTTGGGTAACTCCACTTCCCAGCATGATGTGCAACATTAATTTATAGATTGTTTTGTTCATAGTGTGTGAGGCCATGCGGATGCATGCTTTACAAACATAGCTTTAGGCCTATAATTTGTACAGCAATGTCCTAAATTTAAAATAGTAAGGAGTGCTTAAGCCGCAACAATGTCATAACCCTTAAATAGCACAGCCTAATTGTGAGGTTAGAGTTGAGTCCCCCAAAACCAAACTACCAATTGGGATACAGCATACATTCATCCAATAAGGAGTAATTTTTTTATTTTTATGTAATATGTACAGTATGTGTGTGTCAACAGAATAGTATTTTGGACCATGTTTACAGCATACCCATCTTCAATGTAGTGGAAAAATGTATGTGGCCTTCACACTTAACTCACAAATTCATATTATGTTACAATGCAATAAACATTTATGTATATGATATATTAATTATAATGTGTTTTTCCCCTTCACTACAGACACTGAACAGCACCAGGAGGAGGTGGACAACATTTTGCGGGAGATATTCCTAACCCTATTTTATTTAAATATTCTTTTTTTACGTTTGGAGGCCCTCATTTAATTTATTTTTATTCCCCCCCTTATTATGTTTGTACGAAATAAACGTTTTTGTTGAGTTAGAAGTTGGCTGTGTTTTTAATCATAAATATGTTATAGGGTTTGTAAGGGTAGGTACATACAGATGTGTAATGTAAGTTATATTTGTAATTTGAGGTGAGGGGTAACGATTGCTGTGTGAATGTGTTTGTTTTTTAGTTAAATAACACATAGTGAAAATGCATGAATGTTCGATTAAAACATCACACATAACATCAGGGTAGGTATACATGTTAAAAAAATCAGATCAAACTAATTATGGACATAATTTAGTACATACACACAAACACCAACATAAATTTATTTAAAAGTAAAAGCAATGTGGGGACACATAGATAGTGATTAAAATGCCACATTAGAACATAACAAATATACATGTAATGAGGGTTAAAATGTTGTTTTATTAGGGTCTTTATTAAGGTAGACAATTGAGTTAATAGAAAACAATAATTGAATAACAATTAGAATAATTAATTAATTGTCTGAATTTTAGTTGAAAGGCAAGATTTGCAGGTCCATACATGTGAAGGGTATGTCAGCGTACACGGACGTACGCTCACTCTCACGAGCGGTGACATAAGCTGAGTTTTCCATTGAAAACAATAGCGACCCGTCCGTGCAAGCTGGCGTACGCTCAGATAGCCGCAAGAAGTTGGTGGGAAGACGGACGAGAGACGTCCGTAAACGGTGGCGTACGCTCTGTTGTACGCCAGTTGTCGGAGTGTAAGGGCTGGGCCGTCCGTGTACGTTGGCGTACGCTCAATTGTACGCCACTCCCCTTTGACGTTGTTTCTGGCCGTACGTATGCGCCTGAGTTGTGGGTGGACTTAACCCCAACGGACGCGTACGGAGAGCGTACGCTAATATGGAACGTACGCACGTTTGGCCGCTCCGATCAGAATAACCACCTGAATCAGGTATATAACGTAAGATGTACTACATGTTAAGGGATGTCTTATGGTGTATTTGTTGCCATTGTGAGGGTGGTGAAAATACTTTCCAGCGATCATGTGGCTGCAGGTAGTGCACCCTGTGCACTTATATCACCCGGCACTTCTCGAGTTAATTCCCTTCATTAGTTGTACGTGTTCAGTGACATCTGACCTGATTACCCAGTCCCTGATGTTTTTGCCCCTTTTATAACAGGAGCGGATTTTGGTTCTTTTTAAGCACTGTAAACCCTTGTCATTTTGTACAATGGGCCATAAGTTGTTTGTGACACGTTTGATTTCTTTATGTGCAGTATCGTAGTTATGTACCCAATTAATCACATCAGTGTTGTCTTTCTCTGGGGATTTCTGTGTGAGTGTGTCCTGTCTACTCATTCTGTCGACTTTTTCTTTAGCATTAATCAGAGTAGATTCTTTGTAACCTCTAGCTCTAAATTTGGCTAACATGGAATGCATTTGCACCTCTTACACTCACTCTCCTTACTGTTGATTCTTTTAACTCTAAGAAGTTGTGAGTAAGGAAGGCTCTCCAGGGTTGGGTGTGGATGGAAACTATCAGCTCTAAGCAACATGTTGCGATCTGTCGGCTTGCTATATAGTTTGGTTTCCAACTTATTTCCTTCCAATTGTATATTCACGTCCAAGAAAGAAACATTTTCTCTATCATGCAGCAGGTGACACTGGAACTCACATTGGGGTTTAGAGCTGGGACAGCTGGGAGCTAGGCACTACTAATTTGATTAGGGAAGGCTACTCCTCCCCTCTAAGCCCCATCAGCCCCCAGTTAGAACATTGTGCTCAGGGAGCTGGTCACCATTCTACCTGCTCCTGCAGGTTGTTCATTTTTCTACTATCTACACTGTGAATACAGAGCCCTTCCCTGCTTATTTTAAAAGCTTGGGTCCGGGTCTCCTGCACCCCTGGTTCTGAACCAGGTTGTCGGTCAGGGCCTCTCTAAAGGTGCCTGCCCAGACGTTTTGTGCTCCTGCCAGCCCTATGCTACAAAGGGTCTGCCAGCCACTCAAGCGGTAGCAGCCTCAGGGTAAGTACTATGCTTTTTTGTCCCCCTCCTAACTGCTGCCGTTTTCACGTGCAGCATCGCGGCGCCGCCATCTTGGAATTCGCGCCGCCGCTGCAGCGCTGTTCTCTGCCGGCTCTCCTGCTCTGGTTCCCCTGTCCTAGTGTTTGTAGGGGCAGGGGTGTGCGGGAGTGGAGCGGGCGGTCAGCGGAGCCCCTGGTGTCTTTAGTGTGGTGTGTGTGTGTGGAGGACGCAAGAGGTTGTGTGGACCGGACTTGCGCGGGGAGCATGACGGGCAGGTCAGGCACCAAGGCTTCCAAGAAGGCATTCATTTGCACTTCTTGTAACATCAAATTTGCTCAATGCTCTGCAGATGGCAAACCAACGCTTTGTCAGGTCTGTTCTGCCTCCCCTACGGGGTCTTTGATAGACGAGCCCACTGCTCCTAACTGGGCTTCCCTGCTAGCAGGGAATATGTCCAAATTATCAGCGGAATTGGCAGAGTCACGCAGGGCTGAACCAGCGTGGGCCTCAACCCTGGCTAAGTCTGTGGAGTCCTTAGCTTCTTCAATGAATAGGACCCAGAAACAGGCTTCTGTTAGCCAGAAGCGGCCTTTACAGGCTTCGTTTCAGTCGGATGATTCTGACGAGGAGCCTCCGTTTAAAGAAATGGAGGAAGGAGAGTTGGAGGAGGTGCAGGATGATCCTGTTGAACCGGAGCCTACCCCTGGGGGCGTTGAGGCCCTTATTATTGCAGTGAAGCAGGTTCTTAATTTACCTGAGGACCCTGCTCCTCAACCGCAGGAATTGGACCTGTTTAGTCTGACAAAGAGGTCTGCTATTGTTTTTCCTTGTCCAAACCAGGATCAACTTTTAGCAGCCTGGAGGAACCCGGATAAGCGTTTTCAGATGCCTAGACGTTTTCCATCGTTATATCCCTTTGATCCAGCTGCTTTAGGCAAGTGGGAGACTCCGCCTCCAGTGGACGCGTCTGTGTCCAGGTTATCCAAGAAGACGACCTTGCCGGTTCCGGGAGCTTCTTCTTTGAAGGATCCATCGGACCGCAAGCTAGAGGCCACCCTAAAGACCATTTACACGGCGGCGGGTGCCCAGCTTAGACCTGCCATAGTATCGGCCTGGGTAAACAAGGCAAATGCTAGATGGGCAGAAATGATCCTAGAGGGTTTGGATTCAGGTATGTCTCGGGATGAGATTGGTCAATTATCAGAGCACATAAAGGAGTCTGCAGCCTTTTTGGGTGACGCGGCGAAAGATATTTCGCTTATATCTGCTCGTATTTCGGCCAACGCCATTTCCGCAAGGAGAGCATTGTGGCTGCGTTCTTGGCAGGCAGATGCCGAGTCCAAGAGAGCAGTAGAAGGGCTTCCGTTCACAGGAGACATCCTGTTTGGACCGGAGCTTGATAAGTGGATTTCGCAGGCCACTGGGGGGAAGTCAGCATTCCTTCCCTCAGCAGCTCCACCTGCACGGCGTCACTATACGGGACCGTCTTTTCAGTCCTTTCGTCCGCAGCAGTCCATTCGTGGTAGAGGACGTGGATTTCAGGCCTCCAGAGGCTCTCGGGCTAGAGCCCGCCCTCAATCCAACGCTCGACCACAGGAGCCTAAGCCACCTCAGAAGCCGGTGGCATGACGGTTTGCCAGCTTTTGTGGGGGATCCGGTGGTGGGAGCTCGCCTGTTGGACTTCAGAACCCAGTGGTTCTCCCTTTCAGAGGACCCTTGGGTTCGCAGGCTCATTTCGGACGGTTATCGAATCCAGTTCGACCTTCCTCCCCCCACACGTTTCTTCACCACGGCTCTTCCCGTGTCTCAGGACAAGAGGTCGGCTCTTCAGGGGGCGATAGATATCTTGCTGAAGTCTCAGGTTATCATCCCGGTTCCGTTGACACAGAGAGGCAAGGGGTACTACTCAAATCTTTTTGCAGCGCCCAAGCCAGACGGGTCACTCAGACCCATCCTAAATCTCAAGTCCCTGAATCTATTGGTATCATACCAACCTTTCAAGATGGAGTCGATTCACTCTGTCATTGGACATCAAGGATGCCTACCTTCATGTTCCCATTTGGAAGCCTCACCAGGCTTACCTAAGGTTTGCCATAGGGAAGGATCACTTTCAATTCAGGGCCCTGCCTTTTGGGTTATCATCGGCTCCCAGAGTTTTCACAAAGACTCTGTCAGTCATTATCGCCTCTCTACGACATCAGGGGGTGACCATAATTCCATATCTGGACGATCTGCTCATCAAGGCGTCGTCGGTGGAATTACTGGAGGAACACGCGCATCTGACGGTTCGGACCCTCGTCAGCCTGGGTTGGTTCCTAAATTTCAAGAAGTCCACTCTGACTCCTTCCAAGAGGATTCTTTTTTTGGGACTCTGGTTGGACACTTTGGTTCAGTCTTCAGGGTTCTGCAACCGCGTCGAGTTCAGCTTCACTTGTGTGTTCAGCTCTTGGGAAAGATGGTGGCTTCCTTCCCAGCGGTAACGTGGGGAAGGTTCCATTCCAGACCTTTCCAGCTGGATCTCCTAAGGAAGGGAGCGGGGTCGCATCTGTCTCTACACAGACTGGTTCGGCTTTCAGCCCGGGCTCGTCAGGCCTTACTCTGGTGGCTTCACTCAGAGCACCTCAGACAGGGGCGAAGATTTGCCATCTGGGACTGGATTCTCCTAACCTCAGACGCAAGTCTGAGGGGTTGGGGAGCAGTGGTGCTCGGTCTTCGTCTGCAGGGGAGATGGGACTTCAGAGAGAGTCAGTTATCCATCAACGTGTTGGAGCTAAGGGTAATTTACAACGCCTTGCTAGCAGCACAGGACTATCTTCAGGGAAGACCAATAAAGATTCAAGCAGACAACGCCACAGAGGTTGCCTATGTGAACCGACAGGGGGGCACGAGAAGCAGGATGGCCATGGCAGAGGTATCCAAGATTCTGCAATGGGCAGAAAGCAGGCAGGTGATTCTTACTGCCGTGTTCATTCTGGGAGTAGAGAACGTGGAGGCAGACTTTCTCAGCAGAGAGGATCTCCATCCAGGAGAGTGGACTCTACATCCCGAGGTGTTTCGGGAGCTCACGGATCGTTGGGGGACTCCCGAGGTGGATCTGATGGCATCCCGAAAAAACCATCAGCTTCCAAGATATGTGGCAAGGACAAGAGATCCTTACGCCATAGGGACCGACGCCCTAGCAATGCCGTGGACATTCAGGTTCGTGTACCTGTTTCCTCCTCTTCCACTTCTGGGTCAGGTTCTAAAGAGGTTGAAAAGAGAATCCGTCCAGGCAATTCTCATTGCCCCATGTTGGCCGCGCAGAAGTTGGTTCTCTGATATTCAGCAGCTTCTGGCGGACGAACCATTTCCTCTTCCCCAGCGGCACGACCTTTTTCAACAGGGTCCGTTCCCCCATCAGAAGTTGTCGTCCCTCCATTTGACGGCGTGGCTCTTGAGACCGAAGTGTTAAGGGGCGAAGGGAATTCCAAGTTCAGTCATTCCGACTATGTTGAGGGCTCGTAAGCCATCCTCGGCGGCTCACTATCATCGCATCTGGCGTGCCTATGCGGACTGGTGCAGATCTCAGGGTTGGCCTTTCAGAACTTTTAAGTTGTCCAGGATGTTGTTGTTCCTCCAGAGGGGCTTGGATGCTGGTCTGCGTTTGGGATCTCTGAAGGTGCAGATCTCGGCGCTATCCATTCTTTTTCAGAGGAAGGTAGCACTCATTCCTGAGATCCAGACTTTCCTTCAAGGAGTTGTACGGGTCCAGCCTCCGTTTGTCCCACCAACACCTCCTTGGGACTTAGCCTTGGTCCTTTCTTTCCTCCAGTCCAGGACTTTTGAGCCTTTAGAGGAGGTACCTTTAAAGTTCCTCGTTTGGAAGATAGTTCTACTACTGGCTCTAGCTTCAGCCCGCCGAGTGTCTGAGCTGAGCGCTTTATCTTGTAAGGCTACGTATCTTATATTCCATGAGGATAGAGCGGAGTTGCGTACACATCCGTCTTTTCTTCCGAAGGTGGTGTCAAAATACCACGTGAATCAGCCTATCGTGTTTCCTGCCTTCGGAGTGATTCTTCTTCTCAGTCTACATTGGATGTTGTTCGGGCTCTGAGGATTTACGTGGCAAGGACTTCATCTATCAGAAAGTCTGATTGTCTTTTTGTTCTATATGACGCTTTCCGCAGAGGATGGCCGGCGTCGAAACAGACTTTGGCCAGGTGGATACGTCTGACCATTGCAAAGGCGTATGTGCAGGCAGGGAAGTCGCCGCCTTCTACAGTGAAGGCACATTCCACGAGATCGGTGAGTACATCCTGGGCCGCTCAGAGGGGAGCCACGGCTTCTCAGCTCTGTAGGGCGGCCACGTGGTCGTCAGTGAACACGTTTGTTCGCTTTTACCAGTTTGATACGTTTGCCTCTTCATCTACGACTTTTGGTCGTCTGGTGTTGCAGGATCCACAGAGCTCTCCCACCCGGGGCATGGTCTTTGGAACCTCCCCAATGTGAGTTCCAGTGTCACCTGCTGCATGATAGAGAAAAGAGGATTTTGGGTACTTACCGATAAATCCATTTCTCTGAATCAGCAGGTGACACTGGACGCCCCCCCAGCTCTGGAGTTTTTCCTGCCTTTTGTGTTCTTTCGTGCAAGTTCGGTTACTTTTATAGTATGATTTGATGAATGTTGTTGTCTCAATGAACGATTTACTATTACCATCTCCTCTAGTAGGACAATTTCCTAACTGGGGGCTGATGGGGCTTAGAGGGGAGGAGTAGCCTTCCCTAATCAAATTAGTAGTGCCTAGCTCCCAGCTGTCCCAGCTCTAAACCCCAATGTGAGTTCCAGTGTCATCTGCTGATTCAGAGAAATGGATTTATCGGTAAGTACCTAAAATACTCTTATCTCTACTCATTTCAAAAGTGAATTTGATTGGACTGTTACACCCATTAATTGCCGTCATAAGTTCATGAAATTCATCAAAAGTACCTCTCCATATTAGGAGCAGGTATTAGAAGAGGATTCTGTCTCTGATGTCTCTGTTAAAGAACAGATCCTCCTCCATAACTGCCATGTATGCATTAGCATACGTGGGTGCGACGTGAGAACCCATCTCTACCCCCGTAAGCTGGGCATAGTAATCACCATTAAAATAGAAGTAATTGCGTTCCAATATGAGTGTTAATAACTTAAGAAAATACTTAACATCTGGACCCGTATATAACTCATTATTGGTCAACAATTTTTCAACAGCATGTACACCACCATCATGTGGTATACTTGTGTAAAGGCTGTTAATGTCTAATGTTACCAGCCATACATTGTCTGGCAATTCCCCCAGATCCTAAAGACACAATAATAGATCCGTAGTATCTTTTAAGTAAGTTCACCCTGCCTGTACACAAGGTTGCAAATGGTGGTCCAGGTATTGAGAGACATTGCTGTACAATGAATCTCGGGCCGATATTATAGGCCTTCCAGGGGGGTTAACCCTGTCCTTGTGCACCTTCGGCAATGTGTACAGGAGGGGAACTCGCGGATAATAAGTTTTCAAAAATGACACAGTAGCTTCATCAATAACACATAATCGGAGCATTTCATTGAGTACTGTGTCTAATTCAACCTTATATCTATTGGTCGGGTCTCTGGGTAGCTTCATGTAAGTTTGAGTGGCACTCAATTGCCCATAGATCTCATTGGTGTATTTGTCCACATCTTGAATAACCACCCCTCCCCCCTTGTCCGCTGCCATGATTATTACATCACGGTATGTACTGATTTGTTTAAGGCTCTCCACTCATCGGGGTTCAGGTTGTTATTGTGAACAGGAGATATTTTTTTAGACTCCAGGATCTGATTGTCCACTGCTCTGGTGAATCCTTGTATAGCGACATTTTTGGAGAAAGGGTCGAATGACGATTTTTTACGAAATTTAGATATTTCCGGTCGACTCTGTGTGTCATCAGTGTTGGCAAAAAATTCTCGCAATCTTAATGTCCTATTGAACTTATAATGATCCACTCGCCAGTCAAAGGTATTAAAAGGATTGGTAGGCACGTACCCCAGTCCCTTGTCTAGGACTGCAATCTCTATAGGTGAGAACTCACGTTTAGACAAATTGAAGACTAAGCTTTCTGTTTGCCGGTCTTCGTTCTTTTTCCCCCGGCGGCACTGACCTCCCCGCCGGATTCAGGGTTTTTTGGAGGTCCGCCTCTCCTGGTTTGTACCCCTAAAGGGGGTCTTCGGGAATTTAGTGAACCTTTGGGTTGTACATCTGAGTCATCAGATGAGTTCTGAAAATCGCTGGAGGTTTGTTCACCTCTACCTCTCCAGCCTTGTTGTCGTCTCCTGTGTTGATATGGGGGGGCGATTGTGAGGTCCACCTGATAGCCAGCGGTACACTTGTGATTCTTGGTAGTCCTTGTCGACAACCTCGAATTTCTTCTTTTTGAATGCTACCAGCTCTTTTTTGTAGCTATTCACTTGTGTCTGCAATTTATCGAACATCGCTGCTTCAGTGGCCTGTGAATAGATGGTAACGTGGCTGAGTTGATATTCATCTATTTTCTTCCTTATAATACCCAGCTCTCGTGCCGACTCTTCTACCACCAATGTCATAAGATCTACTGAACACTTATTCATGACTGCAATCCAGCGTCTGACAAAATCTTTGTTGTAACATCCGATGGTGGGTGGATTCTTCACCCTAAACCCCCTAGGGATCTTTTTTTCCCGAATATATTCTGATAGGGTGATCCCATGGAGTAGGTAGTCGACCTCTTTCTTTTTGAATTTTATAAGATTGTTGTAAAATTCCTCCTTCCCGGTGGCTTCAGTCGGGTCTCGGAGTCTCTCTTTAAACAATGCGGCCTCCGTTTCACTCTCGGAAAGGCAGAGGGCGGTATTCAATGAGCCAGAATCGCCAAGTTTTATGGCGATTCTGTGTTTTTATCGTGTCTGACGGTGATTTTTGGAGCCCCAAATGCGAATCACCCTATTCAATGAGCTGAAATCGCCGATGACTACCGGTGAATGAAGCAGCAATCGCCAAATGTTATTCTCTCCAAATCGCCGTTTTTGGTCTATAGGATTTTACATGGGGAATCGACGGTAGTTGAGGGGAATCGCCAAAAGTGTATTCAATGAGAAGTTGGCGATTCCTTTTTCTTCTTTCATATCGCCGTTCCTCACCGAGTGTCCCTCGTCATTTTTTTCTGGTGAACTTTTATAGGAACATGTGAAATAATTGGTTTGAAGTGTTCTATTTAACTATGCAAGTGTAATGTAATATTATTTGCTGCCCTTGTGTGATGTCATGGTCGTAGAAGTGCTATACAAATATATATTTAATTTTTTCAGGTATTTTTTTTTTCTCCCACAAAGCACTGTTCTTACCCATGGTGCACCTCACTTACCCATGATTCTCCTCCCCACCTCACTCCTTCGTTTGCCCGTAGAGCAGATTACCCAGCGTTTGCCGTATGCTGTATGGGAAGCGTTTGTACAGGGTAATTTGCTTTTTTCTGGCATTTCTCTGCATTTTTTTAAACAACTGACTACATTAATGCGGCTGTATAGGGAAACGCCGGTATGGCTGAGAATCGCCGTTAGGGCCGGCGATTCTCAGCCACGTTGAATAGGGTTACTTGGCGACTCCCCACGAATCCCCATGCATGGCGATTCACAGCAAAAAACCGGCGATTGGCAGGCGAATGTTAAATCTGGATCACTGTGACCAGCGATTCTGGCTCATTGAATACCGCCCTAAGCATTTCTCCCAGAGGTATTTCATGCCAGTTGAAACCGCTGGCTTCATCCATCGCGTCAGGTGTGTAGGGGTTAGCTGGATTGGGCACACTTGCTGTGTGGTGTAACAGATGAAAAAAACTGGGCTTGCAGTATTCAATCAATCAATAGTATTGGAATCCAAATGGAGGAATAGTTGGAACAACCACGATTCACTGTACAGATGTACAGACTAGGTGTTATCCTTGTGGTTCACAACTGCGTGCATACGTAATTCAGCCCGGTATAGTCAATTAAGTTGCAGCGGTGCTCCGACTTTTGCAGGGGATCTGAGTTTTCTTCAGTTCTCCAGCTACATATATTGCGAACAGTCGGCACTCGCTTTCTGAGTCAGCTGCATGGTGCTCGGGACCAGGGGGTATGTAGAAGACCCCCCCTTCCTGGTATGTAGAAGACGACAACCCGGCACTCACTTCTCACAATAAGGCTCATAAACACATGAATTGCGTTTGCAACGTTTCGGATCTCTTTAATGGATCCGTCGTCAGGCAGTACAGTATCAACAATGAAACATACAAAGCATACCTTTATACCAGGTGAGTTCCATGCTTCCACGCCGTCCAGGTCCCCGCCTCGCAGCTCTCAACCGGAAGTGTGGACTGTGTAATCACGCCCTCTCACATCGGGAGTTTGTTACGTAGCCATGGTAACCCGGTCGGGGCAGCTCAGGAACTCAATATACATATACATAGCAGCCTAGAAGTGAGAATACATAGAAAATATAAAAAATACGTACATACAAACAAGTTTTTTTTACATATATACAAAAAGAACATAGCAGCTGTACATCTTGACTATATAGCAGGGTCAGATCGATATTGTATTGCATTATAAAAACATGCTGAAACTTAAATTTTCATTTAACCCTCTCTCCAAAAATGTCGCTATACAAGGATTCACCAGAGCAGTGGACAATCAGATCCTGGAGTCTAAAAAAATATCTCCTGTTCACAATAACAACCTGAACCCCGATGAGTGGAGAGCCCTCAAACAAATCAGTACATACCGTGATGTAATAATCATGGCAGCGGACAAGGGGGGAGGGGTGGTTATTCAAGATGTGGACAAATACACCAATGAGATCTATGGGCAATTGAGTGCCACTCAAACTTACATGAAGCTACCCAGAGACCCGACCAAAAGATATAAGGTTGAATTAGACACAGTACTCAATGAAATGCTCCGATTATGTGTTATTGATGAAGCTACTGTGTCATTTTTGAAAACTGATTATCCGCGAGTTCCCCTCCTGTACACGTTGCCGAAGGTGCACAAGGACAGGGTTAACCCCCCTGGGAGGCCTATAATATCGGCCCGAGATTCATTGTACAGCAATGTCTCTCAATACCTGGACCACCATTTGCAACCTTGTGTACAGGCAGGGCGAACTTACTTAAAAGATACTACGGATCTATTATTTGGGGCAGATGTATTAAGCCTGGAGAAGAGATAAACTGGAGATAAAGTGGAGATAAAGTGAAAGGAGATAAAGCACCAGCCAATCAACTCCCAACTGTCATATTTTAAACACAGTTCATTGGCTGGTGCTTTATCTGCTTTCACTTTATCTCCACTTTATCTCATCTCCAGGCTTAATACATCTGCCTCATATTGTCTACAGGATCTGGGGGAATTGCCAGACAATGTATGGCTGGTAACATTAAACATTAACAGCCTTTACACAAGTATACCACATGATGGTGGTGTACATGCTGTTGAAAAATTGTTGACCAATAATGAGTTATATACGGGTCCAGATGTTAAGTATTTTCTTAAGTTATTAACACTCATATTGGAACGCAATTACTTCTATTTTAATGGTGATTACTATGCCCAGCTTACGGGGGTAGAGATGGGTTCTCACGTCGCACCCACGTATGCTAATGCATACATGGCAGTTATGGAGGAGGATCTGTTCTTTAACAGAGACATCAGAGACAGAATCCTCTTCTAATACCTGCTCCTAATATGGAGAGGTACTTTTGATGAATTTCATGAACTTATGACGGCAATTAATGGGCGTAACAGTCCAATCAAATTCACTTTTGAAATGAGTAGAGATAATGTTTCTTTCTTGGACGTGAATATATAATTGGAAGGAAATAAGTTGGAAACCAAACTATATAGCAAGCCGACAGATCGCAACACGTTGCTTAGAGCTGATAGTTTCCATCCACACCCAACCCTGGAGAGCCTTCCTTACTCACAACTTCTTAGAGTTAAAAGAATCAACAGTAAGGAGAGTGAGTGTGAGATGCAAATGCATTCCATGTTAGCCAAATTTAGAGCTAGAGGTTACAAATAATCTACTCTGATTAATGCTAAAGAAAAAGTCGACAGAATGAGTAGACAGGACACACTCACACAGAAATCCCCAGAGAAAGACAACACTGATTAATTGGGTACATAACTACGATACTGCACATAAAGAAATCAAACGTGTCACAAACAACTTATGGCCCATTGTACAAAATGACAAGGGTTTACAGTGCTTAAAAAAAACTAAATCCGCTCCTGTTATAAAAGGGGCAAAAACATCAGGGACTGGGTGATCAGGTCAGATGTTACTGAACACGTACAACTAATGAAGGGAATTAACTCAAGAAGTGCCGGGTGCTATAAGTGCACAGGGTGCACTTCCTGCAGCCACATGATCGCTGGAAAGTATTTTCACCACCCTCACAATGGCACCAAATACACCATAAGACATCCCTTAACATGTAGTACATCTTACGTTATATACCTGATTAAATGCCCCTGTGGCTTAACCTATGTGGGTAAGACCATACGCTCTTTTAAAGAGCGTATGGCCATGCACAGATCTGCCATAAGAGCTGCTCTACTAGGTAAGGGTAACGACCAACCAGTCGCTAAGCATTTTTTTAAAAAAAGCACAATATCTCTTGTCTTAAACACATGGTGATTGATCATGTACCCGATGATCACAGGGGAGGGGATCGTGGCAAAAAGCTATTATGCTTAGAAACCAAATGGGTACACATCCTCGATACAGTGTACCCGAGAGGGTTAAATGAAAATTTGAGTTTCAGCATGTTTTTATAATGCAATATAATATCGATCTGACCCTGCTATATAGTCAAGATGTACAGCTGCTATGTTCTTTTTGTATATATGTAAAAAAAACTTGTTTGTATGTATGTATTTTTTATATTTTCTATGTATTCTCACTTCTGGGCTGCTATGTATATGTATATTGAGTTCCTGAGCTGCCCCGACCGGTTACCATGGCTACGTAACAAACTCCCGATGTGAGAGGGCGTGATTACACAGTCCACACTTCCGGTTGAGAGCTGCGAGGCGGTGACCTGGACGGCGTGGAGGCATGGAACTCACCTGGTATAAAGGTATGCTTTGTATGTTTCATTGTTGATACTGTACTGCCTGACGACGGATCCATTAAAGAGATCCGAAATGTTGCTAACGCAATTCATGTGTTTATGAGCCTTATTGTGAGAAGTGAGTGCAGGGTTGTCGTCTTCTACATACCCCCTGGTCCCGAGCACCACGCAGCTGACTCAGAAAGCGAGTGCCGACTGTTCGCAATATATATATATATTAGAAATAAGTAACAATCAAGAATATTATACATATAAATCTCATCTTACTACTGGATACTAAGCAAATCTGAAGACATCTGTTTCAACACACAATCCCCCTAATAATAATTCTTGCTCATAATACATATCTAAATAATAACAAGAATCAGCAATGAGGCCGAAAAAAACAAAATGAGATAATCATGTATATAAAAAATAAAGAATACAAAACAAAAGGCAAAGGGGGAAATGTAAGAATATGAACACAAAAAATTGTATTCGTTTTCTTAATACGAATGAATACGACTGGTGTAGTCGTATTTTCATTTGTATTCCAGAGGATAATTTACTAATCAGTCGTATTTGACTGATTCATATTTTCGGATGGCGTATTGATTCATATTTGTAAATACAAATACGAATGTGCCAAAGATACGAATACGCCTAAAAAATTAGTATTATTTACACTGATAAATACGAATTTTTCAGCCGTATTTGGCTTAGTAAATTTCCCCCATATACTCATACAATATAATATACCACTACAAATTCCACACAATGGGGGACATTTACCAAAATGGATTCGTAGAAAAAAGGTGTATTCGTAGGCAGAAATACACCTTTTTTTACGAATTTGTATTTTCGGGATTTACAATCCCGAAAATACAACAATTCGTATTTTCCTAAAGATGGAACATTCGTATTTGTATTTACAAATACGAATGTCTACACCATCGATAGGATACGACAGAAATCACCATTCAAAAGAATGGTGATTCCTGATTTACTAAGCAGCCGTATTGATAATACGGCTGCTAAGTGGTGTAAAACACCCACGCAAATACGACAGGAAAATACACCTTGATTGTCCTGTCGTATTTGCTTTAAGCCTGCACGGATCAGTCAGATCCGTGCAGGCTTTAGTGTAAAAAAAATAGAAAAATTAAATAAATAAATAAAAAAAAACAGCGTGGGGTCCCCCCCACAGCTGTAACCAGCACCAGGCTGAAGGAGCCGGGGCCGGTAATTAAAAATCAGGGAGCCCGACAAATAGGGGTTCCCCGATTTTTAACAACCAGCCCCAGGCTCCTGCTCTGGGGCTGGTTCTTAAAATACGGGGGACCCCTAGTCATTTTGTCCCCCGTATTTTGGGAACCAGCCCCGGAACTGGAGCCTGGGGCTGGTTGTTAAAAATCGGGGAACCCCTATTTGTCAGGTTCCCTGATTTTTAATTACCGGCTCCAGGCTCCGTCAGCCTGGTGCTGGTTTCGGCTGTGGGGGGGACCCCACGCCGGTTTTTTTTTATATTTATTTATTTTCCTATTTTTTTTACACTCTGCAGCCTGCACGGATCTGACTGATCCGTGCAGACTGCTAGAAAAATTCGTATTAGCGGCCGTATATATGGCCAGTTAATACGAATGAATACGACATTGGTGGGTTACAAAGCAGTCGTATCTGACTGCTTTGTAATTTCCCCTCCGGAACACGACTGAAACAGTCGTATGCAGTCGTAGGGAAAATACTAATACGTAAAACTAGGTTTTTCATATTGGTAAATTTCCCCCAATATCACCAATAACACCAATAGCACGTTTCTCATATACAGTAACACGAAAGAAAATATTTAAGAATTTTGATTATTTCTAACTCATCCGCACTCATAGGATCACAAGAAATAAGAGAAACACAATGCAGTCACCTCTTATGGAATGATCCAGTCACCCCTAAAAATGTATGAGGGCTTTTGTTTTTATTTTATTATCATTATTTCCAACCTTATATGTATTTTTATTATTATTATTATTAATTTTATTATTATTTTGTGTGTTTTTGATTGTTTTAATTATGATAGAAGTATAAGCACTGATTTGTTTATGACCCTGACCGGTCACACTGGCAACTTATTTATAGGAGACAAGAGTAGGGGCAGCTTATTGTATTATCATTTTAGTGACACCTTTATAATAAATACGGAGAGATTGGGGAGACAGTGCACCTAAATCCTACAGGGAAATATAACAATAAAATCATGCACATTATGGTTTAATAAAAATATAATATATGAGATTTATAAGACCATAAAACATGGCAATATGAAGATTAAATATATAAATTGATACACAAGGATCATAATAGCAGCAAGATCCATAACAATTATTTTATGATCACTAAATGAGGGATCAACCCAACATGTAAGAATCTCTTATATATTTAGCCAGAACTGTCAGTCTGTGACTGTGTGTATAACGCTGGGTGGAGTCATGGGCGGAGTTATACAGTCACAGACTCCAGTCCTCACAAACACTACAGCTCAGCAGCTGCAGGGAACCAAAAATGTTCCCCATCATGTGCACACATCCCCACAGCCCACACACATTATGCAGTGATGGGGAGGCACCGGCACAGCCACATACCTCCCAACTTCTTCAGTGTATGAAGCGGGACCCTCGCAGCAAAAAAGGGGATTGGCCTATGCAAATAAAGGCAGGGCATATGCAAATTATGCCCTAGTCGGGTCACGCCCCCTTTGCATCCTCTGCATCGCTGAATAGACACTGTGCGCATGTGCACAGCCTCTATTCCTCATGCTGGGGGGCTCCCAACTGCCCCCCTCCCCGCATTCGCTGCTCACAGCCTCACTGCCCCCTTCAAACTTTAACTTAATTGACACAGTGCCAGTATGTTTGTGCAGACTGGTAGAGGGATTCAGAGTGTCTCTCCCTCCCCGCACATGTTTCTGCTCTCTGCTGCACCGGCCCCTGAATATATGACAGGAGTCAGGCCGGCCTGATGAAAGGGAGCAGAAGGGGACATAAGCAGGGTGCAATAGTTCATTGGCCCGGCGTGTCCCCCAAAAGCCGCCTCCTTTAAGCCCAGGTTAGTAACCACACACACCATAACTCTACCTATACACCCCCTCTCCCCGCAGGCCTAACTCTATTTATACAGTACACTCCGCAAGCCTAACTACACTGTATACACATCCCCCTCCCCGCAGCCTAACTACAGTGTATACACATCCCCCTCCTCGCAGCCTAACTACAGTGTATACACATCCCCCTCCATGCAGCCTAACTACAGTGTATACACATCCCCCTCCCGCAGCCTAACTACAGTGTATACACATCCCCTCCCCGCAGCCTAACTACAGTGTATACACACCCCCTCCCCGCAGCCTAACTACAGTGTATACACATCCCCCTCCATGCAGCCTAACTACAGTGTATACACATCCCCCTCCCGCAGCCTAACTACAGTGTATACACATCCCCCTCCCCGCAGCCTAACTACAGTGTATACATATCCCCCTCCATGCAGCCTAACTACAGTGTATACACATCCCCCTCCCCGCAGCCTAACTACAGTGTATACACATCCCCCTCCCCGCAGCCTAACTACAGTGTATACATATCCCCCTCCATGCAGCCTAACTACAGTGTATACACATCCCCCTCCCGCAGCCTAACTACAGTGTATACACATCCCCTCCCCGCAGCCTAACTACAGTGTATACACATCCCCTCCCCGCAGCCTAACTACAGTGTATACACATCCCCTCCCCACAGCCTAACTACAGTGTATACACATCCCCCTCCCCGCAGCCTAACTACAGTGTATACACATCCCCCTCCCCGCAGCCTCACTACAGTGTATACACATCCCCCTCCCCGCAGCCTCACTACAGTGTATACACATCCCCTCCCCACAGCCTAACTACAGTGTATACACACCCCCTCCCCGCAGCCTAACTACAGTGTATACACATCCCCCTCCCTGCAGCCTAACTACAGTGTGTATACACATCCCCCTCCCCGCAGCCTAACTACAGTGTATACACATCCCCCTCCCCGCAGCCTAACTATCTTACAGAACACCCACCCCTACCACTGTACACGGTCATCCACCTGCAGCCACTCCATGTACCCCACTTCCCCAACCGAACTACTAATGCACTCACCCTCACCACCCCAACACCCACCGACACCAAGCCCCCCCTTTCACCACACGCAGCACCCCCACATCCACCTGCCAAAACACTGCACCTGCCCCTCTCCATTCCGCCTTATCCCTGCAACCATCCACACAAACACCACAGACGCCCATTGTCTGTAAGCACTGTTCATACCAACAAAATAACCTACACCCTCTTCACAATCAAATGCCCTTTTCATCTTAAAAATGAAACCTCTAACTATAGTAACAATACAGGTAATCCTCCATATAATACACACCAGATTCCACACACTAAAGGCGTTCACATGTTAAGTGGGCGGAGCCCCTTACGACGGCGTGAAGAGCGCCCGTATGGTGCAATGAATCACCTAGTATACTTATATAAATGAAAGTAACCAAATAAAAACTTTCGAACTATTTGAAAAGAGGTACAGTAGATATAACTATAAATACCAACTACAGCATAAGATAAGAATAATATAAAAAATAGTGGAACACAAAAAAAGACTAAACAATAAATGTAACAAAAGTCTAAACAGTTTGAAGACCCATGCTGTAGAGTGTCATCACAAGTAGCATACAGACAGTAAAACCTCAGAGGAAGCCATATTAAAGAGAGGCTCAGATTTACGGGCAGACACGCTGAGACTCGAAACAGCGTTCCCCACGAGTCACTGCCGCCCATGATATTATTAAATAATACAGTATCTGTTTGCCACGAAAGTCTTAAAGTGCTTCTTTGTGAATAGCACCTTGTGCATATATGGTGAAATAATAATAAAATAAATAATGAGTTTGTAAAAAACTGGTAAAAACACAACAAGACAACAAAGAATAAAAAGATCAAAAATATGTCTTTATTTATGTCGCACCAAGACACAATGGGGGAAATTTACTAAGCCAGATTCGTAAAAAATAGGTGTATTCGTATCCAGAAATACACCTATTTTTTACACATTCATATTTGTATTTACACCATCGAAAGAGTACGACAGGAATCACCATTCAAAAGAATGGTGATTCCTAATTTACTAACCGGCTGTATTTTCAATACGGCAGGTAATTAGCGGCTACGCTCGCTACAGTGGCGCACGCAGGGGGGTTTCTGAGTACCCAGAAACCCCCTCAGGAATCTATGGGCCCTAATCTGCAAGCTGAGGGTCCTCTCTTTCCATGGGTACAAGAATTAAAAAAATTGGCCTTGGAGAACCAGAGATCTGACTTCAAAGCAGTGGTCCCCATCCAAGCCTATTAATTGCTCTTCCCAGTCAGATATTTCGGGTAACATTAAATAGAATGAGAGTTTTTCGCACCATATCGCCTCAAATCGCACTTCTTTTTCCCGCAGTTTTCATGTGTAAATTGCATATTTAATGGGATGCGCATAAGCGGCTAAAAAGTGCGATGTGGTACGATGTGGTGCGATGTGGTGCGAGATTATAACACAGAAAAGTGCGATTTAATGCACCGGTCATGTGCAAGTTTTGGAGCAACTGGAATGTGATTTACAACACTGCCTCCGCATGCCAAAGAACCCCCTAACCTATTGGCCCACCTAAGTCCCCTACATTGTGCATCACACCCCCTATATAAAGGGGCACTGGCGCCATTTTAATCTTTGATAGGGAGTAAGGAGCATGGAGAGGAGAGGAGCGCTTGCAGTGAGAGGACAGACCCAGCACTACCAGAGGAGCCAGGGGGAGAGGCAGCAGAGGTATGCTGAGAGGCAGCAGTGGCAGAGGGAGAGTGTGGGAGGCAGCATGGCCACAGCAAGGCCAGCACAGGCTCCGGAGGAGCAGTCCCAGATGGAGGAGGTGAAGGACCCTCTGGCATCCCCGTCACATTCTCTCACCCAGGATGTGTTCATCACCCAGACAGAGAAGGAGGCCACATCTCAGAGGTTGACTGGGGTGAAGTGGGGGAAGATGGAGGTGAGGAGGAGGAAGAGGAGGAGGGGGAGACTGGGCTGGAGGAGGTGGCGGACATGGCCATGGAGGAGCTGGAGAAGGAGGGAGATACTGGCCGCACCCAAAGTGGCCGGAAGGTCAGATTCGCCTATGAAGAGAATGTAGCTACCTGTATATGACCGGCTGCTGGGGAAACACCATCATAAGAGCACTGCACAGCGTAAGAGGGCCATGTGGCTGGCCATTACTTAGGCCGTCAATGCAGTGAGCAACCACAAGCGCACTGTGAAAAATGTCAAGAAGCGCTTCAATGACTTAGAGGCACCTGAAGGCCAAAATGGGCGCTGAGATTAAAGAAGCTACCCGCACTGGGGGAGGACCTGCAAAACAAGTAGCATTTACCAGTTATGAGAAGAAACTGAGGAGGATCATACCTCCCGAGGTGCTTCCTGGCCTCCATGTGGCAGATACTGATAGGCCACCAACGCCACCCTGCGCTGGTAAGTTCAACAAATGTACAACTGACCCATACATTGCAATGTGTCTTACATCTAATGCTGTCTTATACTGTTAGCATAACAATAGTGCTGGTGTGGAACTACATATCCCAGCAAGGTCATTATAAATACATGTAATGCTCATATATACAATATGTTCATTATGCTGGGCCATGTAGTTCCACGCATGCTGCTTTTCCACAAATGTATACCACTTTCTGTAGCAGCTTAACATGGATGTGAGCCCACACTTAGGTGTCCTGGTGGTATACCATAATCACCTATATACCAAACATATCATGCCAGTCCACAGTCCAATGCAAGATTTTTAATGCCACTCAATAATTTATAATAATTTTCACAAATGCTGCCCATGCAAGGTCCATAAAGTCTGTCCATTTTTTCCTTTGCAGATCATCCCTCCCGAAGTGCTCATGCACCGCAGCGCCCCAGAAAAGATTCCACAGAAGCAGAGGCTGCAGGTAAGGGGAAGCAAAAAAGCACCATTACACATACAGTACACACACCCATATCACATACACAATTGGCAACATTACATTCATATCTGGGTGCCACATGGCTACAGAAATGAATGTAATGACAACCAGCCATCACTCTTATTACCAATGCTAGCATTGCATGAAGTCACCGGGTACATGTGTACGTACATAATACCCATTGGTATGTGACATAACCCTCAGTATAGCTGTCACATCTAACTACACATAAACTGCTCTATTATGCTTCAATACTTACCATTTTTTATGTATCCACAGGACAATCACAACTAGGGCAACACCCCACAACATCATCACAAGTGGTTAAAGGAGATATGGAAATCATTCTACAGCCAGTGGACTCCTGGGCACCTGAGGAAGAAAGCATGCCGACATCACAAACTCAGAATGCTGCAAGTGTGGTGACCTCCAGTTGCGCCCGCAGGGGGGGTTCCCGAGTACCCGGAAACCCCCCAGGAGTCTAAGGATGCTAGGCTGAAAGCTGAGAGTCTCCTCTTTCCATGGGTACAAGAATTTTAAAAATCGGCCCTTGGGAACCGGAGATATATGACTTCAAAACAGTGGTCCCCATCCAAGCCTGTTAATTGCTCTTCCCAGTCAGATAAATTAAGGTTCTGTCTGACCTAAGGCCCCCATACACTATGCGATTTTGGTCCGATTTCATCCGATTTCGGCACTTTGTGGGCCGCGGGTGCGGTGAGCGCTGCTGACCTGTACTTACTTACACATAGCAGCAGCGGGGACGGGCAGTGCAGTGGCGGCTATTATATTTTTAAAATACTTGTCAAATGACCGGCCGCTCTCTGATTGGCTGAGAGCTCTCCGGCCAATCAGAGAGCGGCCGGTCATTTGACAAGTATTTTAAAAATATATTAGCCGCCACTACGCTGCCCGTCCCCGCTGCTGCTATGTGTAAGTAAGTACAGGTCAGCAGCGCTCACCGCTGGCGGCCCGCCCCCACCACCGCTGGCGGCCCGCCCCCACCACCGCTGGCGGCCCGCCCCCACCACCGCTGGCCGCCCCCCAGCACCACCGCTGGCGGCCCGCCCCCACCACCGCTGGCCGCCCCCCAACACCACCGCTGGCCGCCCGCCCCCACCACCGCTGGCCGCCCCCCAACACCACTGCTGGCCGCCCCCCAACACCACCGCTGACCGCCCCCCAACACCACCGCTGGCCGCCCCCACCACCGCAGCCACTGCTGCCCGCCGCCGCTGCCCGCCCCCACTACAGCCGCTGCCCGCCCCCACTACTCCTCACCGCCCTGCAGCTCCCCGGGTTTTTTTTAACATGGGATAAATCGCATGCGATTTATCCCATGTAAAAAATGGCACATCAACTGCCAAATTGTATGTGAGCCTCCCGGGGAGCTGCCGGGCGGCTCGCAGGTAAATTGGGTCCGACTTGTCCCTAGGACAAGTCAGCCTAATGTATGGGGGCCTTTAGAGTTTTTCTGAGGGAATATTCCAAAAGCTGGGACTCTCCCCCTTTGATGGACACTAGTAGCTTGTCTCTACTGTTCCCAAAATCAGAGATATCAGCCTTTTCAGCAGCTGGTTACTGCTCCAGCTCCACACACCTGGTATGTAGTTTTATATACTCGTTGGCAGATTGCTCTGCCTCCTGAACTCTGATCCCCTAGTCCCCAATACCATTTGGTAGGTGGGATCCTCTAGTTTTTATTTACATTAAAATCTAAGAAATCTATTCCCGGGTACTGGAGATATCTGCAGTCAAGCAAGCTGTCCTCCCACCAGAAAATTATGAATAATAAGCCCACTCCACTATACACCCCTCCACTGCGTATTAAACATCCTCTACCGCCCTGGAAGTTATGTATCAGGGCCCCTTCATTCAGCCCAATGTCCCCTTCTCCCACCCCATCCCCCACCATCTGTGCAGTAAAGGGGTAATTAGCAGGGGTGGATTTCGGGATGACGGTGCCCCTAGGCACAACAATAACGTCGTACCCACCCCCTGTCTATTATTTTTATTGATTACTTATAAGCACTCATTTGATAATAGCCAATATAATGGATTTATAAAAAAATCCACTAACTGACATGTTCTTTTATTATGAATACATATGTACTAAGTAGGAGAGTTTACAGGGGCAGAATCTGCCTGTCCTATCCATTTACACTATGTACGATGGATATTTTGCAGTTATTGGTACATTTTGAGCTAACAGTACTATCACATGCATCCAAGTGCCGCCCCCAAACATGTGCCGCCCCTAGGCACGTGCCTCACGTGCCTAATGGGAAATTCGGCTCTGGTAATTAGTGGAAATTACTGATCCAGGCCCTACATGCTGAGCGGTTGATATAATACCCCCTACCACCCGCGGGACATCAAAGCTTCCCCCACCCCTACCGCTGGAGGATCAGTAGGGGCCCCAATACATTGCTATAGCCAGGGGTCTAGACTGCTGTTATATATATATATATATATATATATATATAATCCCAAGTTCTGTGGTGTCACCAAGGGACCCAAATAGAACAGAGAGCGGCACTCAACGGATTTAGAAGAAAAATGTAATGATCAAGGTGGTACAAGTGGCATCATATGGGCATCATCGACGTTTCAAGGCAGGTCGCCTTTTCATCAGGATGCGCTCAAAGTGCATATAGTGCTGGGGTGTGTGAATAAAGCAGAGCATGCAGCTCTCTTACCTTTATATCCTAGCGGAACTGTATGTGTCTCTGACACGCCGACACTGCGTCTGCGGGTGTCGCTTCCGGGTGCCGCGGCTTAGCCCCGCCTTCCTGTGACGTGCGGCCGTCACCGTGGATACCATAGGAAGCGTCTGCTCCGTTTCTGCAGGGAGCGTGTCACTGTATAACAAACAAGCAAAACGTAAAAACTTTTAGGACCAACAAAATAGTTAGTTGGATAGTGTGTATCAAACAAAAAACTGGGCCGTTCAGCTACTGTTTGTATGTGAGTGCAATAAGTAATATTTAAAAAGAGATACGGTAAAAGCATATGTAAAAATGTGCACTGTATATATTTCAGTCAGATAGCGCTCTGACGATCACTATTGGCTAAGCACTATGTGGACTCATCGGCACTTATATTGTACATTTCAGTTATAGGTCACATAAATAACAATCATACATGAGAACGCAGTACGATGTAGCAATCATTTGTGAGAGGGCAGTACAGTGTAAGAGGACTTTTTTCACTTTTGTTCATACTATTTAAATAATCACATTCCAGGCTATCATTTCATTTAACCCATTGGGGGCTAATGAGTTCAATCTGAAGATCCAATGGGATTCTCTTTGTGACAATATTTTTTGCCTGTCACCCCCCCGGGACAGGGGAGGGACATGGTCAATGATTTGGCATTTCAGATCTGATAGTGTGTGTCCACAGGATTTGAAGTGTCTGGCTACTGGTTGGTGGATGTTTTTTCCTTGCAGGCAGGAGGTTATTGCAGAACGATGTAGTGCCATTCGCACTCTCAGATTGACTATGGTTTGTCCCACGTAGTATTTGCCGCATGGGCATACTATTATATAGATGATGTACGGGGTCTTGCAGTGTACTACATGCCTAATCTGGAACACTTTGCCCGTGGTAGGGTGTTGAAAAGTTGACCCTGATGTCACATGGCTACAAGTTGTACAGGAGGGGCATCTATAGCACCCGGGTTTCTTTGTTTGAACATTAAACAATGTAGGAGCTGGATTCTGTATTATATTGGTCTTAACCAGCATATCCCTCAGGTTGGGATGTGGAAAAAAGGAATAAATTCCTTTTAGGAGAATTGCGCTACAAGGTTTAGAGCAGCTGTCCTTATATCCCTCAGGTTATTTCCTCTTTTGTAGCTGGACATAATGGTTTTGTTTTTGAATCCTGGTAATTGGTTATCAACCTTGACCACAGGCCAGACTGCATTTAGTGCCCTGGGTAGCACTCTAGTGGCTGGACCATAGGTGATTACAAATGGTATTTTATTTGATGGATCTGAACGGGTCATCTGGAGCACTTCTGTTTTCTGTTTTATCAAATCGGCATGGTTGTACCCTCTTGCTGTAAATTTGGAGATCATCCTATCCAGTTCTTGTTGCAGCTTGGTGTTATCGCTATTAATACGGGCTGCTCTCAGCATTTGTGATTTTGGCAGACTCTTCTTTAGGGCCGGGGGGTGGTTGCTGCTGTGTATCAGGAAGGTATTTTGATCTGTGTCCTTATGAAAGACTAAAAAAATGTTTTTATGGACGCATTGGTTGATGGTGGGTCACACGAGGAGTTCATCAAAAAACACGCTCACTCATCTTTTGACCCACCATCAACCAATGTGTCCATAAAAACATTTGTAAAAATCATTGATGAATCAGTCCAGAGATTCGATATTAATTCGCCGAAAAACTGGTCTGATATGAACAAGAGGGAAACACAAGCCTTAAAAAATCTGTCTCAAAATTCAAGCATCACTATACGCCCCGCTGACAAAGGCGGGGCTATAGTACTACAGAACACAGATGCATACATAAAACACCTGAAAACCATAGTGGCTGACACCACGACTTACAGGAAACTGCCCGCAGATCCTACTAACACCTTCAAAAAGGAATTGGACATAGTTCTTACACAAGTGCACCAACGAGGCCACATCAGTAAAAAAGTGTTAAAAACATTAACCCAGGACGATCCTATAAGCCCGGTGATTTACACCATCCCAAAAGTCCATAAAGACCCGGTAAACCCCCCCGGGCAGACCCATTATCTCTGCCCGGGGGTCGCTATTTCAACCTATATCTCAATTCCTGGACTGTTTAATCCAACCATACATCGTGACGCAAAAGTCTTTCCTCAAGGATACAACACAACTACTCATGAAAATCAATGAACTACAAGATCTACCTCAACAAATCGCACTGTGCACTTTAGATGTCAAGAACTTATGCACGGTCATACCTCATGCACAAGCACTTTCAACTATGCCAACGTTTTTGCACAAAGTACACTTTTCAGCTTTGGATATACCCCTCTTCCTGGAACTTTTGGAACTGACCCTAACTAGAAATTATTTTATCCACAATGGCGCTTATCATCTTCAACTGTCTGGCTGCTCCATGGGGTCGAATGTTTCCCCGTCATTAGCGAACGTTTACATATTGGAGCAGGAAAATAATTTATTTTTTTCAAATACCACCATTAGCCAAGAGATCATCATGTACACCAGGTACATAGATGACCTGCTAATTATATGGGCTGGAACCAATGAAGCACTCATCAATGTGATCAATTACATCAACACATATGACCACCCAATAAAATTCACATACAATATAGACAACCACAAAGATGTCACACATATCTGGATGTCACAATTGAATGGGTCAACCACCAATTGGTAACGTCAGTCTTTCATAAGGACACAGATCGAAATACCTTCCTGATACACAGCAGCAACCACCCCCCGGCCCTAAAGAAGAGTCTGCCAAAATCACAAATGCTGAGAGCAGCCCGTATTAATAGCGATAACACCAAGCTGCAACAAGAACTGGATAGGATGATCTCCAAATTTACAGCAAGAGGGTACAACCATGCCGATTTGATAAAACAGAAAACAGAAGTGCTCCAGATGACCCGTTCAGAACTATTACAAAATAAAACTTCCAGAATAATATCAAATAAAATACCATTTGTAACCACCTATGGTCCAGCCACTAGAGTGCTACCCAGGGCACTAAATGCAGTCTGGCCTGTGGTCAAGGTTGATAACCAATTACCAGGATTCAAAAACAAAACCATTATGTCCAGCTACAAAAGAGGAAATAACCTGAGGGATATGCTGGTTAAGACCAATATAATACAGAATCCAGCTCCTACATTGTTAAATGTTCAAACAAAGAAACCCGGGTGCTATAGATGCCCCTCCTGTACAACTTGTAGCCATGTGACATCAGGGTCAACTTTTCAACACCCTACCACGGGCAAAGTGTTCCAGATTAGGCATGTAGTACACTGCAAGACCCCGTACATCATCTATATAATTGTATGCCCATGCGGCAAATACTACGTGGGACAAACCATAGTCAATCTGAGAGTGCGAATGGCACTACATCGTTCTGCAATAACATCCTGCCTGCAAGGAAAAAACATCAACCAACCAGTAGCCAGACACTTCAAATCCTGTGGACACACACTATCAGATCTGAAATGCCAAATCATTGACCATGTCCCTCCCCTGTCCCGGGGGGGGGGGGGGGGTGACAGGCAAAAAATATTGTCTCAAAGATAATCCCAATGGATCTTCAGATTGAACTCATTAGCCCCCAATGGGTTAAATGAAATTAAAGCCTGGAATGTGATTATTTAAATAGTATGAACAAAAGTGAAAAATGTCCTCTTACACTGTACTGCCCTCTCACAAATGATTGCTACATCGTACTGCGTTCTCATGTATGATTGTTATTTATGTGACCTATAACTGAAATGTACAATATAAGTGCCGATGAGTCCACATAGTGCTTAGCCAATAGTGATCGTCAGAGCGCTATCTGACTGAAATATATACAGTGCACATTTTTACATATGCTTTTACCGTATCTCTTTTTAAATATTACTTATTGCACTCACATACAAACAGTAGCTGAACGGCCCAGTTTTTTGTTTGATACACACTATCCAACTAACTATTTTGTTGGTCCTAAAAGTTTTTACGTTTAGCTTGTTTGTTATACAGTGACACGCTCCCTGCAGAAACGGAGCAGACGCTTCCTATGGTATCCACGGTGACGGCCGCACGTCACAGGAAGGTGGGGCTAAGCCGCGGCACCCGGAAGCGACACCCGCAGACGCAGTGTCGGCGTGTCAGAGACACATACAGTTCCGCTAGGATATAAAGGTAAGAGAGCTGCATGCTCTGCTTTATTCACACACCCCAGCACTATATGCACTTTGAGCGCATCCTGATGAAAAGGCGACCTGCCTTGAAACGTCGATGATGCCCATATGATGCCACTTGTACCACCTTGATCATTCCATTTTTCTTCTAAATCCGTTGAGTGCCGCTCTCTGTTCAATTTGGGTCCCTTGGTGACACCACAGAACTTGGGATTATATTACATTATTGAGGGCACCACGGTAGCTGATCTGTTTGTCCGGAGTGCCGAGCAACACCAGAATCTATATCTATATATCTATATATATATATATATGTGTGTGTGTGTGTGTGTGTATGTGTGTGTGTGTGTGTGTGTGTATATATATATATATGTATGTATATATATATATATATATATATATATATATATATATACAGAACAGGGACAGAGTGCGCTAAGAGTGAAAGTACACAACTTTTTCCACAATATAAAAAATTTAATAAAAACCAACAAAACGGCTTATACAAGATACAGTGTTTATACGGTCAAATATTGGAATCAATTGATGATATCTGTGGTGGTTCAATACAACAGCAGGCCCAACGCGTTTCGTCAACCACGTGACTTCATCAGGGGCATTAGGCAACTTGATTAACAAAGCTGCAGTTGCTCTAAAATAACAATAGAGTATATCAGAGAAAACTAAGAGAAAGACATGTATATCTCATTTTAGACTAAAGAAGAGTATCGAAAAGGAGAAAAGGAGGACAATGGAGAAGCAAAAATTGAAAACCAATACAGATTACTGTTTAAAAAAAGACACGTATCTTTTACAACAAAAAGTCATAGACTTACAATCATCACCGCCATACCGAAATGACAGAAATAAACCATTATCTATTTAAAGGATCAATTCATCAGGATCGAATAATAATCAAATATACAATAATACTAAATTTTATACCCAATTAAAAAGTTCACAATAGATACATAAAATATACATACAAAAATTACATATAGAGAGAATACATATAATACATATAAAACGGTACCTTCTTGCAGTGTCTCAAATTGACTGAACACAAATAATTAATGTAGACAGTGATCTAGATGGAAAAATATATACAGTCGGAGGATTAGATTTACTCCCCTTTCATGTTGTTGAAACCTTCACCATCACCAAAAAATGTGTGGATCATGTGTGGGATGGAAAAAATTAACACTTACATTCCACCCAATGACAGAGCTCTTGTCAATTTTTGTGGTCTAATTTTCAAAAGTCCCACTCAATTATAGATGCCAGCAACACAATACGATCAAAAATCCACTTAAAGAGTAAAATATAAATGTCCAATCTATAAGTGTACATACAAGAAAAACAATATAAGATCATGATTACTAGCAGGAGCTTTTAAAAATATCCATTAAATACTCACATAATACAGGGTAACCGGGAAAAAAGCTACTATGTATCCTAGCAGCCGAGTGAAAGCCTATACTGACAGATAGCTATATATAGGCCAGGACTCATGACGTCATATCCTGCCAATTAGTGAATGAGGAACTTCCTCAAAGAATACTAAAACGGGACGTTACCGGCCTCAGAAAAGAAAAAAAGGCCATTACTTACAGGGTATAAACTCTACCCTTAACCCCCCAAAGACTGGATGCCCAGGAGTGCGCTGTTTTAGGGTTAGAACGAACGGCGCGAACGGCGTGCGTTCCAAAGCGGCGCCATATTGGCTGAGGTGGAACGCAAATGCGTCCTCTCTGCGCTCATTGAAAATCGTCACAGCAAGAACGCTGTGCGTTCCAAAGTGGCGCCATATTAGTAGCAGTGGAACGCATAGCGTCTCCACAGCGCTCGTTGTATATATCCTATAGTATAGTTGGCCGCTTTCTACTACTAAAAACCGGACGCTCCCACAATGAGCTGTCCCCAACAATTCATACTAACAATAAAGAAAACGTGATAATGCATAATAATCTTAGAATGCGTTCCAAATCACCGCCATATTAGGCGTGCTTGGAACGCACAAACCGGATGTGAGGGGTGCACTGAAATCCCTAACCAGAATAAACATACAATTCATTCCCTCCTGATTAAAGTGATCCTAAAGCACAGTGATATCAAAATGGGAGAACTATACTAGGTCCTCATAAATGTAAATATATAATATAACTCCAATGGGACCCTATATCCAATTAAAAAAATATAGTTTAATGCATTATTAACCCTTATATTATCATGAAAAACCTTAATGTTCATATATTTAATGATATTTTGATGTGTTTATTTATAATTGTTTTTTTATTATTACTATTAATTTTATTTACTTTTGTTTCCTATTTAGTGCAAAAATATGTATAATAGGTATTTATTTTATATTTTAGTGATCTATATTCATTATAAACGTGTAGGGCTTTACGGTTTTAACCGTACCCTAATTAATTCCCCAGTGATTTATAGGATGTCTCATTATAGTGGTAAAAAAAAAAAAAAAAAAAAAGGGGAGGACGTCATGGAACAAAAATAACCATGAGGTGCCCAACGGGTGAACTCCTCTATGGTGGCCTTATTAAAAAAATATCCCTAGAAAAATTCTTAAATAAAAAGCTCATGCCAGTGAATCAACATCTTATTTCCATCGAGATCTTTAAGCCCTATTATGTTGAAAAATAATTACAAAAATAAATATACAAAGAGGGGCTTATATGTATAAAGACAAGGAAACAGAAGACAGGAAAAATAAAAGGAAGGAGTGGGGACTACAGGAAGGCCACTATGTCCACGCCCTCGTTCAGTCCTCTTGGTGTCAGAGAATTTAAGGAATAGATCCAAAAGCTTTCCTTCCTAATCAATTCCCGGCCTCTGTCTCCACCTCTAGGATTTAATGGAACATGCTCCAGAATGGTGAATTTAAAATTCTCTCGTGAAACCAAAGAATTGTGTTTCTCCAGGTAATGCCTGGGTAAGCTGTGTACTTTAACTTTGTTCCTGATGTTACGCATATGTTTTTGTATCCTCAATTTGATCTGTCTTATGGTCTTCCCGACATATATCAAATTGCAGCTACAGGTAATTTTATAAACTACATGATCAGAGTTGCAGGTCACCGCATCTTTAATTTTATACTCCCTGCCGTTTTCCAAAGTGTGGTGAAAAGGGGCTTTCTCCAAAAAGGGGCAACAAATACATTTGTTGCAAGGTAACGTCCCTGGTTTTTTATTCAAAAAATGGGCTACCTTTGGAGTAGAGGGGGGTAGTGGTTTCATTCTACTCGGAGCCAAAATTGATTTTAGATTTTTAGCACGTCGATAAACCAAATTAGGCCTCGAAGGTAGATGTGGACCAAGTACCGGATCGCGAAGGAGGATGGACCAGTGTTTTTCAAGCACTCTTTTGATTTGATAATTCTCGCAATTAAATTGCGTCACGAAAGGTCTGCTTTTAAATTCTTTTTGAGGTTTACTGGTTTTAGATAGTAAATCATCCCTCTGATGCGAAAAAGCTCTCACTCTAGCCTCTTCTATAAACTCCACTTTGTATCCTCTTTCTACAAAACGGTCAAAAAGTAATTGTGATTGGGACCAGAGCTCACTGTCGTCATTACAGTTACGCCTGATCCTCAAAAACTGTGCGTATGGCACACTATTCTTCCAAGCAGGAAAATGGCAACTCGTTGCGGGAATGAAACTATTGGCATCGACAGATTTAAAATGTGTGCGGGTGGAAATTTCTTTGCCTGGTATTCCTTCCAATTCCAAATCCAGATATTCAATTTTCGTGGGATTAGATTTAAACGTAAATTTAAGGTTGAAGTCGTTGTCATGTATATGTGACATGAAGTCCTCAATACTAGACTCATCACCATGCCAAATCAGCAGAAGGTCGTCTATGTATCTCTTGTACAAGATTATATTTGCTTCAAAACGGGATCCATAGACGAACTGTTCTTCCCAGGCACGCATATGGAGGTTCGCATATGCTGGAGCGAACTTCGTCCCCATAGCAGTGCCCTGTTGTTGAATGAAGAATTCATTATTAAACTCAAATAAATTATGAGTTAAAATGAACTTCATGCTGTCGACAAGAAAAGATATTTCGGAATCGGTATTTTTTGGGTCACTTCTTAGGATTTTTTCAACAGACTCCACTCCTTTATTGTGAGGAATTGACGAATAGAGGCCTTGCACATCAATATTGAGCCAACAGTAATCCATTGACCAAATTTTTCCTTTAAGCAACTGTAGAACAGAAGAACTATCTTTCAGATGAGAAATGTTTTGCATAACATAAGGTTGTAATTTCAAGTCAAGAAAGTGAGAAAGGTTAGCGGTTAGCGAATTGACTCCAGCTATTATGGGGCGTCCCGGAGGCCGGTCTTTATCCTTATGGACCTTCGGAATATGATAAAAAATGGGGAGTACTGGAAATCTTACATTGATATAATCAAATTCCTCCTTACAAAGTACCCCATTTTGTAGGCCTGAAAATAGGAGTGATTCCAGCTCACCTTGAAAGACCATAGAAGGATTAACAGATATTTTCTTATAGGTGGATTCATCACTTAGGATTTTCTCAGCCTCAATTAGGTAATCAGTTCTATCCTGAAGAACAACGGCCCCACCTTTATCCGCACTTTTGATAACTGTATTTTCATCATTCTTCAATGTTTTCAAAGCCTTGTTTTCTTGAGGATTTAAGTTTTTAGGCAGATGTTTATTCGGTTTTATAGTCCTGAATTCTTCACTGACAGCTTCATAGAAGATATTCAGGTGACTCCCTCTGGATTCCACCGGATAGAAATGGGAGATGGGGGCCACTAAGGGCCTATCTTCGGTGGCTTTGATGGCTTTGATAGCATTGGGTTGGGTCTTTAAAAAGTGACGCTGTACTGTGAGGTTTCTGATGTATTTATTCAGGTCAATAAACAGATTAAAATGATTTACATGGCTGTCTGGCGCAAATTTTAGGCCTTTATTTAGTAGCGTGCTCTCTTCAATAGATAGTTCTTTCGTTGAGTTGTTAATGACTCCGGTCCTGGTGGTGGTAGTACTGGACCTCTTTTCTTCTTTGGGGAGCCGCTTACCCCCTCTGCACCCTCTGGGTCTCCATTTAATCTGCGCTTGAGGCCATGTGGGGATTCTAGACGGGTATATAATTCTTCCCTCACGGTACGGTGGGGAGGGCCCGAATCCTGTTCCACATCTAAAAAATGTTTTTGATTTCGGTGAGGAGAAGGAGATCTGAATCTATCATTCCGCTGTTGTTGGTAGGAATCCTGATAGGATGGTACTCTATCTCTAAACCTTCTTCTTTGATGGTAATCATCCCTCTGATCTCGATACTCGTGTCTTCTGGGCCTTTCATTAAACCTTTCGGTCTGCCTATGACCATGATAATTATTGTGAAAATAATTTAAATTTAAAGGTCGATGAGTATTTTCTTCTCTGTCCCAGAATGGACCCCGTCTAGGTTCTCCCAATTTGAATTGTTATTTGCAGGGCGAAATCTTCTAGTTGGTATATCAGGGATCCTGTTTTCGTTGGGCCAAATATGTATGTGGCCATTGATATAATCCCTTTTGTCTCTAATGAACTTTTTTTGTTTCCGCTGGATGATTTCTTTTTCCAGGGTATCCAATTTCGACTGCAAATCTGATATATCCCTTTTGAATTCCTCACTTGAGTCAAATTTAACCAAAATGCCTTCAATTCTACCCATCTCACTTTCCAATGTTACTAACTCGGCTTTTCTTTCATTGATCAATGCTGTCATTAGTTTAGCCGAACACTCATCTAAAGTGGAGTTCCAAATTTTGAGGAAGGCTGGGTTGTCGATGCCATATGTTGGTGTTTTCTGAAGGTGTAAACCTCTCGGGATTCTATTAACCTCGAGGTATTTTTCCAGCGTGGCTATATCGTACCACCCTTTGAGTTCTTTAATGGCTAATTTCTCCAGAGCATTAAGGTGCCCGAAATAGTCATCTCCATCGTCCTCCATATCCAACTCGAACTCCTCTTCATCAAAAATGCTCTTCACATTGTAACTCCTTTTAGTTCTATCTTTGAACAGTGGCATATTCTAGCGGCAGCAGTTTTTGGGTGGCTAACAGAAAATAGAAACACAAAAGACAAAGATACCCAAAAATCTGCGCCCCAATACAGAACAGCAGCAACTCTGAGAGTCCCCCGTTAGCTGAGACCCAGAACAATAGAAATACAGAACAGGGACAGAGTGCGCTAAGAGTGAAAGTACACAACTTTTTCCACAATATAAAAAATTTAATAAAAACCAACAAAACGGCTTATACAAGATACAGTGTTTATACGGTCAAATATTGGAATCAATTGATGATATCTGTGGTGGTTCAATACAACAGCAGGCCCAACGCGTTTCGTCAACCACGTGACTTCATCAGGGGCATTAGGCGACTTGATTAACAAAGCTGCAGTTGCTCTAAAAATAACAATAGAGTATATCAGAGAAAACTAAGAGAAAGACATGTATATCTCATTTTAGACTAAAGAAGAGTATCGAAAAGGAGAAAAGGAGGACAATGGAGAAGCAAAAATTGAAAACCAATACAGATTACTGTTTAAAAAAAGACACGTATCTTTTACAACAAAAAGTCATAGACTTAGACTAACCAGGGACGTTACCTTGCAACAAATGTATTTGTTGCCCCTTTTTGGAGAAAGCCCCTTTTCACCACACTTTGGAAAACGGCAGGGAGTATAAAATTAAAGATGCGGTGACCTGCAACTCTGATCATGTAGTTTATAAAATTACCTGTAGCTGCAATTTGATATATGTCGGGAAGACCATAAGACAGATCAAATTGAGGATACAAGAACATATGCGTAACATCAGGAACAAAGTTAAAGTACACAGCTTACCCAGGCATTACCTGGAGAAACACAATTCTTTGGTTTCACGAGAGAATTTTAAATTCACCATTCTGGAGCATGTTCCATTAAATCCTAGAGGTGGAGACAGAGGCCGGGAATTGATTAGGAAGGAAAGCTTTTGGATCTATTCCTTAAATTCTCTGACACCAAGAGGACTGAACGAGGGCGTGGACATAGTGGCCTTCCTGTAGTCCCCACTCCTTCCTTTTATTTTTCCTGTCTTCTGTTTCCTTGTCTTTATACATATAAGCCCCTCTTTGTATATTTATTTTTGTAATTATTTTTCAACATAATAGGGCTTAAAGATCTCGATGGAAATAAGATGTTGATTCACTGGCATGAGCTTTTTATTTAAGAATTTTTCTAGGGATATTTTTTTAATAAGGCCACCATAGAGGAGTTCACCCGTTGGGCACCTCATGGTTATTTTTGTTCCATGACGTCCTCCCCTTTTTTTTCTTTTTTTTTTTTTTTTACCACTATAATGAGACATCCTATAAATCACTGGGGAATTAATTAGGGTACGGTTAAAACCGTAAAGCCCTACACGTTTATAATGAATATAGATCACTAAAATATAAAATAAATACCTATTATACATATTTTTGCACTAAATAGGAAACAAAAGTAAATAAAATTAATAGTAATAATAAAAAAACAATTATAAATAAACACATCAAAATATCATTAAATATATGAACATTAAGGTTTTTCATGATAATATAAGGGTTAATAATGCATTAAACTATATTTTTTTAATTGGATATAGGGTCCCATTGGAGTTATATTATATATTTACATTTATGAGGACCTAGTATAGTTCTCCCATTTTGATATCACTGTGCTTTAGGATCACTTTAATCAGGAGGGAATGAATTGTATGTTTATTCTGGTTAGGGATTTCAGTGCACCCCTCACATCCGGTTTGTGCGTTCCAAGCACGCCTAATATGGCGGTGATTTGGAACGCATTCTAAGATTATTATGCATTATCACGTTTTCTTTATTGTTAGTATGAATTGTTGGGGACAGCTCATTGTGGGAGCGTCCGGTTTTTAGTAGTAGAAAGCGGCCAACTATACTATAGGATATATACAACGAGCGCTGTGGAGACGCTATGCGTTCCACTGCTACTAATATGGCGCCACTTTGGAACGCACAGCGTTCTTGCTGTGACGATTTTCAATGAGCGCAGAGAGGACGCATTTGCGTTCCACCTCAGCCAATATGGCGCCGCTTTGGAACGCACGCCGTTCGCGCCGTTCGTTCTAACCCTAAAACAGCGCACTCCTGGGCATCCAGTCTTTGGGGGGTTATGGGTAGAGTTTATACCCTGTAAGTAATGGCCTTTTTTTCTTTTCTGAGGCCGGTAACGTCCCGTTTTAGTATTCTTTGAGGAAGTTCCTCATTCACTAATTGGCAGGATATGACGTCATGAGTCCTGGCCTATATATAGCTATCTGTCAGTATAGGCTTTCACTCGGCTGCTAGGATACATAGTAGCTTTTTTCCCGGTTACCCTGTATTATGTGAGTATTTAATGGATATTTTTAAAAGCTCCTGCTAGTAATCATGATCTTATATTGTTTTTCTTGTATGTACACTTATTGATTGGACATTTATATTTTACTCTTTAAGTGGATTTTTGATCGTATTGTGTTGCTGGCATCTATAATTGAGTGGGACTTTTGAAAATTAGACCACAAAAATTGACAAGAGCTCTGTCATTGGGTGGAATGTAAGTGTTAATTTTTTCCATCCCACACATGATCCACACATTTTTTGGTGATGGTGAAGGTTTCAACAACATGAAAGGGGAGTAAATCTAATCCTCCGACTGTATATATTTTTCCATCTAGATCACTGTCTACATTAATTATTTGTGTTCAGTCAATTTGAGACACTGCAAGAAGGTACCGTTTTATATGTATTCTCTCTATATGTAATTTTTGTATGTATATTTTATGTATCTATTGTGAACTTTTTAATTGGGTATAAAATTTAGTATTATTGTATATTTGATTATTATTCGATCCTGATGAATTGATCCTTTAAATAGATAATGGTTTATTTCTGTCATTTCGGTATGGCGGTGATGATTGTAAGTCTATGACTTTTTGTTGTAAAAGATACGTGTCTTTTTTTAAACAGTAATCTGTATTGGTTTTCAATTTTTGCTTCTCCATTGTCCTCCTTTTCTCCTTTTCGATACTCTTCTTTAGTCTAAAATGAGATATACATGTCTTTCTCTTAGTTTTCTCTGATATACTCTATTGTTATTTTTAGAGCAACTGCAGCTTTGTTAATCAAGTCGCCTAATGCCCCTGATGAAGTCACGTGGTTGACGAAACGCGTTGGGCCTGCTGTTGTATTGAACCACCACAGATATCATCAATTGATTCCAATATTTGACCGTATAAACACTGTATCTTGTATAAGCCGTTTTGTTGGTTTTTATTAAATTTTTTATATTGTGGAAAAAGTTGTGTACTTTCACTCTTAGCGCACTCTGTCCCTGTTCTGTATTTCTATTGTTCTGGGTCTCAGCTAACGGGGGACTCTCAGAGTTGCTGCTGTTCTGTATTGGGGCGCAGATTTTTGGGTATCTTTGTCATATATATATATATATATATATATATATATATATATATATATATATATATATGGGTACAAGAAAAAAGGGGACAGTCAGCGCCAGGTAATACAACAGGTGAGTGCGAGACTTGATGCTTACTCAAAATAAACTGGTCCCCCTACTGGTATTAAGGGGTGTCTGCTCAGGTCCTAAGAGAGACAGTGGTGTGCTGTCTCTATAGGTACGGGGTAAATGAGGAAAATATTTTTAGAACCCGGCGACTTCAGTTAATATAAATATGTATAAAAGTAGGCTGTATGTTAAAAATATTAATACATTTATTGGGTTATACAATAATACAATATATGAGGAAAAAATGGGGGTGGGGTATCTCGTTAGAGTAAAAAATAAAGAAACTTTAAAAGATAAATATGAAAAGTACAAAACAAAAAAAGGAAAGGGAAAATATCTCTTTAAAACCTATGTATCAAGATGATTGCGAATGTACAATAAGATCAAGGTAAAATAAATATATGGAATCGCTTAGCTTTTTAGTGTAGGGAGCAATAAGCTCAGAAGTTGCCCGACATGTTTCGTCTATGATAGACTTCCTCATAGACGAAACATGTCGGGCAACTTCTGAGCTTATTGCTCCCTACACTAAAAAGCTAAGCGATTCCATATATTTATTTTACCTTGATCTTATTGTACATTCGCAATCATCTTGATACATAGGTTTTAAAGAGATATTTTCCCTTTCCTTTTTTTGTTTTGTACTTTTCATATTTATCTTTTAAAGTTTCTTTATTTTTTACTCTAACGAGATACCCCACCCCCATTTTTTCTCATATATTGTATTATTGTATAACCCAATAAATGTATTAATATTTTTAACATACAGCCTACTTTTATACATATTTATATTAACTGAAGTCGCCGGGTTCTAAAAATATTTTCCTCATATATATATATATATATATATATATATATATATATATATATATATATATATATATATATATATATATATATATATATATATATATATATGTATATATGTGTGCAAATGGGGTTTTGACCCTGAAAGCGCTTCCAATTATACAAAGCGACTACCTCCACAAAATCTCCCCTGCTAGTGGGAGATGAAGACAGAAACCAGAAAGTGAAATGTGGAGGGCGCTACTGAGATTTCCACCACCTTGTCAAGTGCTCAAATTAGGCAGATAGACAATTTAACATTCTTAATGACAATTTATGAAAAATATGGATAAAATATTGACAATTTTTGATCTTTGATCTCTTCGGAGACGAAACGCGTTGTTGTCTATCATATGCGGTTTCAAAGATCAAAAATTGTCAATATTTTATCCATATTTTTAGTAAATTGTCATTAAGAATGTTAAATTGTCTATCTGCCTAATTTGAGCACTTGACAAGGTGGTGGAAATCTCAGTAGCACCCTCCACATTTCACTTTCTCATATATATATATATATATATATATATATATATATATATATTAGGTGATTCATTGCGCCCTACGGGCGCTCTTCACACCGTAGTAAGGGGCTGCGCCCCCTTAATTTGTGAACATTTGTATTGTGAGAAATATGGTTAGAATTGTATGACAGATGCCTGTATTGCAACTTCAGTTATAGGTGAAATGTGTTAAATAGAGAGCATATGATGTGGAAGGGGCTGTGTATTGTTTTGTTTAATTAAAAAGCGGTTACAGAGTAAGATATACATTGATAGTGTGGAGGGTACAGTGACATTTGTGGGTGTGGGGGGGGGCTGTGTGTGCATGTTGTTTAGGTGTGGGTGTGTGTGTGTGTGCAATAGTATAGTAGGGTGTTTTTGAGTCAGCGGCTCCCCACTGGCGGAGGTCACAACACAGGAAAACAGGAGGCTGGGTAGTGATAGGGGTGTGTGGGCATAATGTGGACTAAAGAGGAGGGTGGGAGATACTGTGCAGCTTCTGCCAGTGGGTGAGGGTCCAGTGTGGCAGTACAGGAGTACAGGATGGTGGCCCTGAGTCAGTGTCTCCTCCTACTGGGTGGGAGTTAGTGTCCATGAGAGCAGGAGGCTGGGCTATGAGGCATGATAGGGGCATGTGGGCAAAACAGCGTCAGCGACTCCCCAGTGATGGAAGTTACGGTTCAGGAGAGCAGGAAGCTGGGTAGTGATAGGGGTGTGTGAGTATACGGGGGACTAAAGAGGGGCTTAGAGGTGCCGTGAATTGTGGGAGGGGCGTGGGGGGTGCCGTGAATCAAGTGAGGGAGGGGGCGCAGGTGTCCGCGAATCGCGGGAGAGGGCGGGAGTCTGCAAAACGTGGGAGGGGGCGTGAATTGCGGGAGGGGGGGTTGCGAATTGCGGGAGGGGGGTGTGCGGGGGGGTGACGTGAATCGTGGGAGGGGGCGTGAATCGTGGGAGGGGGGGTGCGCGGGGGGTCTGTGAATTGCGGGAGAGGGGGGCACGGGGCGCGAAGAATCACCGTTGGTTATATATTCTTGTAGAAGGATGGTAGGATGTTGCTGTCATTCAGAATGCATTTACATAAACAGTAATAGTAGCAGTAAAAGATCTGACTTAAAACACCTACAGTAAAACAGAACAGGTGTTATATATTATACAAAGAATTGGTTGATGATGTGTAGGTTGACGTGCACATAGTTGTCACTGGAAAAAAATTGCTACAAGAAAAAATCAACACAGAAAGGTCAACACATGTAAATGTTGACATAAGTGTGGCACTTCCTTGGTGTCCATGTCAACACATGAGAATGAATATGAAAACTTTAAAAAAAGAAAAATAAATCTTCAAAAACTCATGTCAACCTTTTTCATTGTCGACCATAGCCGTGTCAGTGTTTTGCATGTGCCATTTAATCCTGGGGTGGCCGTGAATTGCGAGCGGGGGGTGGGGGGGAGGGAGGAGGGGAGGAGTGTCTGCGAATCACGGGAGGAGGGGTCGTGGGTGGATGCCGTGAATTGCGGGAGGGGGGGTCGCGGGGGGGTGTGGGTGCCGCGAATCGTGGGAGGGGGGATGCGGGGGGTTGCAGTGAATCGTGGGAGGGTGAGTCGTGGGGGCGGGGGGTTTGCCGCAATGACAGGAGGGGGGTCAGGGGGGGAATCGCGGTAGGGGGGGTCGCGGGCGGTACCGCAAACCGCGGGAGGGGGTGCCCAGGGGGTTGGTGCAAATCGTGGCAGGGGGGTTTGCGGGGTGTCACGGGGTGGGGCCGCAAATCGCGGGAGTCGCAGCGAATTGTGGGCGGTGTGCTGTGAATCGCGGGAGGGGGGTCGCCGGGGGGTGCAGCGAATCGCCACAAGAAAAAATCAACATAGAAAGGTCAACACATGTAAATGTTGACATAAGTGTGGCACTTCATTGGTGTCCATGTCGACACATGAGAATGAATATGAAAACATTGAAAAAGTGAAAAATAAATCTTCAAAAACTCATGTCAACCTTTTTCATTGTCGACCATAGCCATATCAGTGGTTTACATGTGCCATTTAATCGTGGGGTTGCCGTGAATGGGGGGGGGGGGGGGAGGTGCATACCTCCCAACATGACCCTCTCCCTATACATTGCTCTGTTTCTGGACTTTCTTCTTAATTTATGGATTACCATCACCTGTGCTTAAACACCTTTCTTATCAATTACCCTTTTTAAAACAGGTGATGACAATCATATATTAAGATGGAAGTCCACAAACAGAGCATTCTGGAGGTTATTCTGATCGGTGCGGCCAAACGTGCGTACGTTCACTATTAACGTACGATAGCCGTACGCGGCCGTTGGGGTTAAGTCCACCCACAAATCAGCCGCTTACGTACGGGCAGAAACAACGTAGAAGGGGAGTGGCGTACAACTGAGCGTACGGCAACGTACGCGGCCGGCCCAGCCCTTACACTCCGACAACTGGCGTACAACTGAGCGTATGCAGGTACATATATCACTTTTGGTGCTTGCTGATTGGTCTAAAAAATTGTTTGTTTGGTATTAACTTTATTAATCCTTCTTACATTAACAAACTGGATGCGAATAGAAACTTACGCGGACCGTTCCGATATACACAGACCAAAACCAACAGCAAGCATTCAATGTATAGAGAGGAACTGTATATACAGTGTGCGAAAAATAATACACGCAACCGTCTACTTATAAATACGCAGCTTAAAGGGGGCACAATACACCGATTTCCATGGAGAGCCGTACTGTATATACAGTGTGCGGAAAATAATACACGCAACCGTCTACCTTATAAATACGCTGCTTAAAGGGGCACAATGCAACATGTTGGTGTATGACAATTTCATACTCATTACATATGTAAGGAAAGCATTATAACGTGATGTTTTGAAATGTGACTCACAAAGCATACACGAACTCCAACAGATACCAGCTGACAACACTCATCATTGGAATGACAGGTGCACACATTTCACGCTGCAGAACACAATGCTCCACAACCTGTGTATGTGCATATACAGGTGATTGATCAGGTGCGTGGAGACCTGCGTAATTTAAGCGGCAATTATCGGCGGGAAATATCGGCGTAAATGAGCAAGTACATTGCGGGGAAAAATATACGCCCCCTTGTTCATGGCGGGAGATTAACATATAAATATTCAGTCAGATGCAGGCCACAATTGCTGCAAACACGTCTAGTTCAGACGATTCCGCAGCTGAGGACGCTCTCCAGAGAGCCAGAGCAGAATCCTTGCTTGAAAGGTTGAGGCAGAGGGAGCAGGAGAGGACAAGGAGGACCCAAGACCAAGCGGGCCCCTCAGTAACAGGCCCTGTTCAACCTCCACCAGCTCCACAAGGGCCAAGCAACCAGCCAGAACAAGAGGTTGCATCTCTCCAAACAGGTGTGACCCAGCAGGTGCATGGTGAGAGAACTGGGGCCACCAGAAAACAAGCTGCAACATCGAGGGTGAGGACTGAGCAGGATACCACCACCAGAAAGAGAAACCCTGCATTTGTAGAGGCCGAATTAAGAATTTTAGTGCCCAGAGCACGCGAATGGATTGAATTGCCAATCAGGAAGCCGGGTGCCAGTGCAAGGAGAAACCTTTGGGACAAGATAACAGAGGAAGTGAACCAGGTGTCACCAGTGGTCAGAGATTGGCAAGCGGTGAAGAAAAGGCAAGTGTGTTTGCCCCCCTGATAATGTCATATGTGTGTACATATGTTACATGTATGTTTGGAGAATAATAGAAAGGTGTGTTTGTAGATAGTGCTACACTTCAATGTCACATGTGAACACAACCATGTCTAATAACCCACATTGATATATGAAACATGCACCATTGGTGTGATGTGAGGTTATGGGCACAGTTCTGCTCATGTGAAGTATGTGATGGGACAAGAGAAAGTGTGTTTTTGAAAGAGTTGTTGTAAAGGTGCCCATACACGTTACAATTATTGTATACAATATTGTATACAATAATTGTAACGTGTATGGCCACCTTTACATGTTCCATATGATGCAACTGAAACAAGAATGAGCAAACTGTGCACATGTAGCTGGTGAGAAACTACACATCCCAGTATGCCATCCCATAGTTAAATGACTCCATAATAACCACACTGTCAAGCTATGGTGGAATGTGTAGTTTCACAACAGGTGGAGGTGCCTAATTTGGCCAGGGATGATGTCATTTCTGCATAGTGATCTATGTATGTGCATTTAGTGGCCTAATGAATGAGATGAGACACTGAAATGCCTCCTAATGGAGACATTAATGTGTGTGTGGGACACATATGGATAAAAAACATAAGATCACCCACACTAGGAAATGTAACGTAGTCATGATGTTCACTAGCACAGTGGTGCACATATCTCATGGTGATATTTGTATTTTTAAACTTGTAGGTGGACCGACTTCAAAAGTACACTGAAGAGGAAGATGACTGACCGGTGCAACCACAGCATGTCCACCGGGAGAGGTCCTATGCCCGATACTTTGGAGTATACCCCCCTGGAGCAGGACGCCTTGGACGTCATTGATATGGGCGAGGTCAGGGGGATCTCCAATATGGACAGTGAGCTCCCGGCGGAGGTCTTTGATGCTGCTTTTGATGGTAAGTGACAGTAATGCATTGTATTTTGAAAGAGAATTTTTAGTGCGTATGTGATGGTGACATTGTTTTCAATTATTATCCTAGCAGAAGCAGAAAGCCAGGATGTACCGGCAGCATCTTCCTCTGCAGAGCCACAGGTGGAGCAAGTGGTCCAGCCTCCACCAAGACGTCGCCCCCAGCCCCAGCCACAGGAGACATGGGATGAGAGCGTGTTGGTGATGCTGGAGAGGATCGAGCAGCAAGGGGTGGATGCTGCGATCCGTCAACAGCAGGTGGCGGAATTTCTGGCGGAGTGGAAGGCCACAAACAGGCTGCAGTGTGAGGCCTTGAACTGCATTAATGACACTCTGGCGGCTGGCATGCTAAGCATTGGCCAACACCTCAGCCGCCAGAATGAACTTCTTGCGGAGCAGCTGACCACCGCCAGGTCCCTAAGGGACAATTCCCCATCTGCTGGCCCACCCCAAGCTGCTCCCCAACCTTCCACCTCTGCTGACCCTCCTGTGTCCACTAGGGGAAGACGCCGCAAGCCAGCTGACCCAAAGGCCCCTGTCCCCAAGGCCCCATCTAAAAGGGGGAAAAAAGGGCCCAAATAATGAGACCTGGTTCACTTCCTCTGTGGTTGGACCCCAAATGTTTAAATTGCACTGGACATCCACTTCCTGAGTTGGCCATCGATCCATTTTCGTGCCATGGGCATTAAAGTTCTTATTTTGACCTCTACAAATGCAGGATACATTTTTGGTGGTGTGTATCTTGCTTAGTATTCACCCTGGTTGTTGCAGTATGTATTCTGGTGTCCCCATTTCTTTCACCATTGCATTTGCAGGGTAACACATGTTTGGAGATATGCAACCTCTTGTTCTGGCTGTTTTTTTATTTTTGTGTCTATTTGATTTGTTTATTTGATTTCTGACATTAAAGTGTTCACACTTTAAGCTGTGATGCTGAACAGCAAATAAATTTATTTTACAAATTAAATCAAAATTGTTGTATGTGTAATTTCTTGTGTGAAACAAATACTAGATTTATGTGTACTTACTGACCAGGGTATTTTTGAACATTTGTTGAAGTGTGGTCGAAGTTTCCCATGTGTAACCCTCTCCATGGCCATTCCCATGTTCCTATCCAACTTTTCCCTGCTAATTAGTTTGTGTCAGCACATGTGCAGAGCAACTTAATAGGTGAGAAAGCAGTTTGTGTGCAGGTGAGGTAGCTCCTACAGTAGTAGGTAAAAGCAGGTCCAGAACAATGCTTTCCTCATGGAGTGGGTGAGGCAGACAAACAAGGGTGAAAAGGTAAATTTGTGTAGGAATGCATATGTGTCCTCCCTAAAAAAAGATGTGTGAATGGGCCAAACATGATAAAATTGCTTGTGAACAAACATGTATAAGTTTTTACATATATATGATTTTAAAGTGTCATAAGCAGATGTAGGAATCCTTTGTTAGAGAGATGTGAGTGCAATAATGTTATTGGTGGCATCTTACATCCAGAGTGTAGTCAAATCCAATTCATAGCAGATGAGATAGTGGTAGAGTTCTGTATTTTGGGTACTATACAAAGATTGTGTGCAAAATAGTGGTCATGGGCTTAAAACATTGCTGAAACATCCTTTGTAGGTGTTAGATGTGGTTTATGTTATTGTATCCTAAATACAAAACCTATGTTTGTATTAGAGTGAACACGTTGACACATGTCGACTTGTGTAGATTGAGTGTGCTACTGTGTAAAGTCTATGAAAGCACGTAGTGAATGTGTCTAACTGTTTAGCAAATAGCTACCTTAGCATAAATAAGGAGGTCTTCAAAAGATTCTTACCTTAAATTAAACAAACCTTTAAATGTCGAGAAGTATAGAAAGATAACCTTCCAATGTGTTTGAGTGCTGTGTGTGGCTTGCAGGTAGTGAAATCATGGTTTGGACTTAATAGACTGCAGCATTGCTTATTACATTCAGGTGTATGTGTTTGAGTAGGAATCAGCGTTAATTAGCAAACTCAGCCGCACGCTGGCATGCGGTATCTGTAGGGGTGGTTTGAGATGGCGGTTGGCGGCCGCCTGTTTGGTGTCCGAAATGAACGGTGCCTTAGTCGATCGTGCGGTAGTAGCACCGCTCATTTTTGGTGCATACCCCCGTGTACGCCCATATTTACGCCCATTTTCCCTCATTATTTCGGCCGCTCCCCTCAACACGCCCCTATGCCGCCCCCAATACCCGTACACTCGCGTACAGGTTTTTTCGCACGTAGAGACCCGTCCGTAAGCGTTGGTGAGTGGTCGCGCCTGCGCATTGGCGAATGTACGCATGCGCAGATCATAAAAAACCCCGGGACGTACGCGTACGGCCCGGCCGCTCCAACCAGAATAAGGCCCTCTGTCCCTCCTGGAGAGGGTCATGTTGGGAGGTGTGGGGCGCTCACCTGGTGTGTATGGTGAGTAGCTCTGTCTTTGCTGTGTAACATGGAGAGGCAGAGGGTGTCTGGCACTGTGGGCTCACTGGGCTGGTTCTCTGTCATGTGAGTCAGTCATGTGAGTCAGAGGCTCCACCCAGCGTTACAGCTTCAGACACACTTTGAGTGACAGATGTAGCCAAATATATAACATATATATATATATATATATATTTATTATTATTATTAATATACATTTGGTACTGTATAGCTATAATACTTTAACTGACCTGGCATATACTGGGTCACCTAAGTGTCCATCTCCGTGCTTTGCTCCGCCCCTCTGGAAACCCACTTCTGAAAATCCTGCGTTTGCCCCTGACCCCAGCACAACCCACACCAACCACATCGAACCACACACCAATTACACCCACAGAAATTGCTAACTCATTGCATACTTTTAAAAATAGGCAGCTTGAGTTCATGGCGATGCAAAGTCACCAAATAGGCAACATCCAAGGCTACATTCGTAACTTGTTCCAACAAGTGAAAAGATTAGGCAGCAGTGCCCGTGTGGCTGTGGGCACACAAGTGCGGATGGCTAGTACCCTAGACACCCGTTTGTCCGAAACAAGTAATGGCATACAGAAGCACAATACTCATATTGCCACCCTTACTGAAACCATTATTGGGCAAAATCAAGCTCTAACTGCGCAAACAAATGCATTAATTGCTATGCAGGCGCAAATTACCCATATGGACCTCAATTTGGTTGGGGCACCTACCTCTACTGTTAGTAGTGTGTCCAGCACAGCAGTAAGTGGCTCGCCCACTTCTCCCCTACGTCGGAGTGTTAGGACCAAGGGGCGGCCTGGGCTCAGGCGCCAAGGGAGGGTGTGCGCGTGCTCAGCCATCCCAAAAATAAAGCCCTTTATAATGCATTTATTATCACATTTATGGGATAGTTTATACATGTATATTTTTGATAATTTGTTGACATTTTTCAAGTAAAAATGACATGCATCAAACTGAGGTGTCTGTGGTCAATTTTATTTACATATTTTGTGGCTATGCCAGAAAAGGTTTCATGCTATAGAAATGGTCAAAATGTCACCACTCCCTTACCTTGTAAGTGTAGTAGGTATACAACTATGGAGTTGCGGTCATGGGCCTCCAGTTGCTGTGGAAGTACACATTCCAGCATGATCTGGCACACCTTGCATACAATGGATTGCTTAAACAGTGCCAGGGCATGCTGGGATGTGTAGTTGATCAGCAGCTGCAGACCCATGAGTGTGATGCCACTGTTATATCCAAATGCAATAATGTACTTATCAGCATGCTGTCACCAAGGGAAACGTCAGGATGAATGATTGTCATCAACAGGCCTCTGACTACTCCCCTATATATTGATGAGAAAGTATGGTATTTGGGTCAGTTTATGCATGCACACTTACAGGCAAGGTACAGGGTAGGTAAAAATACACATTTACTTACCTGAGAAGTAGCGGCTGATGATCTCCATGCGCATCAGATTCCCCCTCTGCGTACCCCGTACTACCGTTGCCAAGGTAGTTTGAGCTTCCTGCACGACTGCTGCATCGGCATCCTCCACATAGGAAGGTTGGGCCAGGGCAATGTTGTGTAACATGCAGCAAGCCTGGACGATCATCACTACTTTTGCTGGATGGTAAAGCAGTATTCCTGATGACCTGTCCAAACACCTGAACCGACTTTTCAGCACCCCAAAGGTGCGTTCCACAACATTGCGGGTGGCAACATGTGAATCGTTATAGCGGTGCTGTGCAGGGCTTTCTGGGGATCGCAGAGGTGTCATGAGCCACGGAAGACACCCATATCCTGAGTCACCTTCACAGAAAAGATGCGGTCAGTGCAGTATATGGTAAGGTATGTGCATTGGGCTAACATGAGTAAGTGGGACAACAGCTATCAGCATATGTGACACACAATTAATGGGCATTGTAATGTTAATGAGGATTTAATGAAGTTGTGGGTACATTTCACAGACTATAGGGACACCACAGGAGTAGATATAGAAATAATTAAAAATGTCCTTACCAAGTAGCCAGCCCTTTGGCATTTGCTGTTCCTGGAATCGGTCCCAGAGGGCCGAGTGCCTCAGAATATAGGCGTCATGGCAGTTCCCCGGGTAGCCTGCAACTACACTTAGGATTTTGAGGCTGGCATCACATACCACCTGCACATTGAGGGAGTGGCTCCCACACCTATTGACATAGACGTGGCCCCTCACGTGCAATGCCCAAAGCCCAATGTGTGTGCAATCTATAGCTCCCAGCATGTTAGGAAAAACTGAGAGCCTACAGAAAGCCACCTTAAGGTCCTGCCACCCGGACTCACAACGTGGGAATCTGATGTATGTGCGCCACAACTTCTTTAAAGCAAGTAACACTTGAGTAAAATGCTTTGAGAAAGTGGCCTGTGATACCCCCAAGGCCCATGAGGTCACAGACTGAGTGGAGCCTGTGGCCAAGTAGTAGAGGGCACACATTAATTTCTGCATCCCAGACACTGCATAGTTTCCCCCCCCCCCCCCCCCCCCCGTAAGGGTCCAAATCATCTCTCACCTGCTCATATAAGTCCAACAGGTTATTGCGGTTCAGCCTAAACATCCCCACAACCTGTTGATCCGAGAGGGAGTCCAGGTACATCCTAGCACGATACCTATGTGAAGCACGCAGTACTCGGGGTACCTGGATCTGGTGCGCAGCTTCCTCCCTCCTCCTGCGCAGCTCCTCCAAATGGGCATAATCACATAGAGCCAACTCTAAACTACTCTGCAAAATCTCCATCTCTGAAACCCTCACAGGTGTCCTTAATGATGTTGGGGTATATGTGGCGGAGTTTCTGAGTAAAAATGAGGACACCTGTGATGAAATTAACCATTAGTGCACTTGACCAAAGTTAGTTGTGGGCCAAATCGCCAATCAGAACCTGGTCTGAAAAAAGTGCGATTTATATCGACCAAAAATATGCGATTTCCGTTTGCGCATGCCATTAAATAAGCGATTTGTATACTTTTCTGTGCGAAAACATCTAGATGCGAATTAAGTGCGATTTTTTTACCCACTTTTAGAAAGTGCGATTTATCGGCAAAAAAATGCGAAAAACGGGCCGTTGCGCACCCTATTAAATATGCGATTTGGCCAAAAAAATGCGAAAAAAAGAGAGATCACCGTTTCTATGTGAAAATATCGCAAAAAAACCAGAAATTGGCTCCTATTAAATGTCACCCTTCAGGTTCTGTCCTACTTATGCTGCTTTCAGGCCGCAAAACTGGCTTTGACCAGGTATTTTGAAACGTTTCTAAAAACGGGTCTGCCAGGTAAAGCCCCTTTAACACCGCATCTCTTAAACGGGATATTACCGTTTAAGTGCCGGTTTTTGACACTGGCAGACCCGTTTTTGGAAACTTTCCAAATACAGGATCAAAGCCAGTGCGGTCTTCAGCAACCCCCCCTCCCCCCCTGTAACACGCTGTGTGGCAGCGTGTTACAGTTTTAACACCCCCCCCCCCCAACCAATAGGGCTAACACACACACCCCCCCTCCCAATGTGTTTAAGAAAGCCCCCCCGAGCAGCCGGTACCTCGTGCCTTGCGGATCCCGGCTGTGCAGACTCCTGCTGCTTATAAGAAAAGTGACTTTCGGAAAATGCCTGGCAGTATCTCCGGTTCCCGGGGGGCTAGCGACGCGGGGCTGGACTCGTTGGAAAGCCCTGGCCATCAGCTACAAAATGGGCCTATTTGGAGAGTGGGCCTGGAGCTATAGCTCCATCAGGTCCATTGTTAATCCGGCCCTGTCCACGGCTAGCAGCAGCGCAGCACATCTATACAGCAGGCGGCGGGCTACAGGTTAATACTCGCGAGATGATGACATCATCATCTCGCGAGTGCGTCTGTCAGGCTGCGGAGGCAGTCCTGGCAGGCGCTGCGGCAGGTTGGGCACTGGGGACGTGAAGAGGCGGCGAATAGGGCAGGGAGGCTTTTTCTCCCGGAATCCAGGAAACTGAAAAAGACTCCTGGAGGGTTGCCTCCAAATTCGGGAGATTCCAAGAATTCCGGAAGAGGTGGCAAACCTACCTACCACCCCGGAAGTTATGTATCAGGACCCCTTCATTCAGCCCAATGCCCCCTTCTCCCACCTCATCTCCCACCATCTGTGCAGTAAAGGGGTAATTAGTGGAAATTACTGATCCAGGCCCTACATGCTGAGTGGTTGATATAATACCCCCTACCACCCGAGGGACATCAAAGCTTCCACTCATAGCACCCCCCACCCCTACCGCTGGCTGATCAGTAGGGGCCCCAATACATTGCTATGCCCAGGGGCCTACACTGCTGTATTATTATTATTTATATACATTCGGTCTATCTATAATACCTTAACTGACCCGGCATATACTGGGTCACCTAAGTGTCCATCTCCGTGCTTTGCTCCGCCCCTCTCTGGAAACCCTTCTGAAAATCCTGCGTTTGCCCCTGCGCAAATTGCCGGCCAAATATGCCTGGAAAATACACTCAGATCCATCATATCAGTCAGATCCATCATATCAGTCAGATCCGTGCAGACTGCAGTGTGTAAAAATAGAAGAAAAAAAAAACGGCGTGGGGTTCCCCCCCACGACCATAACCAGCACCAGGCTGAAAGAGCCGGGTCGGGTTTTAAAAAATCAGGAAACCGGCCACATAGGGCTTCGCTGTATTTTTTTAAACCAGCTCCAGGGCCAGTTATTTAACTATTTCTTTCTTCAGCGCAGATAACAGCTTCTGTAGGCTGTCCCAGTGCTACAGAGGCTGCTAGCGTCTTTGGCTCATGCGTCTCCATGCGCCAATCAGGGCTGAGCTATGCGTCTCCATGGAGATGCATCGGCCAACCACGCTAGCAGCCTCTGTAGCGCTGGGAAAGCCATAAATTTGCAAAAATCCCATCTTTGCATCTCATTACATGTAACCCTAAGTTTCACTGAAAGGCTAAAAATAAAGCCAGTGAATATTTGAGTTTACAATGGACAGACCGCAATCATTTCATATACACACCACAGACAACTTACCCCTGCAAGTGGTGGACATGGAACAGCAGCGGCAATACATGTTGTAATCTTGAAATTTTACTGTATTTTATTATTTCACCATTTTATTGAACATTATTTAAAGTTACATTTTATGTATCATTATTTGACTTTCAGTGTATATGAATAATTACCTTTTCTTGTTGTTAAGAGTACCTGGTGTGTGTTTGTGCCCCTGCTGTGCTGCTATGTCTCATACATGTGCTATAGCTTTACAGTACCTGGCGTGTGTGTGTGCCAAAGCTGTGCCGCTATGTCTCATACATGTGCCATAGCCTTACAGTACCTGGCGTGTGTGTGTGCCCCTGCTGTGCTGCTATGTCTCATACATGTGCTATAGCCTTACAGTATCTGGCGTGTGTTTGTGCCCCTGCTGTGCCGCTATGTCTCATACATGTGCTATAGCCTTACAGTACCTGGTGTGTGTTTGTGCCCCTGCTGTGCCGCTATGTCTCATACATGTGCTATAGCCTTACAGTACCTGGCGTGTGTGTGCCCCTGCTGTACCGCTATGTCTCATACATGTGCTATAGCCTGTGGAGCCTACAGGGTGATCCCTCTGTTTACGGAAACACCCTGTCATACCATCCTTTGGCTCCACCTCGCCATCTGGGTAAGGAGGATAGTACTATTTTCTCATTTGTCAGGAAAACCTACTATTTTTTGATGCTTGTAAATTTTAAAAAATTTTGATGTTTTAATTATGATGAAATAAAAGTCTTTTTAAAGGAACACCAAGTGCGCTAAGAGGTTTTTCTCCTATTATACACTTCCTGTATTTACCTTGGGTGTTTTGAGAAAACACCAGGAAGAAAAACCACAGCAGCAAAAAAGGGGGTGCGCAGGGGCACTCTAAGTTCATTTTTTCTTCTAGTACCTGACGTGTGTTTGTGCTCCTTCTGTGCTGCTATGTCTCATACATGTGCTATAGCCTTACAGTACCTGGCGTGTGTTTGTGCCCCTGCTGTGCTGCTATGTCTCATACATGTGCCATAGCCTTACAGTACCTGACATGTGTTTGTGCCCCTGCTGTGCCGCTATGTCTCATACATGTGCTATAGCCTTACAGTACCTGACGTGTGTTTGTGCCCCTGCTGTGCTGCTATGTCTCATACATGTGCCATAGCCTTACAGTACCTGGCGTGTGTTTGTGCCCCTGCTGTGCTGCTATGTCTCATACATGTGCCATAGCCTTACAGTACCTGACATGTGTTTGTGCCCCTGCTGTGCTGCTATGTCTCATACATGTGCTATAGCCTTACAGTACCTGGCGTGTGTTTGTGCCCCTGCTGTGCTGCTATGTCTCATACATGTGCCATAGCCTTACAGTACCTGACATGTGTTTGTGCCCCAGCTGTGCCGCTATGTCTCAGACATGTGCTATAGCCTTACAGTACCTGACGTGTGTTTGTGCCCCTGCTGTGCTGCTATGTCTCATACATGTGCCATAGCCTTACAGTACCTGGCGTGTGTTTGTGCCCCTGCTGTGCCGCTATGTCTCATACATGTGCCATAGCCTTACAGTACCTGACATGTGTTTGTGCCCCTGCTGTGCCGCTATGTCTCATACATGTCCTATAGCCTTACAGTACCTGGTGTGTGTTTGTGCCCCTTCTGTGCTGCTATGTCTCATACATGTGCTATAGCCTTACAGTACCTGACGTGTGTGTGTGCCCCTGCTGTGCTGCTATGTCTCATACATGTGCTATAGCCTTACAGTACCTGACATGTGTTTGTGCCCCTGCTGTGCCGCTATGTCTCATACATGTGCTATAGCCTTACAGTACCTGACGTGTGTTTGTGCCCCTGCTGTGCTGCTATGTCTCATACAGTACATGTGCCATAGCCTTACAGTACCTGGCGTGTGTTTGTGCCCCTGCTGTGCTGCTATGTCTCATACATGTGCCATATCCTTACAGTACCTGACATGTGTTTGTGCCCCTGCTGTGCCGCTATGTCTCATACATGTCCTATAGCCTTACAGTACCTGGTGTGTGTTTGTGCCCCTGCTGTGCTGCTATGTCTCATACATGTGCTATAGCCTTACAGTACCTGACGTGTGTGTGCCCCTGCTGTGCTGCTATGTCTCATACATGTGCTATAGCCTTACAGTACCTGGCGTGTGTGTGTGCTCCTGCTGTGCTGCTATGTCTCATATGTGCTATAGCCTTACAGTACCTGGAGTGTGTTTGTGCCCCTGCTGTGCTGCTATGTCTCATACATGTGCCATAGCCTTACAATACCTGGCATGTGTTTGTGCCTCTGATGTGCTGCTATGTCTCATACATGTGCTATAGCCTTACAATACCTGGCGTGTGTTTGTGCCCCTGCTGTGCTGCTATGTCTCATACATGTGCCAAAGCCTTACAGTACCTGGAGTGTGTTTGTGCCCCTGCTGTGCCGCTATGTCTCATACATGTGCTATATCCTTACAGTACCTGACGTGTGTTTGTGCTCCTGCTGTGCTGCTATGTCTCATACATGTGCCATAGCCTTACAGTACCTGACATGTGTTTGTGCCCCTGCTGTGCCGCTATGTCTCATACGTGTCCTATAGCCTTACAGTACCTGGTGTGTGTTTGTGCCCCTGCTGTGCCTCTATGTCTCATACATGTGCTATATCCTTACAGGACCCGGTGTGTGTTTGTGCCCCTGCTGTGCTGCTATGTCTCATACATGTGCCATAGCCTTACAGTACCTGACATGTGTTTGTGCCCCTGCTGTGCCGCTATGTCTCATACATGTCCTAAAGCCTTACAGTACCTGGTGTGTGTTTGTGCCCCTGCTGTGCCTCTATGTCTCATACATGTGCCATAGCCTTACAGTACCTGACATGTGTTTGTGCCCCTGCTGACATGTGTTTGTGCCCCTGCTGACATGTGTTTGTGCCCCTTTGTGCCCCTGCTGTGCCGCTATGTCTCATACATGTCCTATAGCCTTACAGTACCTGATGTGCATGTGTTTGTGTCCTTGCTGTGCCGCTATGTCTCATACATGTCCTATAGCCTTATAGTACCTGGTGTGTGTTTGTGCCCCAGCTGTGCTGCTATGTCTCATACATGTGCTATAGCCTTACAGTACCTGACGTGTGTTTGTGCCCCTGCTGTGCTGCTATGTCTCATACATGTGCTATAGCCTTACAGTACCTGGCGTGTGTTTGTGCCCCTGCTGTGGTGCTATGTCTCATACATGTGCCATAGCCTTACAGTACCTGACATGAGTTTGTGCCCCAGCTGTGCCGCTATGTCTCATACATGTGCCATAGCCTTACAGTACCTGACATGTGTTTGTGCCCCTGCTGTGCCGCTATGTCTCATACATGTCCTATAGCCTTACAGTACCTGGTGTGTGTTTGTGCCCCTGCTGTGCCGCTATGTCTCATACATGTCCTATAGTCTTACAGTACCTGGTGTGTGTTTGTGCCCCTGCTGTGCTGCTATGTCTCATACATGTGCTATAGCCTTACAGTACCTGACGTGTTTGTGTGCCCCTGCTGTGCTGCTATGTCTCATACATGTGCTATAGCCTTACAGTACCTGGCGTGTGTGTGTGTGCTCTTGCTGTGCTGCTATGTCTCATACATGTGCTATAGTCTTACAGTACCTGGAGTGTGTTTGTGCCCCTGCTGTGCTGCTATGTCTCATACACATGCCATAGCCTTACAATACCTGGCATGTGTTTGTGCCTCTGATGTGCTGCTATGTCTCATACATGTGCTATAGCCTTACAATATCTGGCGTGTGTTTGTGCCCCTGCTGTGCTGCTATGTCTCATACATGTGCTATATCCTTACAGGACCCGGTGTGTGTTTGTGCCCCTGCTGTGCTGCTATGTCTCATACATGTGCCATAGCCTTATAGTACCTGGAGTGTGTCTGTGCCCCTGCTGTGCCGCTATGTCTCATACATGTGCTATATCCTTACAGTACCTGGCGTGTGTTTGTGCTTCTGCTGTGCTGCTATGTCTCATACATGTGCCATAGCCTTACAGTACCTGACATGTGTTTGTGCCCCTGTTGTGCCGCTATGTCTCATACATGTCCTATAGCCTTACAGTACCTGGTGTGTGTTTGTGCCCCTGCTGTGCCTCTGTCTCATACATGTGCCATAGCCTTACAGTACCTGACATGTGTTTGTGCCCCTGCTGTGCTGCTATGTCTCATACATGTGCTATAGCCTTACAGTACCTGACGTGTGTTTGTGCCCCTGCTGTGCTGCTATGTCTCATACATGTGCTATAGCCTTACAGTACCTGACGTGTGTTTGTGCCCCTGCTGTGCTGCTATGTCTCATACATGTGCTATAGCCTTACAGTACCTGGCGTGTGTGTGTGCCCCAGCTGTACTGCTTTGTCTCATAAATGTGCTATAGCCTTACAGTACCTGACATGTGTTTGTGCCCCTGCTGTGCTGCTATGTCTCATACATGTGCTATAGCCTGTGGAGCCTACAGGGTGATCCCTCTGTTTACGGAAACACCCTGTCATACCATCCTTTGGCTCCACCTCGCCATCTGGGTAAGGAGGATAGTACTATTTTCTCATTTGTCAGGAAAACCTACTATTTTTTGATGCTTGTAAATTTTAAAAAATTTTGATGTTTTAATTATGATGAAATAAAAGTCTTTTTAAAGGAACACCAAGTGCGCTAAGAGGTTTTTCTCCTATTATTCACTTCCTGTATTTACCTTTGGTGTTTTGGGAAAACACCAGGAAGAAAAACCACAGCAGCAAAAAAGGGGGTGCGCAGGGGCACTCTAAGTTAATTTTTTCTTCTAGTACCTGACGTGTGTTTGTGCTCCTTCTGTGCTGCTATGTCTCATACATGTGCTATAGCCTTACAGTACCTGGCGTGTGTTTGTGCCCCTGCTGTGCTGCTATGTCTCATACATGTGCCATAGCCTTACAGTACCTGACATGTGTTTGTGCCCCTGCTGTGCCGCTATGTCTCATACATGTGCTATAGCCTTACAGTACCTGACGTGCGTTTGTGCCCCTGCTGTGCTGCAATGTCTCATACATGTGCCATAGCCTTACAGTACCTGGCGTGTGTTTGTGCCCCTGCTGTGCTGCTATATCTCATACATGTGCCATAGCCTTACAGTACCTGACATGTGTTTGTGCCCCTGCTGTGCCGCTATGTCTCATACATGTCCTATAGCCTTACAGTACCTGGTGTGTGTTTGTGCCCCTGCTGTGCTGCTATGTCTCATACATGTGCTATAGCCTTACAGTACCTGACGTGTGTGTGTGCCCCTGCTGTGCTGCTATGTCTCATACATGTGCTATAGCCTTACAGTACCTGACGTGTGTTTGTGCCCCTGCTGTGCTGCTATGTCTCATACATGTGCCATAGCCTTACAGTACCTGGCGTGTGTTTGTGCCCCTGCTGTGCTGCTATGTCTCATACATGTGCCATAGCCTTACAGTACCTGACATGTGTTTGTGCCCCTGCTGTGCCGCTATGTCTCATACATGTCCTATAGCCTTACAGTACCTGGTGTGTGTTTGTGCCCCTGCTGTGCTGCTATGTCTCATACATGTGCTATAGCCTTACAGTACCTGGAGTGTGTTTGTGCCCCTACTGTGCCGCTATGTCTCATACATGTGCTATAGCCTTACAGTACCTGGAGTGTGTTTGTGCCCCTACTGTGCTGCTATGTCTCATACATGTGCTATAGCCTTACAGTACCTGGAGTGTGTTTGTGCCCCTGCTGTGCTGCTATGTCTCATACATGTGACATAGCCTTACAATACCTGGCATGTGTTTGTGCCTCTGCTGTGCTGCTATGTCTCATACATGTGCTATAGCCTTACAATACCTGGCGTGTGTTTGTGCCCCTGCCGTGCTGCTATGTCTCATACATGTGCTATATCCTTACAGTACCCGGTGTGAGTTTGTGCCCCTGCTGTGCTGCTATGTCTCATACATGTGCCATAGCCTTACAGTACCTGACATGTGTTTGTGCCCCTGCTGTGCCGCTATGTCTCATACATGTCCTATAGCCTTACAGTACCTGGTGTGTGTTTGTGCCCCTGCTGTGCCTCTATGTCTCATACATGTGCCATAGCCTTACAGTACCTGACATGTGTTTGTGCCCCTGCTGTGCCGCTATGTCTCATACATGTCCTATAGCCTTACAGTACCTGGTGTGTGTTTGTGCCCCTGCTGTGCCTCTATGTCTCATACATGTGCCATAGCCTTACAGTACCTGACATGTGTTTGTGCCCCTGCTGTGCCGCTATGTCTCATACATGTCCTATAGCCTTACAGTACCTGGTGTGTGTTTGTGCCCCTGCTGTGCTGCTATGTCTCATACATGTGCTATAGCCTTACAGTACCTGACGTGTGTTTGTGCCCCTGCTGTGCTGCTATGTCTCATACATGTGCTATAGCCTTACAGTACCTGACGTGTGTTTGTGCCCCTGCTGTGCTGCTATGTCTCATACATGTCCTATAGCCTTACAGTACCTGGTGTGTGTTTGTGCCCCTGCTGTGCCTCTATGTCTCATACATGTGCCATAGCCTTACAGTACCTGACATGTGTTTGTGCCCCTGCTGTGCCGCTATGTCTCATACATGTCCTATAGCCTTACAGTACCTGGTGTGTGTTTGTGCCCCTGCTGTGCTGCTATGTCTCATACATGTGCTATAGCCTTACAGTACCTGACGTGTGTTTGTGCCCCTGCTGTGCTGCTATGTCTCATACATGTGCTATAGCCTTACAGTACCTGACGTGTGTTTGTGCCCCTGCTGTGCTGCTATGTCTCATACATGTGCTATAGCCTTACAGTACCTGGCGTGTGTGTGTGCCCCTGCTGTACTGCTTTGTCTCATAAATGTGCTATAGCCTTACAGTACCTGACATGTGTTTGTGCCCCTGCTGTGCTGCTATGTCTCATACATGTGCTATAGCCTGTGGAGCCTACAGGGTGATCCCTCTGTTTACGGAAACACCCTGTCATACCATCCTTTTGGCTCCACCTCGCCATCTGGGTAAGGAGGATAGTACTATTTTCTCATTTGTCAGGAAAACCTACTATTTTTTGATGCTTGTAAATTTTAAAATTTTTTGATGTTTTAATTATGATGAAATAAAAGTCTTTTTAAAGGAACACCAAGTGCGCTAAGAGGTTTTTCTCCTATTATACACTTCCTGTATTTACCTTGGGTGTTTTGAGAAAACACCAGGAAGAAAAACCACAGCAGCAAAAAAGGGGGTGCGCAGGGGCACTCTAAGTTCATTTTTTCTTCTAGTACCTGACGTGTGTTTGTGCTCCTTCTGTGCTGCTATGTCTCATACATGTGCTATAGCCTTACAGTACCTGGCGTGTGTTTGTGCCCCTGCTGTGCTGCTATGTCTCATACATGTGCCATAGCCTTACAGTACCTGACATGTGTTTGTGCCCCTGCTGTGCCGCTATGTCTCATACATGTGCTATAGCCTTACAGTACCTGACGTGTGTTTGTGCCCCTGCTGTGCTGCTATGTCTCATACATGTGCCATAGCCTTACAGTACCTGGCGTGTGTTTGTGCCCCTGCTGTGCTGCTATGTCTCATACATGTGCCATAGCCTTACAGTACCTGACATGTGTTTGTGCCCCTGCTGTGCTGCTATGTCTCATACATGTGCTATAGCCTTACAGTACCTGGCGTGTGTTTGTGCCCCTGCTGTGCTGCTATGTCTCATACATGTGCCATAGCCTTACAGTACCTGACATGTGTTTGTGCCCCAGCTGTGCCGCTATGTCTCAGACATGTGCTATAGCCTTACAGTACCTGACGTGTGTTTGTGCCCCTGCTGTGCTGCTATGTCTCATACATGTGCCATAGCCTTACAGTACCTGGCGTGTGTTTGTGCCCCTGCTGTGCCGCTATGTCTCATACATGTGCCATAGCCTTACAGTACCTGACATGTGTTTGTGCCCCTGCTGTGCCGCTATGTCTCATACATGTCCTATAGCCTTACAGTACCTGGTGTGTGTTTGTGCCCCTTCTGTGCTGCTATGTCTCATACATGTGCTATAGCCTTACAGTACCTGACGTGTGTGTGTGCCCCTGCTGTGCTGCTATGTCTCATACATGTGCTATAGCCTTACAGTACCTGACATGTGTTTGTGCCCCTGCTGTGCCGCTATGTCTCATACATGTGCTATAGCCTTACAGTACCTGACATGTGTTTGTGCCCCTGCTGTGCTGCTATGTCTCATACAGTAGATGTGCCATAGCCTTACAGTACCTGGCGTGTGTTTGTGCCCCTGCTGTGCTGCTATGTCTCATACATGTGCCATATCCTTACAGTACCTGACATGTGTTTGTGCCCCTGCTGTGCCGCTATGTCTCATACATGTCCTATAGCCTTACAGTACCTGGTGTGTGTTTGTGCCCCTGCTGTGCTGCTATGTCTCATACATGTGCTATAGCCTTACAGTACCTGACGTGTGTGTGCCCCTGCTGTGCTGCTATGTCTCATACATGTGCTATAGCCTTACAGTACCTGGCGTGTGTGTGTGCTCCTGCTGTGCTGCTATGTCTCATATGTGCTATAGCCTTACAGTACCTGGAGTGTGTTTGTGCCCCTGCTGTGCTGCTATGTCTCATACATGTGCCATAGCCTTACAATACCTGGCATGTGTTTGTGCCTCTGATGTGCTGCTATGTCTCATACATGTGCTATAGCCTTACAATACCTGGCGTGTGTTTGTGCCCCTGCTGTGCTGCTATGTCTCATACATGTGCCAAAGCCTTACAGTACCTGGAGTGTGTTTGTGCCCCTGCTGTGCCGCTATGTCTCATACATGTGCTATATCCTTACAGTACCTGACGTGTGTTTGTGCTCCTGCTGTGCTGCTATGTCTCATACATGTGCCATAGCCTTACAGTACCTGACATGTGTTTGTGCCCCTGCTGTGCCGCTATGTCTCATACGTGTCCTATAGCCTTACAGTACCTGGTGTGTGTTTGTGCCCCTGCTGTGCCTCTATGTCTCATACATGTGCTATATCCTTACAGGACCCGGTGTGTGTTTGTGCCCCTGCTGTGCTGCTATGTCTCAAACATGTGCCATAGCCTTACAGTACCTGACATGTGTTTGTGCCCCTGCTGTGCCGCTATGTCTCATACATGTCCTAAAGCCTTACAGTACCTGGTGTGTGTTTGTGCCCCTGCTGTGCCTCTATGTCTCATACATGTGCCATAGCCTTACAGTACCTGACATGTGTTTGTGCCCCTGCTGACATGTGTTTGTGCCCCTGCTGACATGTGTTTGTGCCCCTTTGTGCCCCTGCTGTGCCGCTATGTCTCATACATGTCCTATAGCCTTACAGTACCTGATGTGCATGTGTTTGTGTCCTTGCTGTGCCGCTATGTCTCATACATGTCCTATAGCCTTATAGTACCTGGTGTGTGTTTGTGCCCCAGCTGTGCTGCTATGTCTCATACATGTGCTATAGCCTTACAGTACCTGACGTGTGTTTGTGCCCCTGCTGTGCTGCTATGTCTCATACATGTGCTATAGCCTTACAGTACCTGGCGTGTGTTTGTGCCCCTGCTGTGGTGCTATGTCTCATACATGTGCCATAGCCTTACAGTACCTGACATGAGTTTGTGCCCCAGCTGTGCCGCTATGTCTCATACATGTGCCATAGCCTTACAGTACCTGACATGTGTTTGTGCCCCTGCTGTGCCGCTATGTCTCATACATGTCCTATAGCCTTACAGTACCTGGTGTGTGTTTGTGCCCCTGCTGTGCCGCTATGTCTCATACATGTCCTATAGTCTTACAGTACCTGGTGTGTGTTTGTGCCCCTGCTGTGCTGCTATGTCTCATACATGTGCTATAGCCTTACAGTACCTGACGTGTTTGTGTGCCCCTGCTGTGCTGCTATGTCTCATACATGTGCTATAGCCTTACAGTACCTGGCGTGTGTGTGTGTGCTCTTGCTGTGCTGCTATGTCTCATACATGTGCTATAGCCTTACAGTACCTGGAGTGTGTTTGTGCCCCTGCTGTGCTGCTATGTCTCATACACATGCCATAGCCTTACAATACCTGGCATGTGTTTGTGCCTCTGATGTGCTGCTATGTCTCATACATGTGCTATAGCCTTACAATACCTGGCGTGTGTTTGTGCCCCTGCTGTGCTGCTATGTCTCATACATGTGCTATATCCTTACAGGACCCGGTGTGTGTTTGTGCCCCTGCTGTGCTGCTATGTCTCATACATGTGCCATAGCCTTATAGTACCTGGAGTGTGTCTGTGCCCCTGCTGTGCCGCTATGTCTCATACATGTGCTATATCCTTACAGTACCTGGCGTGTGTTTGTGCTTCTGCTGTGCTGCTATGTCTCATACATGTGCCATAGCCTTACAGTACCTGACATGTGTTTGTGCCCCTGTTGTGCCGCTATGTCTCATACATGTCCTATAGCCTTACAGTACCTGGTGTGTGTTTGTGCCCCTGCTGTGCCTCTGTCTCATACATGTGCCATAGCCTTACAGTACCTGACATGTGTTTGTGCCCCTGCTGTGCCGCTATGTCTCATACATGTCCTATAGCCTTACAGTACCTGGTGTGTGTTTGTGCCCCTGCTGTGCTGCTATGTCTCATACATGTGCTATAGCCTTACAGTACCTGACGTGTGTTTGTGCCCCTGCTGTGCTGCTATGTCTCATACATGTGCTATAGCCTTACAGTACCTGACGTGTGTTTGTGCCCCTGCTGTGCTGCTATGTCTCATACATGTGCTATAGCCTTACAGTACCTGGCGTGTGTGTGTGCCCCAGCTGTACTGCTTTGTCTCATAAATGTGCTATAGCCTTACAGTACCTGACATGTGTTTGTGCCCCTGCTGTGCTGCTATGTCTCATACATGTGCTATAGCCTGCGGAGCCTACAGGGTGATCCCTCTGTTTACGGAAACACCCTGTCATACCATCCTTTGGCTCCACCTCGCCATCTGGGTAAGGAGGATAGTACTATTTTCTCATTTGTCAGGAAAACCTACTATTTTTTGATGCTTGTAAATTTTAAAAAATTTTGATGTTTTAATTATGATGAAATAAAAGTCTTTTTAAAGGAACACCAAGTGCGCTAAGAGGTTTTTCTCCTATTATACACTTCCTGTATTTACCTTGGGTGTTTTGGGAAAACACCAGGAAGAAAAACCACAGCAGCAAAAAAGGGGGTGCGCAGGGGCACTCTAAGTTCATTTTTTCTTCTAGTACCTGACGTGTGTTTGTGCTCCTTCTGTGCTGCTATGTCTCATACATGTGCCATAGCCTTACAGTACCTGGCTTGTGTTTGTGCCCCTGCTGTGCTGCTATATCTCATACATGTGCCATAGCCTTACAGTACCTGACATGTGTTTGTGCCCCTGCTGTGCCGCTATGTCTCATACATGTCCTATAGCCTTACAGTACCTGACGTGTGTTTGTGCCCCTGCTGTTCCGCTATGTCTCATACATGTGCTACAGCCTTACAGTACCTGGTGTGTGTTTGTGCCCCTGCTGTGCTGCTATGTCTCATACATGTGCTATAGCCTTACAGTACCTGACGTGTGTGTGTGCCCCTGCTGTGCTGCTATGTCTCATACATGTGCTATAGCCTTACAGTACCTGACGTGTGTTTGTGCCCCTGCTGTGCTGCTATGTCTCATACATGTGCCATAGCCTTACAGTACCTGGCGTGTGTTTGTGCCCCTGCTGTGCTGCTATGTCTCATACATGTGCCATAGCCTTACAGTACCTGACATGTGTTTGTGCCCCTGCTGTGCCGCTATGTCTCATACATGTCCTATAGCCTTACAGTACCTGGTGTGTGTTTGTGCCCCTGCTGTGCTGCTATGTCTCATACATGTGCTATAGCCTTACAGTACCTGGAGTGTGTTTGTGCCCCTACTGTGCCGCTATGTCTCATACATGTGCTATAGCCTTACAGTACTTGGAGTGTGTTTGTGCCCCTACTGTTCTGCTATGTCTCATACATGTGCTATAGCCTTACAGTACCTGGAGTGTGTTTGTGCCCCTGCTGTGCTGCTATGTCTCATACATGTGACATAGCCTTACAATACCTGGCATGTGTTTGTGCCTCTGCTGTGCTGCTATGTCTCATACATGTGCTATAGCCTTACAATACCTGGCGTGTGTTTGTGCCCCTGCTGTGATGCTATGTCTCATACATGTGCTATATCCTTACAGTACCCGGTGTGTGTTTGTGCCCCTGCTGTGCTGCTATGTCTCATACATGTGCCATAGCCTTACAGTACCTGACATGTGTTTGTGCCCCTGCTGTGCCGCTATGTCTCATACATGTCCTATAGCCTTACAGTACCTGGTGTGTGTTTGTGCCCCTGCTGTGCCTCTATGTCTCATACATGTGCCATAGCCTTACAGTACCTGACATGTGTTTGTGCCCCTGCTGTGCCGCTATGTCTCATACATGTCCTATAGCCTTACAGTACCTGGTGTGTGTTTGTGCCCCTGCTGTGCTGCTATGTCTCATACATGTGCTATAGCCTTACAGTACCTGACGTGTGTGTGTGCCCCTGCTGTGCTGCTATGTCTCATACATGTGCTATAGCCTTACAGTACCTGGCGTGTGTGTGTGCTCCTGCTGTGCTGCTATGTCTCATACATGTGCTATAGCCTTACAATACCTGGCATGTGTTTGTGCCTCTGCTGTGCTGCTATGTCTCATACATGTGCTATAGCCTTACAGTATCTGACGTGTGTTTGTGCCCCTGCTGTGCTGCTATGTCTCATACATGTGCCATAGCCTTACAATACCTGGCATGTGTTTGTGCCTCTGCTGTGCTGCTATGTCTCATACATGTGCTATAGCCTTAAAATACCTGGCGTGTGTTTGTGCCCCTGCTGTGCTGTTATGTCTCATACATGTGCTATATCCTTACAGTACCCGGTGTGTGTTTTTGCCCCTGCTGTGCTGCTATGTCTCATACATGTGCCATAGCCTTACAGTACCTGGCGTATGTTTGTGCTCCTGCTGTGCTGCTATGTCTCATACATGTGCTATAGCCTTACAGTACCTGGAGTGTGTTTGTGCCCCTACTGTGCCGCTATGTCTCATACATGTGCTATAGCCTTACAGTACCTGGAGTGTGTTTGTGCCCCTACTGTGCCGCTATGTCTCATACATGTGCTATAGCCTTACAGTACCTGGAGTGTGTTTGTGCCCCTACTGTGGCGCTATGTCTCATACATGTGCTATAGCCTTACAGTACCTGGAGTGTGTTTGTGCCCCTGCTGAGCCGCTATGTCTCATACATGTGCTATAGCCTTACAGTATCTGACGTGTGTTTGTGCCCCTGCTGTGCTGCTATGTCTCATACATGTGCTATAGCCTTACAGCACCCGGTGTGTGTTTGTGCCGCTATGTCTCATACATGTGCTATAGCCTTACAGTATCTGGAGTGTGTTTGTGCCCCTGCTGTGCCGCTATGTCTCATACATGTGCTATAGCCTTACAGTATCTGACGTGTGTTTGTGCCCCTGCTGTGCTGCTATGTCTCATACATGTGCTATAGCCTTACAGTACCTGGTGTGTGTTTGTGCCCCTACTGTGCCGCTATGTCTCATACATGTGCTATAGCCTTACAGTACCTGGAGTGTGTTTGTGCCCCTGCTGTGCCGCTATGTCTCATACATGTGCTATATCCTTACAGTACCCGGTGTGTGTTTGTGCCCCTGCTGTGCCGCTATGTCTCATACATGTGCTATAGCCTTACAGTACCTGACGTGTGTTTGTGCCCCTGCTGTTCCGCTATGTCTCATACATGTGCTATAGCCTTACAGTATCTGACGTGTGTTTGTGCCCCTGCTGTGCCGCTATGTCTCATACATGTGCTATAGCCTTACAGTATCTGACGTGTGTTTGTGCCAATGCTGTGCTGCTATGTCTCATACATGTGCTATAGCCTTACAGTACCTGGCGTGTGTTTGTGCCCCTGCTGTGCCGCTATGTCTCATACATGTGCTATAGCCTTACAGTATCTGATGTGTGTTTGTGCCCCTGCGGTGCTGCTATGTCTCATACATGTGCTATAGCCTTACAGTACCTGGTGTGTGTTTGTGCCCCTACTGTGCCGCTATGTCTCATACATGTGCCATAGCCTTACAGTACCTGACATGTGTTTGTGCCCCTGCTGTGCCGCTATGTCTCATACATGTCCTATAGCCTCACAGTACCTGGTGTGTGTTTGTGCCCCTGCTGTGCCTCTATGTCTCATACATGTGCCATAGCCTTACAGTACCTGACATGTGTTTGTGCCCCTGCTGTGCCGCTATGTCTCATACATGTCCTATAGCCTTACAGTACCTGGTGTGTGTTTGTGCCCCTGCTGTGCTGCTATGTCTCATACATGTGCTATAGCCTTACAGTACCTGACGTGTGTGTGTGCCCCTGCTGTGCTGCTATGTCTCATACATGTGCTATAGCCTTACAGTACCTGGCGTGTGTGTGTGCTCCTGCTGTGCTGCTATGTCTCATACATGTGCTATAGCCTTACAATACCTGGCATGTGTTTGTGCCTCTGCTGTGCTGCTATGTCTCATACATGTGCTATAGCCTTACAGTATCTGACGTGTGTTTGTGCCCCTGCTGTGCTGCTATGTCTCATACATGTGCTATAGCCTTACAGTACCCGGAGTGTGTTTGTGCCCCTGCTGTGCTGCTATGTCTCATACATGTGCCATAGCCTTACAATACCTGGCATGTGTTTGTGCCTCTGCTGTGCTGCTATGTCTCATACATGTGCTATAGCCTTAAAATACCTGGCGTGTGTTTGTGCCCCTGCTGTGCTGTTATGTCTCATACATGTGCTATATCCTTACAGTACCCGGTGTGTGTTTTTGCCCCTGCTGTGCTGCTATGTCTCATACATGTGCCATAGCCTTACAGTACCTGGCGTATGTTTGTGCTCCTGCTGTGCTGCTATGTCTCATACATGTGCTATAGCCTTACAGTACCTGGAGTGTGTTTGTGCCCCTACTGTGCCGCTATGTCTCATACATGTGCTATAGCCTTACAGTACCTGGAGTGTGTTTGTGCCCCTACTGTGCCGCTATGTCTCATACATGTGCTATAGCCTTACAGTACCTGGAGTGTGTTTGTGCCCCTACTGTGGCGCTATGTCTCATACATGTGCTATAGCCTTACAGTACCTGGAGTGTGTTTGTGCCCCTGCTGAGCCGCTATGTCTCATACATGTGCTATAGCCTTACAGTATCTGACGTGTGTTTGTGCCCCTGCTGTGCTGCTATGTCTCATACATGTGCTATAGCCTTACAGTACCCGGTGTGTGTTTGTGCCGCTATGTCTCATACATGTGCTATAGCCTTACAGTATCTGGAGTGTGTTTGTGCCCCTGCTGTGCCGCTATGTCTCATACATGTGCTATAGCCTTACAGTATCTGACGTGTGTTTGTGCCCCTGCTGTGCTGCTATGTCTCATACATGTGCTATAGCCTTACAGTACCTGGTGTGTGTTTGTGCCCCTACTGTGCCGCTATGTCTCATACATGTGCTATAGCCTTACAGTACCTGGAGTGTGTTTGTGCCCCTGCTGTGCCGCTATGTCTCATACATGTGCTATATCCTTACAGTACCCGGTGTGTGTTTGTGCCCCTGCTGTGCCACTATGTCTCATACATGTGCTATAGCCTTACAGTACCTGACGTGTGTTTGTGCCCCTGCTGTTCCGCTATGTCTCATACATGTGCTATAGCCTTACAGTATCTGACGTGTGTTTGTGCCCCTGCTGTGCCGCTATGTCTCATACATGTGCTATAGCCTTACAGTATCTGACGTGTGTTTGTGCCAATGCTGTGCTGCTATGTCTCATACATGTGCTATAGCCTTACAGTACCTGGCGTGTGTTTGTGCCCCTGCTGTGCCGCTATGTCTCATACATGTGCTATAGCCTTACAGTATCTGATGTGTGTTTGTGCCCCTGCGGTGCTGCTATGTCTCATACATGTGCTATAGCCTTACAGTACCTGACTACTGTTTGTGCCCCTGCTGTGCTGCTATGTCTCATACATGTGCTATATCCTTACAGTACCTGGTGTGTGTTTGTGCCCCTGCTGTGCTGCTATGCCTCATACATGTGCCATAGCCTTACAGTACCTGGCGTGTGTTTGTGCCCCTGCTGTGCTGCTATGTCTCATACATGTGCTATAGCCTTACATGACCTGGCGTGTGTTTGTGCCCCTGCTGTGCCGCTATGTCTCATACATGTGCTATATCCTTACAGTACCTGGTGTGTGTTTGTGCCCCTGCTGTGCCACTATGTCTCATACATGTGCTATAGCCTTACAGTATCTGACGTGTGTTTGTGCCCCTGCTGTACTGCTATGTCTCATACATGTGCCATAGCCTTACAGTACCTGGTGTGTGTTTGTGCCCCTGCTGTGCCGCTATGTCTCATACATGTGCTATATCCTTACAGTACCTGGTGTGTGTTTGTGCCCCTGCTGTGCCGCTATGTCTCATACATGTGCCATAGCCTTACAGTACCTGACGTGTGTTTGTGCTCCTGCTGTGCTGCTATGTCTCAGATGGTGCTATAGCCTTACAGTACCTGGAGTGTGTTTGTGCCCCTGCTGTTCCGCTATGTCTCATACATGTGCCTTACAGTCCTGGATTGAACCTGACTGGATATGAAAGTTATTGAGGTTCCTATCACTACAAAAAGAAAGACCGGCACAAATTACAGGATTTTAATGTATATAATTATACAGTACGATGTCTATACAATTACACAGTGCGGCATGTATACAGTTATACAATGCGATGTGTATACAATTATACAGTGCGACGTGTATGCAGTGCGACATGTATACAGTTATACACAACAGTCTGGGAGGTTCAGGTTGTTCTCTGTACTCTCCTCAGATTCAGGTGAATGCCGTTCAAAGAGCGCAGCACTAACTGAGGGATTTTCAATGGTTCTTTTTCAGGACATGGACTCAGCGCAAATCTCTGTAATGTCAGCGCGATGGCGACTTTCATCTCATTCATGGCAAAGTTCTGTCCAATGCAGTTCCTGGGAAGTAGGATACAGAGGTTATAGTATACCCATACCCTCCAACATCTTAAGGGCAAAAAACGGTACACATTAGGAAAGGGGCGTGGTCAATGTGTAAAGGGGCATGGTAATGGGAAAGTGTTGTATGTGTGGCCACGCCTGCTTTCTGACCCCCCCCCCCCATTAGATATATATATATATATATATATATATATATGAACTTTCCGTTCGAATCCCTTTCTCTGATCTCATCCCGGTGACACAGCTCAACATTGGGATGTAGGAGGGTCCGAAGGAGCCAGGCACCTATGCTAAAGACTTGAGGCAGGCTCCTCCCTCCTGCATCCCGGATATCTTCAGTTTCAACTTCTAAAGCCCACTAGGATTCAGTACAACGCCTGAACATATCAATATAGTGGCGTAACAATAGCACCGCAGCCCCCGCGGTCGCGGGGAGGTGCAGTGTAAGTGCGGGTGCCGGGGGGCTGCGGTGCTATGGTAACGGTGCGGTGGGAGCTGGGATGCCTGTCAGCGCTGCAGCGGTCCCGGCTCCCGTCCTGGCTTCATTCTGATGAAATGAAGAATGGACCATCATAAAATGTCCGCCCCCATACAGCAGACAGTTCTCTGAAACTGTCTGCTGTATGGGAGCGGACATTTCGCAATGGTCCGTTCTTCATATCAGAATGAAGCCAGGACGGGAGCCGGGACCATAAACGTACCATAAACGTACTACTACTACTACTATTGATCTGTAGGGAAGATTCCTCCCTGGACCATAGACCCTGCAACCTTGAGCTCAGAACCACCGCTTCCCAACCTCGGAGACTGGCATCGGTGGTAACCACCAGCCACTCCCAGGACAGGAGAGAGCGTCCCATCTGAAGAGACTCCACGTCGGTCCACCACATCTATGAAATTCTCACCTCTGTCGTCAGCAGAACTTTTTCCATCTTCATGGTTTTGGGATTTCCTGACCAACACTCCAGTATGTTCCACTAGAACAGTCTGGAGTGGAACCTGGCGTATTGTAGCAACTCTAATGTCGCCACCATTTTCCCCAAAAGTCTTGAACAAAGACAACGTGGCAGATATACTGTCCACCTGTAAGATGTTCTGTACCAACGTACGAATGTCCTTGGCTTTTGTGTCTGTAAGAAAAACCCGGTGTGAGTGTCTAGAAGCACTCCCAAAAATTGTAGTCTGTTATGTTGCCCTGGCTTGGGCACCAGGGATAATACGGGTTCCAGACGAAGAGATGATAAGGCGTGAGCCCACAGCCGGGACCGCCGGTTAGGACGGCAACAGCGGGTCCTACACTCTCTCTGTTGAGTCCCCGAGGCAGGTGGCAAACCCCTGCGGAGCTAGGCTTCACCTGTGGCCGCCGCATTCGAAGGAGCGAGTTAAGCCCGCTCCGACCCCGATGCAGCCAGGTCTTATGTGGTGACAAGCGGTAAGCGACCGCCACGGGGAACACTCAAGAGGATAAGCTGACTACTGGTCCTAACTGGAAACTGGCCCCTAACTGCCGGCACCAGGCCAAGACGGGGAGTGCGACCTAGTCGCAGACACCAGCGGATAGAAGGGAGTCCCCGAGAATACTCCAAAGGGACCGTGACTCCCAAAGCAGGGATCTGGAAGAACGGTGACACTCCTGCCTAACAGAACACTAATGGCAGACGGGGGCCAGGGAACACATACATAAGGACGGGGACAAGGAAACAAAGAAGATAACAAAGGACAGTCCCACGGAGGGGCTGGCCACGGAGGGCCAGAGAACCAAGGAAGATAAAGACCAGAGCTCCACTGGAGCACTTATGTGACCCACGAAGATGGAGACAGTGGGTCCGCTGCAGGCTCACAGGCTGATGGAGGAATACAGCAGAGGAGTCCGGTGAAGTGCTGGAAACGAGGGATCCACAGGAACAAACAGCTGACAGGCTGGGAGACAAGACAGGCTGCAATGGAGATCTGCAGCCAGGAGAACTGGGACCAAGGACCCAGGGGACCGGAGAGAAGCTAATAGCAACAATAGCAAAAAGCTATAACCGGCGTCTGTGCCCAGCAGACGCCGGCTATTTATTCAAATCTCGCGCCGCCTGACTGACGTCAGGCGCGCGCGTTGCTGGCTGCCGGGCGGAAGCTCGGGGACGTTGCCTAGCAACGCCCCGACGCTTAGCCTCCGAGCGAGGCTTGGGACGCTGCTAGGCAGCGTCCCCCGCCGCGTCAGATGACGCTGCGTCTGCAGCGTCTGATGACACTGTGCTCGCCGTCCGTCCGGGTGCAGGGACACCCGGACGGCGTGCAACATAGTCTTTGCGTGGAAACCAGATTGGACTTCTTCAAATTCAGAAGCCAATCATGGCTCTGTAAGAACTGAATAGCTACCGACAGATTCCTTTCTAATCTTTCTGGCGAATCTGCCTTGAAGAGCAGGTCGTCCAAATATGGGATGATCACCACCCCCTGAAGTCTGAGCGCAGCTGCCATTACTGCTCTTATTTTTGTGAACACTCTTGGAGCTGTTGCCAGTCCGAAAGGTAGAGACCGATACTGCAGATGTAGATCGCCTATCGCGAAATGCAGTAAAGATTGATGTTCTTCACAAATAGGAACATGCAGATAAGCGTCTTGAATATCTAACGATGCCAGAAACTCTCCCGGCTCCAGGCTGAGACGTACCGATTTCAAAGACTCCATCTTGAAGTGATCCACCCATAAATTAAGGTTTAAAGACTTTAAATTGAGAATGGGGCGAAAAGACTGATCTGGTTTTGGTACTAAGAACAGGACTGAGTAAAAGCCCCTTCATTTGTTCTTTTTGAGGTACAGGTACCGCTACACCTTTGCTGACGAGTCCTCGCCGCCCCCAAAAGGGCTTGTCTGAGGCGAGCCTCCCAGGACGTAGGAAGAAATCTCTTTGGAAGAACTCCCTTCAGATTGATCTTGTATCCCTGGGAGATCACATTGAGCGCCCAGGGATCCTGACAGGACCGTGCCCGTCCCTGTACAGCAAAAGGCGACCGACCCCCCCCCCCCCCCACTCAGGGCAGGGAGCATCCAGCCCGTCAAGCGGAAGGTTTTACCTCACTTTTGGAAGCCTGCTTTCTAGAAAAGGCGCCAAAACGGGATCTGCGACCTCCTACCTTTTCCAGCGGGAAACCTGCCCCTAACTGAAGAACCTCTGGTCGCTGCACCTCCTCTAAAGGAGGGATGAAAGGACTGCCGAAATGCAGAAAACCTAGAAGAGCTGTGTTTTCCAAAAGATAACGGTAAGAGAGTACTTTTACCCCCAGGGGCCTGCTTGATAAGATTTTCCAATTCAGAGCTAAAAAGCAATTCCCCTTTAAAGGGAAAAGACTCTAAAAAATATTCAGAATCATTATCAGCGTCCCACGCCTTAAGCCACAAGGCCCTCCTGGCTGTAACCGACATGGCAGACACCTTGGAAGCCATTTTGACTCCTTCTCCTGCTTCGCAGGTGTACTCAGCTGCCACTCTCAGTTTTTCAGCCAATGCAAATTCCTCAGAATCCGGCTGTAAAAGAGAACACAAGGTGGACGCCCAAGCAATCATAGCTTTAGAAACCCAGGCTGAAGCGATTACTGGTAAAGCCCACACCTTCAAAAATGGCTTTTAAACAGCCCTCCAATTTTTTATCTACAGGGTCCTTAAACACTGCTCCACCTTGAACTGGCAAACTGTAGCCTTGGACAGCCTAGCCACAGGAGCATCCACTAGAGGTATGGCGTCCCACACTTTAATGCGGTCCTCTGGTAATGGATATAAAGACAGAAACTTTTTGGGCATAATACACTTTTTATCCAGAGTTTTCCAAGCTCTGCTCAATAATTCCTGCATATCCTCGTCTGAAGGAAAAGTGACCGCATCTCTGCGCTGTCTTTTATATACCCCCTGAGGAGGGGCCTGGTCCCCCTCAGACAAGTTTAAGGTCTGATTAACTGCTATGATCAAATCATCCACACCTGGGATAGAGACCTCCTCCCCAAAAGCAGCAGCACCCTTTCATTAATGTTAAAACACACAGTGCAATTAAGTTAGGCTTCAGTACCAAGGCAATATATGCAGTGTACTTGGCTGTCTGCTGCAAGACCCTCCATGGTCCCGGGGATGGTGTCGCCTCAGGGAATCCAGACACTCTGTAGCAATGAGAAATCTCTCCTCTCAGCTCCATGCAGTGCAGATAGAAAGGCGCCTAACAGCAGAGTGAGGGAAGAGACCAAGTCTCTGCTGCAGCGGGGAGAACCAGGTTTTGGCACCTAAACTCCCCCTGCAAGCCGCTCCCACTGAGGATTCCTCTAATCCTGTGACTCCCCTACTTAAGGGATCACATGGATGTGCCAAATAGATGAGCTCCTGTACCTGGCTGCAGCTACCGAGGAGTTCAGCCAGGAAGCCCTTTCCAAAATGGCATGCACCATCGTGGGTTTGCCCGTTACACAAGATCCCCCCCTATACAGGGAGCCGGCTCCGGGGTCCCCCAGGGAGAAGTGCTGCACTGAGAGACCAGTGTGCAGGGAGCTGGCAGGACGTGCTCACACTGTGCCTGCCCTAACTAAGTGTAAAATTTATATAAAAACAAACCCCCTAGCTAGTTCTCTCTGTGGCTGCTCCAGCAGCCCTTCAGCATAACACCCACTCCGGTGGGCACCTAAAACGAAACTGAAGATATCCGGGATGCAGAGGGGAGGAGCCGGCCTCTCAAGTCTTTAGCATAGGTGCCTGGCTCCTTTGTTACCCTCCTACATCCCAATGTTGAGCTGTGTCACCAAGATTAGTGAAGAGAAATATTTATTACACATCAATAAGAGAGGGAGTGGGGCTAACAGTTTCAATAGCACTGAATACAGGAGATAATATTATATATATATGGCTTATTGTCTGAGGGTGATAGGTCATAAGGACATTCAAAATGTGTAACAGTGCCCCCATGGTGAGCCTCACTCACCATTCCCCACCACGGAGATCGCACTGCCGCCGTGTCTGGAAATTATAAATGCGCATGCACGGCAGCCAAAATTGTATGGACAAAAGCCCCTAAGTGCGGAAGCGGTGGCGTGGGCTGCGTAGTGCATACTGACGAAGCGCTTGCTGCCGGGACTGCAAGGGAGCACTGGGACCGGGCAGAATCAGAGGTGCCCCAGGAATCGTCTGAAGACCGGTACATTCGGAACATTCGGTACATTTATTTTTAGCCGGTTCAGTCTGTTAAAAAAATGGTACTGTACCGGCTTAATCGGTACAGTTGGAGGGTATGTATACCCTGTGTTATTATGTCCATTATGTCCCCTATCACACAGCAAGGGGCAGCTACACGCAGTGCCGGCAGCCATTTTGTGAGCTGCACTTATATTGGTAATTCTAGCACAGTCACGATAGGCTGCGGAGCGATGGGTTCTGGTGGGGTCGCTGTATCAGAGAGAACGTTGGGTTACGTGGGGGTCGCTGTATCAGAGAGAACGTTGGGTTACGGTGGGGGTCGCTGTATCAGAGAGAGCGATGGGTTCTGGTGGGGGTCGCTGTATCAGAGAGAGCGTTGGGTTACGTGGGGGTCACTGTATCAGAGAGAGCGTTGGGTTACGGTGGGGGTCGCTGTATCAGAGAGAGCGATGGGTTCTGGTGGGGGTGGCTGTATCAGAGAGAGCGTTGGGTTATGTGGGGGTCGCTGTATCAGAGAGAACGATGGGTTCTGGTGGGGGTCGCTGTATCAGAGAGAAGGTTGGGTTATGTGGCGGTCGCTGTATCAGAGAGAGCGATGGGTTCTGGTGGGGGTCGCTGTATCAGAGAGAGCGTTGGGTTATGTGGGGGTCGCTGTATCAGAGAGAGCGACGGGTTCTGGTCGGGGTCACTGTATCAGAGAGAGCGATGGGTTCTGGTGGGGGTGGCTGTATCAGAGAGAGCGTTAGGTAACGGTGGGGGTCGATGTATCAGAGAGAGCATTGGATTATGGTGGGGGTCGCTGTATCAGAGAGAGCATTGGATTATGGTGGGGGTCGCTGTATCAGAGAGAGCGTTGGGTTACGGTGGGGGTCACTGTATCAGAGAGAGCAATAGGTTCTGGTGGGGGTGGCTGTATCTGAGATAGCATTGGATTATGGTGGGGGTCGCTGTATCAGAGAGAGCAATAGGTTCTGGTGGGGGTGGCTGTATCTGAGATAGCATTGGATTATGGTGGGGGTCGCTGTATCAGAGAGAGTGATGGGTTCTGGTGGGATCACTGTCTCACAGGTGATGGAACAACTACTGTAGCACGTGTTGGATGGGAGTGGCTTAGAAGGAACGGTACCTCGGTCCGGCTGAAAAGGGAATGAAGCTGTAGGCGTTCCTGTTGGATGTATTCTCAGGCGAAAATCTCAGAGGGTCAAAAACCTGCAAATAACACATGAATATCACCAGATATGGGAATAACAATCCTTAAGCTACGTACGAAGCAGAACTGAATTTATGAAGCATGTGAAACACAGGATGTAATTGGCAGCATGCATGTAACAGTGAGTACAAACAGAAATCGGTGCAGTCTGAATGGATGCGAGAAAAGCACTAAAGCTTTGGAGAGTGATACAGTGAAGAGAGAAAAAGCCTCCACCTATTAGATACTTAGGAGCTGATTGGTTGGTTCTTTTTTTCTCTCCATTTTACCTTTCTCCAAGGCTTCGTAGATCTGACCCATAAATGCCACTTGTAGGATATATAATCAGTAAATCAGATCAGCTCTTACGCGCATTTCGCAATCAGTGGTTGTCCGTCAGCAATACCCCAAAATTTATCACAGTTATAGTTTATGAATACCCCCCTTCACCCCACCAAAAAGAGGGTAAAGTTATTTTGCCTGATTTAGACCTTATCGCACAGTGTCCGATTATCAATACACTGTACATGCGTGTGGTTCACAGTACAGATGCGTGGGGCCGTCCTGCGATCAAATCCTGCAACTATTTCTGTGCGCTGGCCGTTCACAAGGAGATTGACAGGGAGTGGGCGTGTGTGGGAGGAGACAGGGAGTAGGTGTGTGGGAGGAGACAGGGAGTGGGCGTGTGGGTGAGGAGAAAGGGAGTCTGCTTGTGTGGGAGGAGACAGGGAGTGGCATGTGTGGGAGGAGACAGGGAGTGGCGTGTGGGGGAGGAGGCAGGGAGTGGGCGTGTGTGGGAGGAGACAGGGAGTGGGCGTGTGGGTGAGGAGACAGGGAGTCTGCTTGTGTGGGAGGAGACAGGGAGTGGCATGTGTGGGAGGAGACAGGGAGTAGGTGTGTGGGAGGAGACAGGGAGTGGGCGTATGGGTGAGGAGACAGGGAGTCTGCTTGTGTGGGAGGAGACAGGGAGTGGCATGTGTGGGAGGAGACAGGGAGTAGGTGTGTGGGAGGAGACAGGGAGTGGGCGTGTGGGTGAGGAGACAGGGAGTCTGCTTGTGTGGGAGGAGACAGGGAGTGGCGTGTGTAGGAGGAGACAGGGAGTGGCGTGTGGGGGAGGAGGCAGGGAGTGGGCGTGTGTGTGAGGAGACAGGGAGTGGCGTGTGTGGGTGAGGAGACAGGGAGTGGGCGTGTGGGTGAGGAGACAGGGAGTCTGCTTGTGTGGGAGGAGACAGGGAGTGGCGTGTGTGTGAGGAGACAGGGAGTGGCGTGTGTGGGTGAGGAGACAGGGAGTGGGCGTGTGGGTGAGGAGACAGGGAGTCTGCTTGTGTGGGAGGAGACAGGGAGTGGCGTGTGGGTGAGGAGACAGGGAGTCTGCTTGTGTGGGAGGAGACAGGGAGTGGGCGTGTGGGTGAGGAGACAGGGAGTGGCGTGTGTGGGAGGAGACAGGGAGTGGCGTGTGTGGGAGGAGACAGGGAGTGGGCGTGTGGGTGAGGAGACAGGGAGTGGCGTGTGTGGGAGGAGACAGGGAGTGGCATGTGGGGGAGGAGGCAGGGAGTGGGCGTGTGTGGGAGGAGACAGGGAGTGGGCGTATGGGTGAGGAGACAGGGAGTCTGCTTGTGTGGGAGGAGACAGGGAGTGGCATGTGTGGGAGGAGACAGGGAGTAGGTGTGTGGGAGGAGACAGGGAGTGGGCGTGTGGGTGAGGAGACAGGGAGTCTGCTTGTGTGGGAGGAGACAGGGAGTGGCGTGTGTGGGAGGAGACAGGGAGTGGCGTGTGGGGGAGGAGGCAGGGAGTGGGCGTGTGTGTGAGGAGACAGGGAGTGGCGTGTGTGGGTGAGGAGACAGGGAGTGGGCGTGTGGGTGAGGAGACAGGGAGTCTGCTTGTGTGGGAGGAGACAGGGAGTGGCGTGTGTGTGAGGAGACAGGGAGTGGCGTGTGTGGGTGAGGAGACAGGGAGTGGGCGTGTGGGTGAGGAGACAGGGAGTCTGCTTGTGTGGGAGGAGACAGGGAGTGGCGTGTGGGTGAGGAGACAGGGAGTCTGCTTGTGTGGGAGGAGACAGGGAGTGGGCGTGTGGGTGAGGAGACAGGGAGTGGCGTGTGTGGGAGGAGACAGGGAGTGGCGTGTGTGGGAGGAGACAGGGAGTGGGCGTGTGGGTGAGGAGACAGGAAGTGGCGTGTGTGGGAGGAGACAGGGAGTGGCGTGTGTGGGAGGAGACAGGGAGTAGGTGTGTGGGAGGAGACAGGGAGTGGGCGTGTGGGTGAGGAGACAGGGAGTCTGCTTGTGTGGGAGGAGACAGGGAGTGGCGTGTGTGGGAGGAGACAGGGAGTGGGCGTGTGGGTGAGGAGACAGGGAGTGGCGTGTGTGGGAGGAGACAGGGAGTGGCGTGTGTGGGAGGAGACAGGGAGTGGCGTGTGGGGGAGGAGGCAGGGAGTGGGCGTGTGTGTGAGGAGACAGGGAGTAGGGGTGTGTGGGAGGAGACAGGGAGTGGGTGTGTGGGGGAGGAGACAGGGAGTGGGCGTGTGGGTGAGGAGACAGCAAGTATGTTTGTGTGGGAGGAGACAGGGAGTGGGCGTGTGGGTGAGGAGACAGCAAGTATGCTTGTGTGGGAGGAGACAGGGAGTGGGCATGTGGCTGAAGAGACATGGAGTATTCTTGTGTGGGAGGAGACAGGGAGTCTGCTTGTGTGGGAGGAGACAGGGAGTGGTGTGAGGGGGAAGAGGCAGGGAGTGGGCATGTGTGGGAGGAGACAGGGAGTAGGCGTGTGTGGGAGGAGACAGCAAGTATGCTTGTGTGGGAGGAGACAGGTAGTGGGCATGTGGCTGAAGAGACATGGAGTATTCTTGTGTGGGAGGAGACAGGGAGTGGGCATGTGGGTGAGGAGACAGGGAGTCTGCTTGTGTGGGAGGAGACCGGGAGTGGCGTGAGGGGGAAGAGGCAGGGGGTGGGCGTGTTTGGGAGGAGACAGGGAGTGGGCGTGTGTGGGAGGAGGCAGCGAGTATGCTTGTGTGGGTGAGGAAGCAGCGAGTGGGCGTGCGGTGGAGGAGGCAGGGAGTGGGCGTGCGGGGGGAGGAGGCAGGGAGTGGGCATGCGGGGGGAGGCAGGGAGTGGGCGTGCGGGGGAGGAGGAATGGAGTGGGCGTGCGGGGGAGGAGGCAGGGAGTGGGCGTGCGGGGGAGGAGGCAGGGAGAGGGCGTGCGGGGGAGGAGACAGGGAGTGGGCGCACACATCCACACGCGCGGCGCACACATCCACACGCGCGGCGCACACATCCACACGCGCGGCGCACACATCCACACGCGCGGCGCACACATCCACACGCGCGGCGCACACATCCACACGCGCGGCGCACACATCCATTTGCAAAGTGGGTTTTCACTGGAGCGGGTGGAGGCTGAACTGATCCCTGGCCGTACCAATTCGTGGCCCTGCGATCAGGTCTGAATCAAGCCCATTGTAAGACGCAGCCTCAGTACCTCTGGGTCGTCCCACATGCTGGGATTTCTGTTAATGCAGAATATACTCAGTAACACGGTCGCACCTATAATGGGACAAAACCAAAATTAGTTACAGCGCAGGCGGAGACGGGAATCTGGTCATTATCATACATCAGTAGCTGTGTGTGTGTGTGTATATATATATATATATATATATATATATATATATATTATACACACACACATACACAGCTGTTATTCTGCATTGGCTACAGCAGCGCTCAGCCTTGGGCATGTGTCTGTGTATATATACAGTATATAAGCCTAGTATATATGTTCAGACCTTGGGTGTGTATATACAGTATATAGGCCTAGTATATACGCTCAGCCCTTAGGCGTGTGTGTCTGAGTGTATACAGTATATAGGCCTAGTATATATGCTCAGCCCTTAGGCGTGTGTGTATAGATACAGTATACACGCCTAGTATATACGCTCAGCCCTTAGGCGTGTGTGTGTGTATATATATAGTATACACGCCTAGTATATATGCTCAGCCCTTAGGCCTGTGTGTGTATATACTATATATACAGTATACATGCCTAGTATATACGCTCAGCCCTTAGACGTGTGTGTATATATACAGTATACACTCCTAGTATATATGCTCAGCCCTTAGGCCTGTGTGTGTATATACAGTATACACGCCTAGTATATACGCTCAGCCCTTAGGCGTGTGTGTGTATATATACAGGATACACGCCTAGTATATACGCTCAGCCCTTAGGCGTGTGTGTATATATACAGTATACACGCCTAGTATATACGCTCAGCCCGTAGGCCTGTGTGCGTATATATACAGTATACACGCCTAGTATATACGCTCAGCCCTTAGGCGTGTGTGTATATATACAGGATACACGCCTAGTATATACGCTCAGCCCTTAGGTGTGTGTGTGTATATATACAGGATACACGCCTAGTATATACGCTCATCCCTTAGGCGTGTGTGTGTATATATACAGTATACACGCCTAGTATATATGCTCAGCCCATAGGCGTGTGTGTATACATACAGTATACATGCCTAGTATATACGCTCATCCCTTAGGCGTGTGTGTGTATATATACAGTATACACGCCTAGTATATATGCTCAGCCCGTAGGCGTGTGTGTATATATACAGTATATAGGCCTAGTATATATGCTCAGCCCTTAGGCGTGTGTGTATATATACAGTATACACGCCTAGTATATACGCTCAGCCCTTAGGCGTGTACCAGGGGATCAGTGAGGAATCAGTAAAATACTGTTATACAGGTAATGTCACAGATTACACATGTACTGTATATAGCCCCCTCCCCCATTCTCCCCCTAAGGCACACACAGCCCTGCTGACCACAGACGGCCCATACCTGGGCCCTGTACTACTGTACATTGTGGCCCCAGAGATTCTGCATATCTTCTACCAATACAAGTTACTGTACAGGTAACGTCACATTCATCCGTGTTCACATCTCATTATTAGTAACAACACTCAGTGCAGGCAGAAGCCGTCAATGAGACAGTGACAGACATCGACTCAGCCGTCCATGAGACTGTGACTGACAGCGACATCAGCCGTCCATGAGACTGTGACTGACAGCGACTTCAGCCGTCCATGAGACTGTGACTGACAGCGACTTCAGCCGTCCATGAGACTGTGACTGACAGCTACTTCAGCCGTCCATGAGACTGTGACTGACAGCTACTTCAGCTGTCCATGAGACTGTGACTGACAGCGACTTCAGCCGTCCATGAGACTGTGACTGACATCCACTCAGCCGTCCATGAGACTGTGACTGACAGCGACTTCAGCCGTCCATGAGACTGTGACTGACATCCACTCAGCCGTCCATGAGACTGTGACTGACATCCACTCAGCCGTCCATAAGACTGACTGACAGCGACTTCAGCCGTCCATGAGACTGTGACTGACATCGACTCAGCCGTCCATGAGACTGTGACCTGACAGCGACACAGACGTCCATGAGACTGTGACTGACATCCACTCAGCCGTCCTTGAGACTGTGACTGACAGCAACTTCAGCCGTCCATGAGACTGTGACTGACATCCACTCAGCCGTCCATGAGACTGTGACTGACAGCGACTTCAGCCATCCATGAGACTGTGACTGACAGCGACTTCAGCCGTCCATGAGACTGTGACTGACAGCGACTTCAGCCATCCATGAGACTGTGACTGACATCCACTCAGCCGTCCATGAGACTGTGACTGACAGCGACTTCAGCCGTCCATGAGACTGTGACTGACATCCACTCAGCCGTCCATGAGACTGTGACTGACAGCGACTTCAGCCGTCCATGAGACTGTGACTGACATCCACTCAGCCGTCCATGAGACTGTGACTGACAGCAACTTCAGCCGTCCATGAGACTGTGACTGACAGTGACTTCAGCCGTCCATGAGACTGTGACTGACAGCTACTTCAGCCGTCCATGAGACTGTGACTGACAGCTACTTCAGCCGTCCATGAGACTGTGACTGACAGCGACTTCAGCCGTCCATGAGACTGTGACTGACAGCAACTTCAGCCGTCCATGAGACTGTGACTGACAGCAACTTCAGCCGTCCATGAGACTGTGACTGACATCCACTCAGCCGTCCATGAGACTGTGACTGACAGCAACTTCAGCCGTCCATGAGACTGTGACTGACAGCTACTTCAGCCGTCCATGAGACTGTGACTGACAGCGACTTCAGCCGTCCATGAGACTGTGACTGACAGCGACTTCAGCCGTCCATGAGACTGTGACTGACATCCACTCAGCCGTCCATGAGACTGTGACCTGACAGCGACTTCAGCCGTCCATGAGACTGTGACTGACAGCGACTTCAGCCGTCCATGAGACTGTGACTGACAGCTACTTCAGCCGTCCATGAGACTGTGACTGACAGCGACTTCAGCCATCCATGAGACTGTGACTGACATCCACTCAGCCGTCCATGAGACTGTGACCTGACAGCGACTTCAGCCGTCCATGAGACTGTGACTGACAGCGACTTCAGCCGTCCATGAGACTGTGACTGACAGCGACTTCAGCCGTCCATGAGACTGTGACTGACATCCACTCAGCCGTCCATGAGACTGTGACTGACATCCACTTAGCTGTCCATGAGACTGTGACCTGAGAGCGACACAGACGTCCATGAGACTGTGACTGACATCCACTCAGCCGTCCATGAGACTGTGACTGACATCCACTCAGCCGTCCATGAGACTGTGACTGACAGCGACTTCAGCCGTCCATGAGACTGTGACTGACATCCACTCAGCCGTCCATGAGACTGTGACTGACAGCGACTTCAGCCGTCCATGAGACTGTGACTGACAGCGACTTCAGCCGTCCATGAGACTGTGACTGACAGCGACTCAGCCGTCCATGAGACTGTGACTGACAGCAACTTCAGCCGTCCATGAGACTGTGACTGACAGCAACTTCAGCCGTCCATGAGACTGTGACTGACAGCAACTTCAGCCGTCCATGAGACTGTGACTGACAGCAACTCAGCCATCCATGAGACTGTGACTGACAGCGACTCAGCCATCCATGAGACTGTGACTGACAGCGACTTCAGCTGTCCATGAGACTGTGACTGACAGCAACTTCAGCCGTCCATGAGACTGTGACTGACAGCAACTTCAGCCGTCCATGAGACTGTGACTGACAGCAACTTCAGCCGTCCATGAGACTGTGACTGACAGCAACTTCAGCCGTCCATGAGACTGACTGACAGCTACTTCAGCCGTCCATGAGACTGTGACTGACAGCAACTTCAGCCGTCCATGAGACTGACTGACAGCAACTTCAGCCGTCCATGAGACTGACTGACTGACAGCGACTCAGCCGTCCATGAGACTGTGACTGACAGCGACTTCAGCCGTCCATGAGACTGTGACTGACAGCGACTTCAGCCGTCCATGAGACTGTGACTGACAGCGACTTCAGCCATCCATGAGACTGTGACTGACAGCGACTTCAGCCGTCCATGAGACTGTGACTGACAGTGACTTCAGCCGTCCATGAGACTGTGACTGACAGCGACTTCAGCCGTCCATGAGACTGTGACTGACAGCGACTTCAGCCGTCCATGAGACTGTGACTGACATCCACTCAGCCGTCCATGAGACAGTGACTGACAGCGACTTCAGCCGTTCATGAGACTGTGACTGACAGCGACATCAGCTGTCCATGAGACTGTGACTGACAGCGACTTCAGCCATCCATGAGACTGTGACTGACAGCGACTTCAGCCGTCCATGAGACTTTGACTAACAGCGACTTCAGCTGTCCATGAGACTGTGACTGACAGCGACTTCAGCCATCCATGAGACTGTGACTGACAGCGACTTCAGCCGTCCATGAGACTGTGACTAACAGCGACTTCAGCTGTCCATGAGACTGTGACTGACAGCGACTTCAGCCGTCCATGAGACTGTGACTGACATCCACTCAGCCGTCCATGAGACAGTGACTGACACCGACTTCAGCCGTCCATGAGACTGTGACTGACAGCGACTTCAGCCGTCCATGAGACTGTGACTGACATCCACTCAGCCGTCCATGAGACAGTGACTGACAGCGACTTCAGCCGTCCATGAGACTGTGACTGACAGCGACTTCAGCCGTCCATGAGACTGTGACTGACAGCGACTTCAGCCGTCCATGAGACTGTGACTGACAGCGACTTCAGCCATCCATGAGACTGTGACTGACAGCGACTTCAGCCGTCCATGAGACTGTGACTGACAGTGACTTCAGCCGTCCATGAGACTGTGACTGACAGCGACTTCAGCCGTCCATGAGACTGTGACTGACATCCATTCAGCCGTCCATGAGACTGTGACCTGACAGTGACTTCAGCCGTCCATGAGACTGTGACTGACAGCGACTTCAGCCGTCCATGAGACTGTGACTGACAGCTACTTCAGCCGTCCATGAGACTGTGACTGACAGCGACTTCAGCCATCCATGAGACTGTGACTGACATCCACTCAGCCGTCCATGAGACTGTGACCTGACAGCGACTTCAGCCGTCCATGAGACTGTGACTGACAGCGACTTCAGCCGTCCATGAGACTGTGACTGACAGCGACTTCAGCCGTCCATGAGACTGTGACTGACAGCGACTTCAGCCGTCCATGAGACTGTGACTGACAGCGACTTCAGCCGTCCATGAGACTGTGACTGACATCCACTCAGCCGTCCATGAGACTGTGACTGACATCCACTTAGCCGTCCATGAGACTGTGACCTGAGAGCGACACAGACGTCCATGAGACTGTGACTGACATCCACTCAGCCGTCCATGAGACTGTGACTGACATCCACTCAGCCGTCCATGAGACTGTGACTGACAGCGACTTCAGCCGTCCATGAGACTGTGACTGACATCCACTCAGCCGTCCATGAGACTGTGCCTGACAGCGACTTCAGCCGTCCATGAGACTGTGACTGACAGCGACTTCAGCCGTCCATGAGACTGTTACTGACAGCGACTCAGCCGTCCATGAGACTGTGACTGACAGCAACTTCAGCCGTCCATGAGACTGTGACTGACAGCAAATTCAGCCGTCCATGAGACTGTGACTGACAGCAACTTCAGCCGTCCATGAGACTGTGACTGACAGCGACTCAGCCGTCCATGAGACTGTGACTGACAGCGACTCAGCCATCCATGAGACTGTGACTGACAGCGACTTCAGCTGTCCATGAGACTGTGACTGACAGCAACTTCAGCCGTCCATGAGACTGTGACTGACAGCAACTTCAGCCGTCCATGAGACTGTGACTGACAGCAACTTCAGCCGTCCATGAGACTGTGACTGACAGCAACTTCAGCCGTCCATGAGACTGACTGACTGACAGCTACTTCAGCCGTCCATGAGACTGTGACTGACAGCGACTTCAGCCGTCCATGAGACTGACTGACAGCAACTTCAGCCGTCCATGAGACTGACTGACTGACAGCGACTCAGCCGTCCATGAGACTGTGACTGACAGCGACTTCAGCCGTCCATGAGACTGTGACTGACAGCGACTTCAGCCGTCCATGAGACTGTGACTGACATCGACTTCAGCCATCCATGAGACTGTGACTGCCAGCGACTTCAGCCGTCCATGAGACTGTGACTGACAGCGACTTCAGCCGTCCATGAGACTGTGACTGACATCCACTCAGCCGTCCATGAGACAGTGACTGACAGCGACTTCAGCTGTCCATGAGACTGTGACTGACAGCGACTTCAGCCATCCATGAGACTGTGACTGACAGCGACTTCAGCCATCCATGAGACTGTGACTGACAGCGACTTCAGCCGTCCATGAGACTGTGACTGACAGCGACTTCAGCCGTCCATGAGACTGTGACTGACAGCGACTTCAGCCGTCCATGAGACTGACTGACAGCAACTTCAGCCGTCCATGAGACTGTGACTGACAGCGACTTCAGCCGTCCATGAGACTGTGACTGACAGCAACTTCAGCCGTCCATGAGACTGTGACTGACAGCGACTTCAGCCGTCCATGAGACTGTGACTGACAGCGACTTCAGCCGTCCATGAGACTGTGACTGACAGCGACTTCAGACGTCCATGAGACTGTGACTGACAGCGACTCAGCCGTCCATGAGACTGTGACTGACAGCGACTCAGCCATCCATGAGACTGACTGACAGCGACTTCAGCCATCCATGAGACTGTGACTGACAGCGACTTCAGCTGTCCATGAGACTGTGACTGACAGCTACTTCAGCCGTCCATGAGACTGTGACTGACAGCGACTTCAGCCATCCATGAGACTGTGACTGACAGCGACTTCAGCCGTCCATGAGACTGTGACTGACAGCGACTTCAGCTGTCCATGAGACTGTGACTGACAGCGACTCAGCCGTCCATGAGACTTTGACTGACAGCGACTTCAGCTGTCCATGAGACTGTGACTGACAGCGACTCAGCCGTTCATGAGACTGTGACTGACAATGACTTCAACCGTCCATGAGACTGTGACTGACAACGACTTCAGCCGTCCATGAGACTGTGACTGACAGCGACTTCAGCCGTCCATGAGACTGTGACTGACAGCGACTTCAGCCGTCCATGAGACTGTGACTGACAGCGACTTCAGCCGTTCATGAGACTGTGACTGACAGCGACTTCAGCCGTCCATGAGACTGTGACTGACAGCTACTTCAGCCGTCCATGAGACTGTGACTGACAGCTACTTCAGCCGTCTATGAGAGACTGTGACTGACAGCTACTTCAGCCGTCTATGAGAGACTGTGACTGACATCCACTCAGCCGTCCATGAGACTGTAAATGACATCCACTCAGCCGTCCATGAGACTGTGACTGACAGCGACTTCAGCCGTCCATGAGACTGTGACTGACATCCACTCAGCCGTCCATGAGACTGTGACTGACAGCGACTTCAGCCATCCATGAGACTGTGACTGACAGCGACTTCAGCCATCCATGAGACTGTGACTGACAGCGACTTCAGCCGTCCATGAGACTGTGACTGACAGCTACTTCAGCCGTCCATGAGACTGTGACTGACAGCGACTTCAGCTGTCCATGAGACTGTGACTGACAGTGACTCAGCCGTCCATGAGACTGTGACTGACAGCGACTTCAGCCGTCCATGAGACTGTGACTGACAGCTACTTCAGCCGTCCATGAGACTGTGACTGACAGCGACTTCAGCCGTCCATGAGACTGTGACTGACAGCTACTTCAGCCGTCCATGAGACTGTGACTGACAGCGACTTCAGCCGTCCATTAGACTGTGACTGACAGCTACTTCAGCCATCCATAAGACTGTGGAAAAATAGCTACATTGGTATATTCATTACCTCCACCCCTGTGTCAAGGATGCCGTGTGATAATTTAAACACACAGCCCTCCGATCCACAGATAGGGGGAGGAAAGAAAAAACAAAAAAAATTAAAATCGGGCGCACAATATAGAACAAAATAAAATAAACGGTGTCAAATCATTAAGGTGTCACCTGCAGCTCTCAGCTGAGGACTTCGTGTCACTCAAGAAATTCAAAGATATTGTTTTTAAACACAGTGGGTGAAATTTAATAGGATGAGAGATTCAGAAAGTGAGAGATTTGGTAAGAAATCTCCAGTTTTTCTAAAGCGGCAATCACTTACACTGCAAAACCATTTTGATTTTGCAGTGTAAATGATTGCCGCTTTAGAAAACCTGGAGATTTCTTACCAAATCTCTCACTTTCTGAATCTCTCATCCTATTAAATCTCACCCTATATGTTTTAAGAGAGCGCACATATGACACCTATATATTTTGTAAACACTGGTATTATTTATTAATCTATCACGTAAAATTCAACATGAATAAAAAATCACAATTAAAAAGAAACCAGGAAAAGTGGTGAGAGGTATTATCCAAGCACAAATGGACTTCAATAGTGGACACAGTCTCTGAAGTGGGACGATTATTAGCAATCACAGAGTCCATGCAGCGATTTGCTCCAATAGGCAGGCGCCACACAATTAATCTGATAGTACTGATACTTCCAATTAGTTATAATTGTAACTTCCGTTATGATGTTGTAACATTGTGCACAATTCCTTCAGTAATTAATAGACCCAGTCTTGTGGATATGGTTATAAATAGGTAATACTAGCCATTTGGAATGATGTTATAAACATACCAAGCCCGATTTGTAGGAAGCCACAGGGGACCAACAGACGGTGATTTGTAGTCCTTGGTCGCAGGGGACCACATGGGATAGGTGGGCGGAGGGTTGCTGTGGGATATGCAGACTGCAGCGTGAGACCAGCTCACTTCCAACTGCGTCTGCGAGTAGTCTTGTTACCACTGCTGCCTTATATTCTCCCGTTCCTCCGCAATAGTACCTGTGTGGATTCACCGATGCTGAGGCAGATGTTAGCCGGGTCCAATGCGTGTGGCTAAATACAGATGATGATCTGCCAATAGTTATAGTCCATACCACAACTAACAATTCCTTGGTATTTTAGTGGGTCTTGACGCGTTTCTCCGCCGTGTATTTTGGCAGTTTCTTCAGAAGATTTGGACTCTGGATACCAACACTCATTCCCCTTGAACCAGCGACTCCTCTTGCCCCCCCACGGACCCACCACATATCCTGCTGGCACCCCATAACTGGATGTACAAATTGGGATAACCACCACCTGCTGATTTCTGGAGCCTTCTTTCCGAGAAGTGAGGTATTTCCATCTTGCCCACCAGTGGAACCAAAGATCAAGGTCTCCAGCAGGGAAAATTGGACACCCACATGTACCAGCTGAATCCGGATCCCCCCCCCCATATCCCAGCCCCCCTCTCATCATCCCACGTGGGGACTACAAACATGTAACAAGTGGAGAGCACCATCCAGGAACAAGCGGGACTCACTTAAGTATCCATTGTCCTTATAAAGTCATTAATTAACAACAAGCGGTTTGCTGTATGCCCTTCATCATTTATCCTAAGTGCAATATATTCTTTTTTTATGTGTAATTTTATGCGCATTTATATTAATTGTATTTTTATAATTATTCTTATTTTATGTGATAATTAAATGAATTTATTTTTTGTGATACCCAATTGATCAAATTTATTATTAACTATAACTTTATCCAATCTATCTAATTTTCAGAGTACACAAACGAAATAAGTGACACTCGGAGGCTGGCAAGTGGTGAAGATAACAGGAATATTTATTCCTTGTGCAGGATTTTTCAGAGTATATAATTTTCAGAGTATATATATTGATTTAATTTTTTGAGCGCTCCACAAACCCCCCCCCATTTTTTCACTTCAGAGATTGTGTCCAATACCTCTCACGACTTTTCCTTGTTTCTTTTTAATTGTGATTTTTTATTCATGTTGAATTTTACGTGATATATTAATAAATAATACCAGTGTTTAGAATATATATAGGTGTCATATGTGCGCTCTCTTAAAACATATAGGGTGAGATTTAATAGGATGAGAGATTCAGAAAGTGAGAGATTTGGTAAGAAATCTCCAGGTTTTTTTAAAGCGGCAATCATTTACACTGCTAAACCAGTTTGATTTTGCAGTGTAAATGATTGCCGCTTTAAAAAAAACCTGGAGATTTCTCACCAAATCTCTAATTTTCTGAATCTCTCATCCCATTAAATCTCACCCAAGGGGTGACATTCTATGCTTGCACATAAATGCGCATGTTTTTTTTGCGCACCACATCGCTGCAAATCGCACTTTTTAAATTCGCACTTTTCTGTCAAAATTCGCATATTTAATGTGATGCGTTTTGAAAAGTGCGAAGTGGTGCAATTTGCGGCAAATTGGTGCGCTGTCTTTAGTCCTGAAAATGTGCGATTTTCATGTCTGAAAATCGCACGTTTTCAGGAAAGCGCAAATAAAAAAAAATAAAAAACGAGCACGGGGTCCCCCGCCCGAGCATAACCAGCCCCGGGCTCACTGAGCCTGGTGCTGGTGACATAAAATCAGGGTCCCCGACAAATAGGGGTCTTCTTGATTTCATGAAACCAGCACCAGGCTCAAGGTCCAGCGCTGGTTCCCAAAATACGGGGGACAAAATGACTAGGGGTCCCCCGTATTTTAAGAACCATCACCGGACACAACCAGCCAGCAGGGTAATGCCATAGCGGGGGGAAACTTATTATATAAGCTCCCGCGGCCAAAGCATTAACCCCCTGGCTGGTCAGCATGGGCAGGGGTCCTGGGGAAGTGGGGACCCCCCCAAATGAAGGGGTCCCCCCCCTCCAGGACTTACCAGCCCATGCTGATAGTCCGGGGCTGTCCCCGATGCCCCTGGGCGGTGGGCATCGGGCTGATGGCTTGTGTAAAAAAAAGAATAAAAACTATTGTTTTGTACTGGCGAACTATGAGTCCCAGCAAGCCTACCCCGCATGCTGGGACTTGGAGAACCACAAGTCCCAGCATGCGGGGCATTAAAGGGCCCGCTGGCACTTGTAGTTCTGCAGTACAAAAAATAGTTAACAAAAAACACACTGACACACTGTAAAATAAAAGTTTAATACACACAAAACACACACACACTGATACTTACCTACCTTGAGCCCGTAGGTCGGTCCCTGGATCCTGGGTCCGGGCTCCGGGGCTCCAGGGCAGAAGAGTCAGGTTCCGGGGCCTTGGTCCTGGTTCCAGGGCTGGTCCTGGGGTTCCGGGGCTCCTGGGCTGCAGAATCCGGGGTCCGGGATCCGAGGTAGTCCCCAGGGGTACCTAAGGAAGGAAATCCTACTCACCTGGTCCCCGGCGACGACCTCGGCATCCTCTCCGGTGACAGAGCTGCTCCCATCTGGTACCCGGCTCGCAGGACTTTGACAGGCGCAGAGATGTTTCCTCCTCGGCGTCTCTAGTCAGAATGATTTCTGGCCAATCAGGAGCCGAAAAAGACGGCTCCTGATTGGCCAGAAATCATTCTGAATACAGACGCCGAGGAAGAAACATCTCTGCGCATCTAGAGCAGAGATGTTACTTCCTCGGCGTCTCTAGTTAGAATGATTTCTGGCCAATCAGGAGCCGACTTTCTCGGCTCCTGATTGGCCAGAAATCATTCTGACTAGAGATGCCGAGGAGGAAACATCTCTGCGCCTGTCAAAGTCCTGCGAGCCGGGTACCAGATGGGAGCAGCGCTGTCACCGGAGAGGATGCCGAGGTCATCGCCGGGGACCAGGTGAGTAGGATTTCCTTCCTTAGGTACCCCTGGGGACTACCTCGGATCCCGGACCCCGGATTCTGCAGCCCAGGAGCCCCGGAACCCCAGGACCAGCCCCGTAACCAGAACCAAGGCCCCGGAACCGGACTCTTCTGCCCTGGAGCCCCGGAGGCCGGACTCAGGATCCAGGGACCGACCTACGGGCTCAAGGTAGGTAAGTATCAGTGTGTGTGTGTTTTGTGTGTATTAAACTTTTATTTTACAGTGTGTCAGTGTGTTTTTGTTAACTATTTTTTGTACTGCAGAACTACAAGTGCCAGCGGGCCCTTTAATGCCCCGCATGCTGGGACTTGTGGTTCTCCAAGTCCCAGCATGTGGGGTAGGCTTGCTGGGACTCATAGTTCGCCAGTACAAAACAATAGTTTTTATTCTTTTTTTTACACAAGCCATCAGCCCGATGCCCACCGCCCAGGGGCATCGGGGACAGCCCCGGACTATCAGCATGGGCTGGTAAGTCCTGGAGGGGGGGGACCCCTTCATTTGGGGGGGTCCCCACTTCCCCAGGACCCCTGCCCATGCTGACCAGCCAGGGGGTTAATGCTTTGGCCGCGGGAGCTTATATAATAAGTTTCCCCCGGCTGTGGCATTACCCTGCTGGCTGGTTATGTCCGGTGCTGGTTCTTAAAATACGGGGGACCCCTAGTCATTTTGTCCCCCGTATTTTGGGAACCAGCGCCGGACCTTGAGCCTGGTGCTGGTTTCATGAAATCAAGGGGACCCCTATTTGTCGGGGACCCTGATTTTATGTCACCAGCACCGGCTCAGTGAGCCCGGGGCTGGTTATACTCTGGCGGGGGACCCCGTGCTCGTTTTTTTTAAATTTTTTACAACAGAACCCTGCATGGAACATTGCGATCTGTGCAGGGTTCTGCCTATTTCGCATAACAGACCCTGGTCTGAAATAGCTGCGCTAATTAGACACCTAAAAAGTGCGATGTGCAAATGCGCATTGCATTAAATAAGCGAGTTGTATACTGTTCTGTACGAAAACATCTGGATGCGATAAAAATGCGAATTAATCTCGCACTTTTACTCAGCATACCTTAACGCACATAATATGCGATTTCAGTCCCTTAGCGCATCCCATTAAATTGGCGATTTAATGGAAAAATGCGATATCGCCATTTTGTGGTCTAATTAACGCCAAAAAACGCAGATCTCATGCCATAGAATGTCACCCATTAGGTTTAAAAACAATGTCCATGAAACTGTGACTGACAGCGACTTCCTATTGCAAGTCCTACCTACCAGTCACCCACAGTCCCAATGAAATGTGTTCCCTCCCTCCGGGACTGCCAGTCCGGGCTGCGACAGGCAGAGAGCTGGTTTCCTGTAGAACATCAATCTCCCTGCCATACCGCGCTGCCCTAGCTGACTCCTTTGGTATGCAGCCCCCTGTTACCGGGAACAACGGCTGTCCCATCTCTCCCCCCAGGTGCTATTGACAATGGCGAGAGTAACCTTTACCTAGAGACCAGCGCTGAAACCTAACATGAAGCATTATATTGTAGGTCATATGTATATAGACATAGTGACTGACCTTTGGGCAGGCTCCGCCCATCGCAGAAGGTGATTGGCTGGTTGAGCTCACGGGCTATTCCCGGTACCGGTGGATAGAGGCGCATGCTCTCCTTAATGCACATGGTGGTGTACGGCATCTTCCCCAGATCCTCCCTGCTCACACACAGGACAAATAATGTTATATACAGTACATATATATATATATATATATATATATATATATATAGTAGAAGAGGTGCCTCGTTACCAGTCTGACCCTAGAGGGACACTCCTGGTATTAGTGCAATGAGGCTGTGATAAAGGACACCTGTGAGGTAGCACACAGGGCTCTTCCCCAATCTGTCACATACTGGCCTCTGGCTGCTCTACGTCCTCTGTGCTACAGAATTACTCATTATTTGCACTGGCATCCCCTCCACCCAGCTTCCTGACCTAGGCTATGCTTCTTACCCGTGCTTGTTACCTGCCTGCCCTGACCTTGGCTAAGCTTCTTACCTGTGCTTGTTACCTGCCTGCCCTGACCTTGGCTATGCTTCTTACCCTGTGCTTGTTACCTGCCTGCCCTGAGCTTGGCTGTGCTTCTCACCAGTGCTTGTTACCTGCCTGCCCTGACCTTGGCTGTGCTTCTTTTTTTTTTTTAATAACGTTTTTATTTCATTACACATTTTCAAATATACAAGACAGTAAACCATTATACATACATCACTTACATAAACGAGAAAAAAAAAGAAAAAAAAAAAATACTCCATAGACACTAATAAAACAGAACACCAGACGCTCACACATAAAGTCATAGCAACACTTCATAGTACTAAATGCTTAGGAGTGCCTTCCCCTCCCTCAATGTTTATTCCTCCACATATAGGCCTACCCATATCTTCTAGATTATAATTTAGATACCTCCCTGCTCGCCTAACCCCCTCTTACCCCCGGGCTCGCGCCTCAATTCCCACTCGGGCCCATATTCTCCCTTGCCCTCCTGAGGGTCCAGTCTCTGCCCGCTCTACACCGCAGTTTGCCAATGAAAGGGGGGGAGGGAAAGGGATAGAGATAGAGAGGCCAAACACAGGATCACAAAAAAAAAAAAAAAAAAACCAGTGCCCTGGTGTGTTCCCTATCAAAAGAGGTTGCCTAGTGAGGCCCCATTACTGATGCCTCCCCATCAAGTATGGGGGTTTGTGTCGATTACCCTTAGGGTTAAAAATAAGTGACTCCCTACCCCCCATTCACTAAATCCACCCCCCGCCCGCCCTCTCCCCCTGACAGCAGAAGTACACCTGTTACTACCCTTGTGTAATGGCATAGTCTGTGCCCGCCAATAATGGTACCACCGAACTATGCTTCCCTACTCAACGTCAAGTCGAAACCTATGTGCCCGTGAGTCCTTTATGTGAACGTGCATATTAATTCAGTTCATGTATATATAGGGGCTCAACCTCCGACCTCTACAGCAGTCCGAGGTCACCCCGTGCCCTTACCCTACCTACAGTGATTCTAACCGCCAAAAAAAAAAAAAACCCTGTAATTACCTCTCCTCCCTCCCCCCTCCCTCCCCCCTCTACACATTAGTCCCCTCCCTATTACTGACTTTATATAATCCTGATCTATTCCAGGGGCCCCAGATTCTCTGATACTTATCGAGCGTCCCTCTTAATGCATGCAGGTACTTTTCGTGTTCACTGGTCTGATTTATCAGGTTAACCCATTCCCCATGACATGGAGCCAGTGGGGACAACCAACGTCAGGCTAATATCACCTTAGCGAGGGCCACTAGATTTCTAGCCAAATACCTCATCTCCCCATTAATTGCAACATCCTTCCAAATCCCTAAAATCAAATTATTTTTACTTAACCCCACTCTCGGTACCCCCAATAACACAAGGGTTTCCTTTATTTCCCCCCAGAACCCACACACCACTCTACAGCTCCATATTAAATGATCAAATGTGGCCGGCCTACCCCTACATTTGGGACATCCGTCTGATGCGGACTCAGAGAATTTCTTCATTTTTACCGGGGTAATGTAAATCCTATGGAGGATATTGAATTGGACCTGTTGTGTCCTCATTAGGTTGGTCGAGTGCCGGGGACTTGCCAACGCCACCCTCCACCCACTATCGTCCAGCTGGGGAATATCCTCCGACCATTTAGCACGGAGGGCCCCCAGATCCTCAGATTGAGAGAAGGACTGGAGGTACCGGTACAACTTGGACAAACGCTTCCCTTTAGTAATTTGCTTTAAAAAAACTTTACATGGAGCCTCCTCCATCACCCACGCGACTGGTCTACCGCCCTGCGACAACACACTTCTTACTTGCAAGTATCTGAAAAATACTTCTTTGGGTATGCTAAACTCTGACTGCAACTGTGAAAAGGATTTTAATATCCCGTCCTGGCACCATTGTCCCACATTAGTAATTCCGATTACCCGCCATATTTTCCCACCTTGTTGTTCTTTAAGTTCCCTCATTCCTGGCAAAGAAAAGATAGGGGTGTCTGGGTCCATACCCACTGTGTTTGTTAGTTTACTGGTCCATCTCCAAACCCTAACCGACTGGCTAATCAGGGGGGGGAGATCCCGACGAAGCCCGTTCACAAATAATCTTTGTAAAGGCGAATAGTCTGGATCCACCCTCTCCACCAGGCTTCGTAGCTCGTCAGTAACTTCCTCCTCTTTGACCCAGGCACAGATTTGAACCAACTGGGCGGCCATATAATAAAGTTTAAAATCTGGGAGAGCCAGACCACCCCTTTCCCTATCCCGGGCCATAATTTCCAGTCTAACTCTTGGACGTTTTTCTCTCCATATAAAGGAGGAGACAATACTCTTAATTTTCCTAAAGTGTTCATCCTGTATAAAAACAGGGGAATGTTGAGCAATATACAAGAACTTTGGCAGTATAGCCATCTTGACCAGGTTCACACGGCCAATTTGTGAAATCTGGAGCCGTGCCCAGCTTCTGCACTTCATTCTGAGATCATTAATAAAAGGGATGAGGTTGTCAGGGATGAAATCAACTGAGTTACTTGCTACCACTATTCCCAGATATCTAAATTTCTCCACCTGATTTAGCTGTACATCTAACATTGGCCTTGACACTTCTTTTTTCCCTAGCCACATAAAGTTAGATTTACCCCAGTTCATTGCGAGCCCAGAATAACCCCCATAGTCCTGAATTAAATTTATCACCCCCGGCAGATCTCCAGGATCCGCCAGCCCCACCAAAAGATCGCCCGCATACAACGAAACTAGGTTCCTACGGGGCCCCCCTCCCCCATACCCTCCCCCCAGGGCCGCCCGAAGGGCGCAAGCCAGGGGCTCCACCACCACTGCGAACAGCAGAGGAGATAGAGGACACCCCTGGCGCGTACCTCTGGAGAGAGAGAAGAGGGGAGATGTATACCCATTAATGGACACTCTAGCTTTAGGATCCCGATACAGCAATGATATCCGTTTGATAAACCTTTCCCCAAACCCCAATGCCCGCAACACCCCCCACAGAAATGGCCATTCGACTGAGTCGAACGCCTTGTTCGCATTGAAAGATGCGAGCAAGGCGTCCGATCCCCCCAGCTCCACACCCTGAAGATAAGTATATGCCCTTCTAAGATTAATCATAGTGGATTTTCCCACCATAATCCCAGTCTGATCCGGGTGGACCACCTGGTGTATTACTGTCTGAAGTCTGGTTGCCAAAATCTTGGCATATATCTTTGCATCTGCCGTTATTAACGATATAGGCCTGTATGAGTCCACCCGATTAGGATTTTTCCCACTTTTAGGGATCATTATAATTGCTGCCTCAGTCATTGACTGGGGGATACTTTCCTCATCTTCCATCTGCTGGAATACTTTCAGGAGGCGAGGACCCAGATTATTTATAAACTTCTGATACACCTCCCCGGGAAGACCATCCAGGCCGGGGGCTTTACCCCCTGGAAAAGAATTGACCGCCAACTTCACCTCCTCTAATAACAGAGGTGCCTCCAGAATGTCACTTGCTGCGGGCTCCAGACTAGGAAGGTCAATACGGGCCAGGTATTCCTCAATTTCCCCTATGCTCCGATTTAGTTTGGACCTATAAACCTCCTCCAGGTGAGTGGAAAAAGTTCTGTAATATCAGGGGTCTTGGTTACTTTTTCGCCATTTTCTAACTCAATCATGGGAATAGTATTGTGGGGATTCTCCTGCTTCATTAAATGGGCCAGGAATTTCCCAGTACGGTCAGAGTTTGCATACCACTTATGTGCCCCAAACCCCAGCCTACGACACGTTACTTCTTGAAGATACTCTACCCATTCTTTCTGAGCCAAAAGCCAATCAGACCTGGCCACATCTGTTTTATCCCGCAAAAATACATTCTCCCGGTTGATCATTTTAGCCTCTAATTCTTTTACCGTTTTACGATTCAAAGTTTTTAAAAAAGCTATTCTTTTAATCACAACTCCTCTCAGATAGGCCTTAAAGGCATCCCAGACACTGTTATTAGGGGCGGACCCGTCATTGCCCTCGAAGTACTCCTCAATTATGGTCTCTATCCCACCTTGGTCACCCATTTGCTCAAGCCAGTAGGCCTGTAATTTCCAGTACTTGAACCCTATCGGGGTCTCTAAGTCCAATTCCATTATCACCGGGGAGTGGTCGGAGATCCCTCGAGCTTTATAATCAACATGCCTGATCTTAGTGAGGGCTTTATCTGACACGAGAATCAGATCGATCCGGGAGAACGATCTGTGGGAGGGGGAGTAGCAAGAAAACTGCTGAACCTCAGGATTCCTCAACCGCCAGGGATCTTTCCACCCTATTTCCTCGATGAACTCAAAAAACCTATTACCTTCCCTGTCTATATCCTTCTCTGACCTGTTCCATCTATCCAACCGAGGTTGGAGGACCTTATTAAAGTCCCCCAAACAAATTACTAAATTTTCGGGAAAGGAAGTTGCAAATTCCACCGCCAGTCTTACTACATCATAGGAGAATGGGGGCGGAATGTACACAGTCAAAATACAGAACCGCACATGCTCAATAGCACACTCCAAAAATATAAATCTTCCCCCCCTGGTCAATCTTTACACATCCTACTTCAAATACCACAGTTTTTTTAATGAGGATCGCTACCCCACGGGAGGAGGAGGAAAAGGGGGCTTGAAAGATATGTCCAATCCATGGACGTTTTATGGATCCCACCCGTTCCTTCGTCAAGTGGGTCTCTTGTAAACATATTATGTCAGCATCTAGGCCCTTACACTGCTTCAATACAAGAGCTCTTTTAATCCTACAGTTCAGGCCTCTAACATTCCAGGTCAAGAATTTAACCATTTAGAACACGTCAAACATGACAAACCACAATTTACCATTATCAGATCCTCTACAACTAGAGCCCGTTACCCCACTTGACCCAGCCTGGAGTACCTGGCACCGTAAGACCAACTTGACGGAGGATTTAATCTTAAAGTTGCTATGACTAAGAGCAAAGACATAAAAAAAAAAAAAAAACACATACACAAACACACGGACAATCCCCCCATCCCCCCCCCCTCCCTGTATACCCAACCCCCCTGGTATACCTAACTCCCTACTCCCCATCCACACAGTATCCCACCCCTACCCCAAATACATGCGCCCCGGGGGGCAATTTACTAATGACCACCAAAGAAGCCCGCCCCCCCCCCCCCCTTAACACCCCACTCCACAACATTCAGGATTTATATATGGTGGCGGACGAGAGCTAACAAAAAAAAAACAATAAAGAAACACAGAAAATAAGTAACAGTAATACTAATAGCTCTCGTCCGCACCCCCGTTCCCCTGTTTTTATTTCACAGGAAATGCTCCTCAAAAATATTTAATCAAGGCATTATTCAAGGCATCCATACGGAATGTACTCAGGGCCTAACGCACTCTACCCTGGGACCTCATCCGCATTCCGCAGAGCCCTATACACTGGTCTTGGCACAGACTTATCCCAAACTGTATATGAGAAAAAAAAAAAAAAAAAAAAATAACAATAGCAGTATAGGGATAAAAAAGCATAAAGAAACAAAAAAACCACATTATCAGCTTGCTAGGACCTGTTTCCTTCCAGGGTAGGTGACATCAAGCCACCTAGCCGCCTCCCCGGGAGTGAAAAAAAATTTCGTAGCCCCATCCGCCATAACTCTCAATTTGGACGGATAGAGCATGGAATATTTCAGTTCCAGCTCCCTCAAACGGATTTTTATATCCCTAAATTTAGCCCGGTCCTTCTGGATCTCTAGGGGAAAATCCGGGAAGGCAGCAATCCTACTACCATTATAGACAAAGTCCTCCTTGTCCCTGGACAGCCTTAGGACCGTATCCCGGTCTTTGAAGTTTAAGAATTTAGCAATTAAAGTCCGATGTGGACCTCCCGGAGGGGGGGCCCGCCCGGGAACCCGATGGGCCCTCTCAATGGCGAACTGGGCTGAAAAAACCTTGTCCCCAAATATCTGTAGCAGCCAGTCTGTAAGGAATTTCTCTGGAGCTGCACCCTCTACCCTCTCTTCAAACCCCAGGAAACGGATATTATTCCTTCGAAGACGACCTTCCATGTCCGACATTTTATACCGTATTTCAGAAATTTGGCCACACATGGATTTAACCTGGGTCTGTAATGGGCCGACCAGGTCCTCTACAGCTGAGATTCTGGTCTCGGCCTCAGTTACTCTCTCACGCAATAATTGAGCATCGTTCCTAAGCAAGGAAATATCAGACTGGACCTTGCTAATCTGTTCACCCAGGCGGGTCTCACATGTATTAATTGCCTCAAGCACTTGTTGCAACGTGACTTCAGGGACCACCGGGTTTTTGCTCTCTTTGGTAGGGGTAGAAAGTGGAGTACTAGACTGCAACTGAGAGCTGTTCCCCGCCTGAGAACGAGCATATTTCTCCAGCCTCGCTGCAGCGGCTGTCTGACCCGTTTTCCCCATGTTTGCCCTTAATTCAGCCACCTGGCGTTGTCTCACAGGTGCCGGAGCCCCCCCCTGGATCAATCTGAATGGATTTTTAGTTCTTGCAAGAGTAAAGTCCCGGCTAGGATAAGGGTGTGCCCCCTTTTTACACGGCCAGCAAACTGACTTCGGGTAGAATGTAGCACGTCACACTTTTACCCCCTTGCTCCAAATGTTATTTGCCTCTGGGGATACCCTAACCTTGGGCAGCCCCTCAATCTACTCAGGCCAGGAGCCACTTCAGGGAAAACCACCGGCCCGATCCACCGTCCACCACTTCCACCCACAGTCCACGCAACAGTCCACAGTGTGTTCCCACCCCGCTCCCAGTCACCCACCCAAGGACCGGGCAGGGGACCGAGTGTGGAAGGGGCTAAACAAGCCCAGCCTGTCCAATTCTAGGCTGGCAGTATAGGGCCCTGAAAGTAATTATAAGCCCAGAGTACCTCCACAAGCTGCAATAGAAATCACCGCTGTTCCTGGACAGAGAAATCTTGCTCGCCGCTTCCTCCCTGCTCCTTCTGGAATAGTAGTGCGGCCTGAACGGAGGTCCTTTGCTGTGAACAATAGGCCCCGGTGTCTGCGCCTCTCACCCGCAGGCTCCCGGCGTCCCTGAACAGGCAGAGGGGGCAGCCCTCGTTCGCTGCGTCTCACACCCGCAGCAGCCGCTGGGCACCCCTCTCTCGCCCCTCTGTCTCCAGTCTCAGGAGCACTCTCTATCGGGCAGCGCTTCAGCCACGACTCCAAGGTCCCCTGCTTCGCGTCACCACGCGTCACAACGCTGGGCGCCCACTCACACCAGGCGCCACAGCGCTTCCGTCCAACAAGCGCCAGTCAGGAAAACAGGCGAGGGGACACAGCTCGCAGGAGCCCGGAACAGAACCTTTTCCTGCACAGACGGTGAGCTGTAGTTTTACCCAGGAGTAGGGTAGTTTCAAGCCTTTCAAGCAGCGATTACAAACACTAAAACGGAGCAGTCTCCATACACGTGGAGTGGTGTGCCCGGAGGAGGACAGGCGCGCGCTCTCACTCACGTCCTGCCGTGGTCACGCCCCGTCACACCGCCTTGGCTGTGCTTCTTACCCATGCTTGTTACCTGCCTGCCCTGACCTTGGCTATGCTTCTTACCTGTGCTTGTTACCTGCCTGCCTTGGCCTTGGCTATGCTTCTTACCCGTGCTTGTTACCTGCCTGCCCTGACCTTGGCTATGCTTCTTACCTGTGCTTGTTTTCTGCCTGCCCTGACCTTGGCTATGCTTCTTACCTGTGCTTGTTACCTGCCTGCCCTGACCTTGGCTAAGCTTCTTACCTGTGCTTGTTATCACCTTGCCAAGGGCTTAGCTATGCTTCATAAATGTGCCTGTTATCTGCCTGCCCTGACCTTGGCTATGCTTCTCACCTGTGCTTGTTACCTGCCTGCCTTGGCCTTGGCTATGCTTCTAACCTGTGCTTATTACCTGCCTGCCCTGGCCTTGGCTATGCTTCTCACCTGTGCTTATTACCTGCCTGCCCTGGCCTTGGCTATGCTTCTTACCTGTGCTTGTTACCTGCCTGCCCTGACCTTGGCTATGCTTCTCACCTGTGCTTATTACCTACCTGCCATGACCTTGGCTATGCTTCTCACCTGTGCTTGTTATCTGCCTGCCCTAGCTATGCTTCTTACCTGTGCTTTTCATCTGCTTGCCCTGGCCTTGGTTATGCTTCTTACCTGTGCTTGTTACCTGCCTGCCCTGACCTTAGCTATGCTTCTCATCCGTGCTTGTTATCTGCCTGCCCTGACCTTGGCTATGCTTATTACCTTTGCTTGTTATGGCCTTGCTCTGGGCTTAGCTATGCTTCCTAAATGTGCCTGTTTTCTGCCTGCCCTGACCTTGGCTGTGCTTCTTACCCGTGCTTGTTATCTGCCTGCCCTGATTTTGGTTATGCTTCTCCCCCGTGCTTGTTACCTGCCTGCCCTGACCTTGGCTATGCTTCTCACCCATGCTTGTTATCTGCCTGCCCTGGCTATGCTCCTTAAATGTGCTTGGTTTCTACCTGCCATGACTTTGGCTATGCTTCTTGCCTGCGCTTTTACTCTGTCTGCACTGAGCTTGGCTATGCTTCTTGCATGTGCTCTGCCTGCCCTGACCTCAAACTATTGTTATTTTATGTATACAGTGCAGCAATAGAGCTTACAGTCTATTATCACACATACAGAGACTATTTTTATCCTCCCCAGCTTGGGGAGGAAACCAAGAAACTTAAAGGAGTTTGACTTGGGCAGTACACCTGTCCAAATGTAATGTAGGTGTCCTAAGGCGAGCTCAGGGAGGGCAGAAACATCCCTTGAGCCCTTCATGCAATCTCCACACAGATCTGGTTGAAATAGAAGTCAGAGCCCCAGTACTGTCATACAACAATTCTAGCCACTGTGCCACCGTGCTTGGAAAACAAGACAGTTTTTATCCTTTGAAAACAGAAAGGGCGGATTCTCACCACTCCACGGTGTTCCTCTTCCCCAGGACCTCTCGGATCTCCTCACGGCATTTCTCCTGGTGCTCCGGGTACTTGGCCATACAATATAAGATCCAGGAGATGCCGCTGGCTGTGGTATCATGACCCTCAAACATGAATGTGTCCACCTCCGCCCGAAGGTCCTCATAAGACAGGCCCTGACCGTTCTCATCCTGGGCAAATATAGAGAACATGTACAGTAAGAACAGCTCACTCCTATGTACCCACTGTACCCTTGAAGGCCAGCTCACACATGTACCCACTGTACCCATGAAGGCCGAGCTGGCCTTCATGGGTACAGTGGGTACATGTGTGAGCTGGCCTTCAAGGGTACACATGTACCCACTGTACCCATGAAGGACAGCTCACACATGTACCCACTGTACCCATGAAGGCCAGCTCACACATGTACCCACTGTACCCATGAAGGCCAGCTCACACATGTACCCACTGTACCCATGAAGGCCAGCTCACACATGTACCCACTGTACCCATGAAGGACAGCTCACACATGTACCCACTGTACCCATGAAGGCCAGCTCACACATGTACCCACTGTACCCATGAAGGCCAGCTCACACATGTACCCACTGTACCCATGAAGGACAGCTCACACATGTACCCACTGTACCCATGAAGGCCAGCTCACACATGTACCCACTGTACCCATAAAGGCCAGCTCACTCCTATGTACCCACTGTACCCATGAAGGCCAGCTCACACATGTACCCACTGTACCCATGAAGGCCAGCTCACACATGTACCCACTGTACCCATGAAGGCCAGCTCACACATGTACCCACTGTACCCATGAAGGCCAGCTCACACATGTACCCATGAAGGCCAGCTCACTCCTATGTACCCACTGTACCCATGAAGGACAGCTCACACATGTACCCACTGTACCCATGAAGGACAGCTCACACATGTACCCACTGTACCCATGAAGGCCAGCTCACACATGTACCCACTGTACCCATGAAGGACAGCTCACACATGTACCCACTGTACCCATGAAGGCCAGCTCACACATGTACCCACTGTACCCATGAAGGCCAGCTCACACATGTACCCACTGTACCCATGAAGGACAGCTCACACATGTACCCATGAAGGACAGCTCACACATGTACCCATGAAGGACAGCTCACACATGTACCCATGAAGGCCAGCTCACACATGTACCCACTGTACCCATGAAGGCCAGCTCACACATGTACCCACTGTACCCATGAAGGCCAGCTCACACATGTACCCACTGTACCCATGAAGGCCAGCTCACACATGTACCCACTGTACCCATGAAGGCCAGCTCACACATGTACCCACTGTACCCATGAAGGACAGCTCACACATGTACCCACTGTACCCATGAAGGCCAGCTCACACATGTACCCACTGTACCCATGAAGACCAGCTCAAACATGTACCCACTGTACCCATGAAGGCCAGCTCACACATGTACCCACTGTACCCATGAAGGCCAGCTCACACATGTACCCACTGTACCCATGAAGGACAGCTCACACATGTACCCACTGTACCCATGAAGGCCAGCTCACACATGTACCCACTGTACCCATGAAGGCCAGCTCACACATGTACCCACTGTACCCATGAAGGCCAGCTCACACATGTACCCACTGTACCCATGAAGGCCAGCTCACACATGTACCCACTGTACCCATGAAGGACAGCTCACACATGTACCCACTGTACCCATGAAGGCCAGCTCACACATGTACCCACTGTACCCATAAAGGCCAGCTCACTCCTATGTACCCACTGTACCCATGAAGGCCAGCTCACACATGTACCCACTGTACCCATGAAGGCCAGCTCACACATGTACCCACTGTACCCATGAAGGCCAGCTCACACATGTACCCACTGTACCCATGAAGGCCAGCTCACACATGTACCCATGAAGGCCAGCTCACACATGTACCCACTGTACCCATGAAGGACAGCTCACACATGTACCCACTGTACCCATGAAGGCCAGCTCACACATGTACCCACTGTACCCATGAAGGACAGCTCACACATGTACCCACTGTACCCATGAAGGCCAGCTCACACATGTACCCACTGTACCCATGAAGGCCAGCTCACACATGTACCCACTGTACCCATGAAGGACAGCTCACACATGTACCCATGAAGGACAGCTCACACATGTACCCATGAAGGACAGCTCACACATGTACCCATGAAGGCCAGCTCACACATGTACCCACTGTACCCATGAAGGCCAGCTCACACATGTACCCATGAAGGACAGCTCACACATGTACCCACTGTACCCATGAAGGACAGCTCACACATGTACCCACTGTACCCATGAAGGCCAGCTCACACATGTACCCACTGTACCCATGAAGGACAGCTCACACATGTACCCACTGTACCCATGAAGGCCAGCTCACACATGTACCCACTGTACCCATGAAGGCCAGCTCACACATGTACCCACTGTACCCATGAAGGACAGCTCACACATGTACCCATGAAGGACAGCTCACACATGTACCCATGAAGGACAGCTCACACATGTACCCATGAAGGCCAGCTCACACATGTACCCACTGTACCCATGAAGGCCAGCTCACACATGTACCCACTGTACCCATGAAGGACAGCTCACACATGTACCCACTGTACCCATGAAGGACAGCTCACACATGTACCCACTGTACCCATGAAGGACAGCTCACACATGTACGTTGGGAACTTCTCACATACATGTGCAATAGGCTCGGCATCTATACACTTGCGTTTTCGGGGGTTGCCACAAATATTGAGAACCACAAAATGTACCTGTAGGATTCTATGGGGGATGCAATGGTGCCCAATATATCAATATCGGGCAGCATCACATCAGGTTCCAGGGCTACCGGCATCCTGGGATGGCAGTAGCCCATTGTAGCCTAGCAGATGCACACGGCAGTGTGGTCAGCACTACCCTCGCATACGCAGACCCCCTGGTACCCAGCTGAGCGCATCACAGGGATGGGCTCCTTTCAGAGATATATCCATACAGTAGGATCCGCCCACATCGCATTGTGTACATGATGCTTCTTAATCCACTAATCTCTGCGCTCCTGGACTTTAGAAATGGCGCCATCTTGTGTTTATGTGAGGTAGTGGAGCGGCCAGGGGAATAAGGCCTGTACTTCATACCTTGGCATATAACAAAATGTCTAGAAAGTCCAGATGCCGCTTCTGCTGGATCTTCTCCAGCTCCGTCTCCTGTTTAAGAGATTCCTGTCTCTGTTTAATGACGTTATCTATAATGAAGAAAGTGAGGCGAAAGTATCAGTACCATGCAGTTGTACGGAGTCACTGCTATAGGGCCCCAGGGTCCTGCAATACCCGGGGTCTCTCCTGGGCATAGCACACGCTGAGGAGCCGCATTGCCAGACCCTACGCCAGAGTGTGCTATGGGGCATGACGATACAGCATCCTGACAGCTTACCAAGGCCGCCATCATTGGTGAACCGCATGGACTTCAGTCCCAGGATGACTCATCCCTGAACTAAGCCAGGCCGCTAGCGCACTGAAGCTCGCATATGGGCCATGGACAGACTACAGCACAGACTGACAGCATGATAAAGGTCATTTACATGGTACATGGAAGTGGCAGCCGCCAGAGTGTCCTTTACAGCCACAGAAGGAGCCGCTCTCATTCCGTCGGGGTCTGGCGGTCGGATCGCCAACCTCCAGCCCCCAGAAGGTGACTGAGTGTATAGGGATACATGTATCTGTGCTAGGGATGGCCATTGACTATTGATGTTCCCAAAACATTGATGGTCGGGACCTAGTGCTCGATGTTTTGGGCATCGATAGGCGAGGGTCAAATAGTTAGATGCCATCGATGGATGGCATCCGATGGCGATTATTTTGAATTTTTTTTACCCTGCTGGCTGCTGGCCAGTTGCCCGGATATACCACCCTCTCCAAGTCCGACTCCGAGTCCTAGACTGTCTCTGACTTACTCTGAACTTAGCGAATTGATGAATGATATCATGTGGCGCAACGGCACTGGGGGCTTGAAGTTGGTTGTGCGCGTGCGCACACTGGTGGTGGTGCGTGCGCAGCTTCCGCCTTTCCTTTCCTTGGCTCGGCCGGGAGACGTCCGTGACGTCACACAGTTTGACTGGACGGAGGAGTCGGCCGGTGCGTGCGTATGCGCAGAAGAAAACCTTATTCAGCGCGTCTTAGTAAAATTCTATCGCGCATGCGCAGAGGAACGGGGCGGGCGCCGGGAGGTGCGCACATGTAAGCGATGGTGGGAACCATCGATGGCTGGCGATAGAATGGTTTATAGCCATCAATGGTTCTGTCCAAAAATGCCATCGATGACAAGCATCGATGGGGTATGCGTCGATGGCCATCCCTAATCTGTGCTCAGTAGCAGCGCCGAGGGGAAAGCAGGACTCCGATACTATAGGGGACGTGACCATGTCCCATTGTTATCCTCGGGACCCCCTGCTGGCACTCCTCCAGGGGGGCAGAGATGCTGAGAGCCCCTATTAGCACCATCTTGTTACCCCAAATCCTTTTCTGTTTTTCCTAACCCAGAGCTGCGCATCTCATCATATTGTACAAGAACTTATTATATTGCTTCCAAACCTATGAGTCCATGAGAAGAAGAGAACTGGGCCCATACTCACACGTGTGCTGGTGAACGGTTTTCAGCGCTCTACGGAAGCGGTACCCGTGTGGGCTCAGGTAGTAGATGAGGTCATTGTGGTACGGGAAGCAGCGGGCTCGTTGACCCACCAGGAAGGACAGCTCGTACACTGCATTAATGTAATCATTTTTACTGCACAAAGACACAAAGAAGCAGAATTAACGTTTCCCTGAATTAGGGATGTCAGGTGCCAAAGCTGGTAATAGGGGCACTGGGTCAGTATATAATAACAGCCGCCATATGTGCACCAACGTAAGGGCGCCTGGCCGGGCAGTGCGTATCCCCTAACAATAAAATCATTATTGTGTTTCCTTCGGATCCCGGATAATAAGTGTTCTGCAATAGGGATAGACAAGGAGCGACATAAGTGTGATAGTGTATAAGTTATATAGAGATTGTACAGATGAAGCTTTGCCAGGTTCCTACACCGTGAGATGTATCCAGCATCAGCTCCAGTACACTACATTGTTGTATATTTGTGGGTGTTTATGTACCGGTAAATGTATATCGATGAATTTATTTATTGAGGAACATTTTATGTGATGTAACTGTCCGGTACCCGCTGAGGGATACATTACATGAATAAAGAAAACTTATTCTAAAACCTGTACAATTATTGGGTCTGGGGCTGGGTTCCCCTCACCTCTCTGCAGGGCAGAAAATGAAGGTATTCCTGTGTAGCCTGACTGAGCCCCATCTGCACCACAGGATGCGATAGGTGGGTGTGACATTCAGCATGACCTAACAGGAAAATGGTGTAGTTCCACAACAGCTGGAATGAGTCACTTCTCCCTGTCCTAGAGCATCACACTGCTGACGGAACATTGGCCCTTATTCAGATCTGATAGGCAAAACCATGTGCACTGCAGCTGGGGCAGATGGATCAGGTGCAGAGAGAGTTAGATTTGGGTGAGGTGTGTTGAAACTGAAATCTAAATTGCAGTGTAAATATAATGCAGCCAGTATTTATCCTGCACAGAAACAAAATAACTCACACAAATCTAACTCTCTCTGCACATGTTACATCTGCCCCACCTGCAGTGCACATGGTTTTGCCCATTTTGAGAACAAATTTGGGTGCTTGTGTATTATCAGGGTGCCCGATGTAATGTAAATCGTATTCGATATCGCATCCGATATATCGGCCGATTTGCGGCCGATTTTTGGCCGATTCGTTCTTCAATGCGATTTAGTGGCCGATTTGTGTCCGATTTTCGGCCATTTCCTGACGATTTGCATGCTATTCCATCCTTGCACACCCCCAGGTACTATGCGATGGTATGTGATGGTATGCGATGCGATGCGATTTTCTGGAAAATGCCCCTGATTGTACAATTAAATATCGCATATCATTGCATGCCAGCAAGTGGCATGTGATGCGATTCGCAATGTTAAATGCACCTCCATTGTCAACGACACCCCCACTATCAACGCCAACCCGTAGCATGGCGAGCGCAGCGAGCCCGCGAGGGGCAGCGGTAGGCATCCTCCGACCTTTTCATACCCCCACTATCCACGTTGGCGTGGGTTCATCTTAGATAGTGTGGCGAGGGCAGCGAGCCACCGAGCCCGAAGCGTGGCGAGCGGACGCTGATTACTTTACATGTATTCCGCGTCCGCTCGCTACACTATCTAAAATCAACTCCACGCCGGCGTGGAGAGTAGGGGTATGAAAAGGTCGGAGGACGCGTACGCCGCCCCTCGCGGGCTCGCTACGCTGCGGGTTGGCGTTGATAGTGGGGGTGGCATTGACAATGGGGGTGCAATTAACATTGTAAGCACCCACCAGGGTGCTTGTACAATTAAAAATCAAATCGCATGGCATGCAACGCATGCCGCTATATTGCATGCGATGCGATGCACTACGATGGAAATCGGGGGTGTGAAAGGTATGCAATGATGGAACAGCATGCAAATCGTCCAGAAAACGCAAAAAATCGGCCGAAAATCGGCCAAAAATTGGCCGCAAAATCGCATCCGATTTTTCAGCCGATTTTCGGCCGATTTCACGGGCGCCCTGATAATACACAAGTACCCAAATTTGTACTGAAATCAGATCTGAATAAGGGCCAATGTGTGAGGACTTAATGTCAGGTACCAACCATGTACCTACCACATATCCATGTCCCTACCATGTACCAACCACATACCCAACACACGTACCCACCACGTGCCTACCGTGTACAAAACACGTCCCTACCAAGTATCTACCATGTACCCAACCACGTACATACCACATACCCAACAACTTACCTACAACATACCAACCACGTGACTACCATGTAGCAACCAAGTAGCAACCACATACCTACCATGTACCCAACCACGTACCTAACCACAACCCCAACCACGTACTTACCATTTACCCAACCATGTACCCACCACGTACCTACCTGTCATTCTGGCAGTTGCTCTCGTAACTGAAGGCACATTTCATAATGGTGTCCAGGGTCATGAGACTGACGTAATGGAAGAGTTCCACCGGCTTCTGATTGGGGACCAGCTTCTCCCATTTATCCTACAGAAGATGCAATATCAATAAAATGTTACATCACCACATTTAGGATGCCATCATTGTCAGGATCACCATCAGGCGGCTTAAGGAACCCATGGGGACGCGCAATCCACCTGTCATTTTTCCCATCTTTTTATTCATATGTATGGCGCCATATGCAACATAGGGGTAGATGTATGAAGCAGTGATAAGAGAGAGGGTACTACCAGCTCCTAACTGTCACTTTTTATTTTCAAAATTGTTTTTATTGCAAAGAATGAAATATAATTAACGGAATCATTGAAGAACAGTGTACAATGCATACATTTTCAATTATCTTTCCATACAATCAGTAGTGAATACGTCTACAACTAAAATAACAAAAAGAGAAAGGGGGTGTCAGGATCTGATCAGGTGATGGATCAAATAAATCATGCCTCCAATTATTATGTCAGAAGAAGGTATTTCATGTAGTCTGTTCATGAAATCATGTCTTCTGTTATATTACGTGTGAAATCAATGTATTTCTTCTGTACTGGTGAACTATTGGTGACCCAGGGAGGTTGGGTCTGTATTCCCTCAGAGTGACCATCTGTAGAATCCTCTGAAGTTAAATTGTCAGATAAGATATGAGACCCCTCATAAACCATTTTCCAGAAGAGAGGTCAGAGATTTTCTCCCCCCTCCACTAAAGGTCTATTATCACATAAGGAATGGGGGTATCAATCACTTTGAAAACAGCAGACGAATTCTGCATGTACTGTAGAAGATACATTATCTAGGGACAAGTTCCAGCAGGGAAAGGGTCAAAATCCCAAGGATCCTGCAGATAAAATCGCTCTCTTGTCAATACAGATGTGTCCACATACATCTTGGCTTTTTTCTCAATTTGTCACAACATGTAAAACACGGTTTAGCTGTTTTTCCAAATGTAGCAAGTGGGTGGATTCTGAAAATTGTTTGCAACAGTAGAATTTGTATAAAGTAATAGATTAGAGGTGGAAATTTTTAGAAAAGTCACAAAGCGTGACTTTTGCAGAGTCCAAGGTGTGCCAAACCAAGATATATGTGGACAAATCTCTATTTCAGTGTTACTTCTTGGGGAAACAGCAAGCTGGCTGGAAGCGACCCGTTTGTTTCAGGTGGAAATTCCCCCCCACCCCCAAACACCCCCCCCCCCCCCCCCCCACTACAGGATTCGTACTCAGGTGTAAGATACATTTCTGTCATTTTTCCCTTTTTATTTTGTTTGAGGTGTACTTCTCTTGTGTGTACTTTTAAAATCTTTGTAACCATCTTGTAACCATTTGTATCCAAAGCTCTGCAGTACTTCTAAGAATAAATCATACAGTATATATTTCCAGTCTCTGAAGCCAACGGAGAGTGGTCCCCATTTTTATACTGCATTGTGTGGTCAGGTGCAAGCAAGGCGTACCTTGTGCAATTTTGAAAGCGCTAAATCAGGCTTTGCTGGTGGCAGTGTACATCATAGAGGGGACCCGTGTGTCCAAAGTGAACCCCAGTGACGGCCGGAGCTGCTCAGATTGATGTATCTGAAGAGGAGACCGGTGGCTCCGTGACATTTGGTGGCAGCAAATTATCTGCCAAATTTCCGCACTTTTCACTGATTAGAGGAGGTACAGACTAGGCAATTATCTGCCAGATTTTGTCTCAAATTTTGATCCACATACAGTCAGTGCAAAACTCTTAACACTGGTGAATCTGCAAAGAGGATTATTCGTTTTGATATACCAACAGTGCTACGATATATCTGATATCCAGTCTATATATTTGTATCCACTTAGCATTTTCAGCTCTTTGTAAACCAGAGGATTTGTGACTAACAGCTGCCAGACTCTCACCAAGTATATGCTAAGCTTATACTGTCAGCATCAAAAACTGACTAAAATTGTTAAACTAGACCTTAGTTAAATCATTGTTTTCAATTTGATTAAGCTTACATGTTGAGATTGTGATACTGGCACTTGATTTGTACTAATTGTGGATTGACACTTTGTTGGTGTCATTATATGTCTGATAGCCTATCTGTTCCTTTATAGCCAATACCATCTAGCCTGTTCAATTACAGTGTTTGCAATCTACGGCTACCAAAACTTTCAAATCTACCTGTGAGGCTTACAGACCATGCAAACCTAGCAAAAAATTCCTCAAGGTGTCACACTAGCCCCAGTCAGAACCATTCAGTACTGGCAACAATGGCGCCTAAGGTGCACTACTCATGAGGATACAAACACCATTTATTTCGATATCAACCCCCATTGTTGATAATCTACATTGGTGGCAACACTAAACAGTGGTTGCCTCAACCCCATTACCCTTCTTCCATTCCGGGGAAAGGATCAGCGTTCTCCTACTCTCTCATCCATCATTTGATACGATCAGTAGATGGTGGACAGCAGAAGTCAGGGTCCGCACTGTTGATACCAACCCACTACTTATGCCACAACCCTTCTCTTCAGTGCTCTCTCATCAGTTGCGTCAAAACTGAACCCCCTGCAATGCAGGTAAGCAACAGGGTGAACCATTGATGACGCCTCAGAAAGCAGAAGCACCCTACTTCAATTGAGCTACAATGTTGGTGACCCCCCAATTTTGCCAACACTACTACCATACGTCACTGGATCGCCTGAACCCGTCCCGATCTCAGTAGCTAAGCAGTGACCGGCCGGGCTAGTACCTGTGGGAAGACTCACTGGGAATACTCGGTGTTGTAATTATCAGGCAAGGAAGGGATCACCTTCTAGACTTAGCTCAAGCTGTCTATACTCTCCACTACTCTTGACCTCTTAATCTTTCTACCACTCCCATTCCCCAAAATATCCATAGTTGTGACCCAGTAATACTCGTCTGTTACGGAGGACAACACATTGTTTATTGGAATTTTTATTGTATAAATCAAGTGTGTCAAGCATCCATAAACCAATACCTGTATCAACTATCGTATTCATACATATTAGATAACCTATGAAAGGTAATGATTTTACAGGTGTGGTATACTCATATCTAAACATTGCGCTGATCTTTTGATCATTATCAAGGACCCACTTTTTGGCAATTAGCCATATTATTCTAACGCAAGGAATATTGTCTCTTTCTCTTTTTAGTAATAATCAGAATAAAAGTTAAGTTTTATTACACTAATTACTCAACTAACCACTAACTCATAATATTATTATATATACCTTTTTTCAAGTGTGCCCCAAAAACCTTACGTATGTTCCCTTGTAGTCACCCTCGTGACGCCCCCCCCTTTTTTTCAGTCTAACCACTGAACATCTTTTGGGAGCACCACCAACCTAACACTGCTAAGATTACCTGTAAGCAGTAAATATGTTGGTTATCTAACAAATATATTTAACATGTAACTCTATAGAAGTTACATAGTTACATAGTTACATAGTAGGTAAGGCTGAAAAAAGACTTGCGTCCATCTAGTTCAACCTGGTATAGATATCCATTGCTGATTTGGTAGGTTCTGGTATTTTACAGACAAATTATATTTCTTATTTGTACCCATGGATGTTTTTATCCAGTAAATGTTTGTCCAACTTTGCCTTGAACGCATTTAATGAGCCAGCCGTTACCACCTCTCTGGGAAGAGAGTTCCAGAGTTTGACTGTTCTGACCGTAAAGAAATTCTTTCTACTAGCTGAATGAAATCTTTTTTCTTCTAATCTATACTCATGCCCTCGCGTCCTAGATTCCTTTCTAGTAGAAAATAGGGTGTGTGACAGTTCCTTATATTGGCCCTTGATATACTTGTACATGTTGAGCATGTCCCCCCTTAAACGTCTCTTTTCTAATGTAAATAGTCCCAAATTGCTTAATCTCTCCCCGTAGCTTAAATTCTCCATTCCCCTAATAAGCTTTGTTGCTCGCCTTTGGACTTTTTCTAATTCTATGATGTCCTTTTTATAGTGTGGGGCCCAGAACTGTACTCCGTACTCTAGGTGAGGTCTCACCAATGCTTTATACAGTGGCATAATTACCCTTGAGTCCCTAGTTTCCATTCCCCTCTTAATACATGCCAGAATTTTGTTGGCCTTTTTTGTAGCTACATTACAATGGGCACTACATCCTAGATTGCTGTCTATTTGGACTCCTAGATCCTTTTCAAGTATGGAATTACCCAGTTCCTCTCCGCTAAGGTTGTAACTTGCACACTGGTTGTGTCTCCCAAGGTGCATAACCTTACATTTATCTACATTGAACCTCATCTTCCATTTTTTTGCCCACTCATCTAGAATTGCAAGATCATTTTGAAGCATGGTGACATCTTCTGGTGATTTGATGACTTTGCTAAGTTTTGTATCGTCCGCAAAGATGGATACATTGCTGAGTAACCCTATCCCAATATCGTTAATAAAAATGTTAAACAAAATGGGCCCCAAAACCGAACCCTGGGGCACTCCACTTAGTACCGGTATCATATCTGATACGGCACCATTCACAACCACTCTTTGTTCTCTATTACATAGCCAATTCCCTACCCATCTGCAGATATTTTCACCCAATCCTAGGTTCTCCATTTTATTAATCAATCTCTTGTGTGGGACAGTATCAAATGCTTTAGCGAAATCTAGGAAAATCACATCTACAGCATTTCCATTATCGAGGTTTTTGCTAACCTCTTCATAGAACCCTAGTAGATTAGTTTGGCATGAACGATTTTTCACAAACCCATGTTGGTTAGTACTGAGTAGACGGTGATGATCTAAATATTCCTGGATACCATCCCTTAAAAATCCTTCAAATAGTTTACCCACAATTGATGTTAAACTAACGGGTCTGTAATTAGCGGGATCTTCCTTTTTTCCTTTTTTGAATATTGGCACTACCTCTGCTATTCTCCAATCTTTTGGTACTATACCTGACGATAGTGACTTGCTAAAGATATAATGTAGGGGGGTAGCTAGTTCATCCCTTAATTCCATTAATACCCTCGGATGAATCCCATCTGGCCCTGGTGACTTATTTGTTTTGAGTTTGCTTAGCCTCAGTATTATTTCCTTCGGCGTGAAATCCACAATGAGATCTGGCTTATTTGTCCCGTTTGTGGTAAATGTTCGTTCCACAGTCTGCTCTCCCTTAGTAAATACTGATGAGAAGAACTCATTTAACAGTTTTGCTTTTCCCTTGTCCTCAGTAACACTTTTTCCACTAGTATCAGTTAGTGGACCTATGTTTTCCTTAATTAAACGTTTACTATTTATGTATTTAAAAAACTTCTTTGGGTTGGTTTTGCTTTCAGTGGCTATGCACTCTTCATATAATATTTTAGCTGCTTTGATTACCCCTTTACAAGTTTTGTTTGATTCTTTGTATTTTGCGAACGCCTCCTCATTCAAGTTATTTTTATAGAATTTAAAGGCTCTGGTTTTATTGTTGATAGCTGACCTTACTTCTTTGTCCAACCATGGTGGCTTTTTTTTGTTGAATTTACCTTTAGTTACTTTAGGAATGTATTCAAGCACCTTTTTTAGAGTATCCCACATTTCCTCTGCATTTTTTCCCTCCATAACCGTTTCCCACCCAATTCCTGTTAGGGCTTCCCTGAATAATTCAAAGTTCGCTTTTCTGAAGTTTAGTATTTTTGCAGATCCTTTTTGATGTAATTTACTGAAGTTGATTTCCAGTGAAACCATATTGTGATCACTATTCCCTAATTGTTCAATTACTTTTGTGTTTGAAACTAAGTCTGTGTTATTTGTTAATACTAAGTCCAAGAGCGCCTCATCCCGAGTTGGAGTTTCTACCGTTTGTGTAATAAACTGGTCTTTAAGTAAGCTTAAGAACCCATTGCTTCTTGCTGATTTACCTGTTTCGTTTTCCCAATCAATGTCAGGTAAATTAAAATCCCCCAAGTTTATGACCAGTGCCAATCCCTCCCGCTAATCAACTTAATCTCTTGGTTATACCCAATGGCACAGGATTGTGCATTGTGTCCTACACATCAGGCACATCAGATTTTGTCAGATAAATTGACTCAATCCACCTGAATTGGGTCAAATCTCACACATCTCACAAGTGTAAGGGGCCCTTTACACCTAAGTACGAATCTTGTTGTGGTATGGGGGGGGGGATTTCCACCTGAATCAAACGGGTCGCTTCCAGCCAGCTTGCTGTTCCCCCAAGAAGTAACACTGAAATATTGACAAGAGAGCAGTGTTATCTGCAGGCTCCCTCATCAAGCCCAACCTTGGGATGTTGACCCTTTCCCTCCTGGAACTTGTACCTAGATAATGGATCTTCTACAGTACATTCAAAATTCGTCTGCTATTTTCAAAGTGATTGATACCCATTCCTTATCCAGTGAGATGCATAACAGACAGGCTTCACTGATAAGAGATCTGCACTTTAGGAGAGAGACAATCTCTGACCTCTCTTCTGGACCATGGTTTATGAGGGGTCTCAGATCTTATCTGACAATTTAACTTCAGAGGATTCTACAGATGGTCACTCTGAGGGAATACAGACCCAACATCCCTGGGTCACCAATAGTTCACTAGTACAGAAGAAATACATTGATTTCACACATAATAATAACAGGAGACATGATTTCACGAACAGAGGGTTTGAGTAATTATGAATTATCAGCAATACTAAATGTAAAATAATGAGCAAATAAGAGATAACTTGTCTAGATGTATAAACAGTCATTTCTTATATATCTAGGTCTTCAATAAACAGGAGTACAGATAAAAACTCTAATGTGTCTGTCTTTTTCGCTTCCTCACTCCATTTTATTATTTTTTTATTATGAAGAGAAAAGATAGAGGTAACCTGTTATCAAAGTACACAACACGGCATTCACAAACATTTAATAAAAGAGAGGAAAAAGTGTAAGGGGAAAAGAAAATTCGAGGAAGGGGGAAAAGGAAAGGCTACGCGTGTCCGGAGAGACTGCCTCGCGTTATTAATGAGCTAACTGTCTCTTTTTGAACCCAGGCTGTTATTTAACAGTCAGGAGCTGATTGGCCGGTGATAGTACCAGACACTTTATCACTTCTCCTCCCTTATCACTGCTTCATACATCTACCCCTGAGTCTTGTTGGCCGTGCAGCATGGATGATGCCTCAGGTGACCTGCGGGAGGGCGCAGCACAGTGTACACATTCCCGATTCTCTGGATCATATCACATTAGCAGAATATACTGTGCCCATGTTATATATCTACATTGTAGCCCATGCGGTCACCAGCCACGCCAATTCTCTCCTTACCAGCATGGTGTTGGCGCAGTCTGACATCAGCCGGATATACGGCTTCAGGACATCGTAGTGGAAGGCCGGAGTCAGCAGCTTGCGGTGCTGGAACCACTTCTGTCCCGATAACACCAGCAGCCCCTTCCCTGGGGGGACATGTAGTAGTTAGGGCAGAGCAGTGCGGATATACAGTGACCTGAGCTGGACCCATAGAAGACACAGGGTTTAATATAAAGGTGGAAGTCCATCTATATGTAGGTGGACAAATGGACGCAACTTACATTTATTACTGCCTTGTGTGTGCAGGATGAGGGGCGGATATGTGCAAGCTCAGTACAGAACATATAAGTACATCACCCCCCCCCCCCCCCTGCGGCCCACCTACCCTTCCTATCCATTCCTTTCCATGTAATAAGGTTATATTCGCATCGCCCCACTCACAACAGGAAATAGAGAGATGAGGGCAAATCCCACCCCTGACCCAACAATTACACAAATTTGGAAAATAGAATTCCTTTGTGTGAATAATGTCTTCCTCAGCTGGTTCTTGTAATGCAGTATGATGTCCCCATTCTGTGCCCTGACATTACATTGTAGTATAATGGACAGACATTTCTTTCTGTATTAACAGCTTATAAGAGGGCACCAATAATGAAGCGGGCAGTGCCACGCTGTCTGTATTATATGGCGGACTCTGAGATACTGATGTACTATATTCCTGTCACTGGGATGATCTGTGAATTGTATGGGGGCCATATAAAAGCTCTTCCTGCATGGTTTCATGTAGATGCTATCTGCGCTGTATGGTGGTCACTGGGATGCTGACTGTATTGTATGCAGATCTCTGGGGGGTTTCTCTTTAATGACGGTCATGTGCAGAAGTACAGTCATGTGGATGCTATCTGCGCTGTATGGTGGTCACGGGGATGCTGACTGTATTGTATGCAGATCTCTGGGGGGTTTCTCTTTAATGACGGTCATGTGCAGAAGTACAGTCATGTGGATGCTATCTGCGCTGTATGGTGGTCACTGGGATGCTGACTGTATTGTATGCAGATCTCTGGGGGGTTTCTCTTTAATGACGGTCATGTGCAGAAGTACAGTCATGTGGATGCTATCTTTATTGGCAGATACTGGTATGTATCTTGGCTAAGGGTAACGGTGCGCTAATGTAATGTCCGTATCACATGTACACGCACACACATTCATTCTGGGGGCAATTTCTGACAGGAGCCATGTAACCCACCAGCTGTATATTTGGATTGTGGGAGGAAACCAGAGACCCCTGAGGAAACCCACGCAAGCACAGGGAGAACCCTGTGGGAATTGAACCCATGACCTCAGTGCCTGGGGGCATCACTATTCACCAACATATAACATACCGATCCATGGGGTGATGAAGTAATAGCCAATACTATCCTTGGGATCTATAGAAAGGAAACAATTGTATTATTAGAGCTGTTCCCGATACAGGGTGAGTATAACAATACCGCGGTCACAGATGTGGCGGACGTGTAGCGGTATATAGTGGATGGTGAGTATAACAATACCGTGGTCACAGATGGCGGACGTGTAGTGGTATATAGTGGATGGTGAGTATAACAATACCGCGGTCACAGATGTGGCGAACGTGTAGCGGTATATAGTGGAGAGTGAGTATAACAATACTGCGGTCACAGATGTGGCGGATGTGTAGCAGTATATAGTGGAGGGTGAGTATAACAATACTGCGGTCACAGATGTGGTGGACGTGTAGCTATATATAGTGGAGGGTGAGTATAACAATACTGCGGTCACAGATGTGGCGGACGTGTAGCGGTATATAGTGGAGGGTGAGTATAACAATACCGTGGTCACAGATGTGGCGGACGTGTAGCGGTATATAGTGGAGGGTGAGTATAACAATACCGCGGTCACAGATGTGGCGGACGTGTAGCGGTATATAGTGGAGGGTGAGTATAACAATACTGTGGTCACAGATGTGGCGGATGTGTAGCCGTATATAGTGGAGGGTGAGTATAACAATACTGCGGTCACAGATGTGGCGGACGTGTAGCGGTATATAGTGGAGGGTGAGTATAACAATACTGCGGTCACAGATGTGGTGGACGTGTAGCTATATATAGTGGAGGGTGAGTATAACAATACTGTGGTCACAGATGTGGCGGATGTGTAGCAGTATATAGTGGAGGGTGAGTATAACAATACCGCGGTCACAGATGTGGCGGACGTGTAGCGGTATATAGTGGAGGGTGAGTATAACAATACTGCGGTCACAGATGTGGCGGACGTGTAGCGGTATATAGTGGAGGGTGAGTATAACAATACCGCGGTCACAGATGTGGCGGACGTGTAGCAGTATATAGCGGAGGGTGAGTATAACAATACCGCGGTCACAGATGTGGCGGACGTGTAGCAGTATATAGTGGAGGGTGAGTATAACAATACTGTGGTCACAGATGTTGCGGACGTGTAGCGGTATATAGCGGAGGATGAGTATAACAATACTGCGGTCACAGATGTGGCGGACGTGTAGCAGTATATAGTGGAGGGTGAGTATAACAATACCGTGGTCACAGATGTGGCGGCCATGTAGCGGTATATAGCGGAGGATGAGTATAACAATACTGCGGTCACAGATGTGGTGGACGTGTAGCAGTATATAGTGGAGGGTGAGTATAACAATACTGCGGTCACAGATGTGGCGGACGTGTAGCGGTATATAGTGGAGGGTGAGTATAACAATACCGCGGTCACAGATGTGGCGGACGTGTAGCGGTGTATAGCGGAGGGTGAGTATAACAATACTGCGGTCACAGATGTGGCGGACGTGTAGCGGTATATAGTGGAGGGTGAGTATAACAATACCGCGGTCACAGATGTGGCGGACGTGTAGCGGTATATAGTGGAGGGTGAGTATAACAATACCGCGGTCACAGATGTGGCGGACGTGTAGCAGTATATAGCGGAGGGTGAGTATAACAATACCGCGGTCACAGATGTGGCGGACGTGTAGCAGTATATAGTGGAGGGTGAGTATAACAATACTGTGGTCACAGATGTTGCGGACGTGTAGCGGTATATAGCGGAGGATGAGTATAACAATACCGCGGTCACAGATGTGGCGGACGTGTAGCAGTATATAGTGGAGGGTGAGTATAACAATACCGTGGTCACAGATGTGGCGGCCATGTAGCGGTATATAGCGGAGGATGAGTATAACAATACTGCGGTCACAGATGTGGCGGACGTGTAGCGGTATATAGCGGAGGGTGAGTATAACAATGCCGTGGTCACAGATGTGGCGGACGTGTAGCGGTATATAGCGGAGGGTGAGTATAACAATACCGTGGTCACAGATGTGGCGGACGTGAAGTGGTATATAGCGGAGGGTGAGTATAACAATACCGCGGTCACAGATGTGGCGAACGTGTAGCGGTATATAGCGGAGGGTGAGTATAACAATACTGTGGTCACAGATGTGGCGGATGTGTAGCGGTATATAGCGGAGGGTGAGTATAACAATACCGCGGTCACAGATGTGGCGGACGTGTAGTGGTATATAGTGGAGGGTGAGTATAACAATACTGCGGTCACAGATGTGGCGGACGTGTAGCGGTATATAGTGGAGGGTGAGTATAACAATACCGCGGTCACAGATGTGGCGGACGTGTAGCGGTATATAGTGGAGGGTGAGTATAACAATACTGCGGTCACAGATGTGGCGGACGTGTAGCGGTATATAGCGGAGGGTGAGTATAACAATACCGCGGTCACAGATGTGGCGGATGTGTAGCGGTATATAGCGGAGGGTGAGTATAACAATACCGCGGTCACAGATGTGGCGGACGTGTAGCGGTATATAGTGGAGGGTGAGTATAACAATACCGCGGTCACAGATGGCGGACGTGTAGCGGTGTATATAGCGGAGGGTGAGTATAACAATACCATGGTCACAGATGTGGCGGACGTGTAGCGTTATATAGTGCGGGCACAGATGTGGCAGACGTGTAGCCGTATATAGTGGAGGGTGAGTATAACAATACCGCTGTCACAGATGTGACGGACATGTAGCGGTATATAGTGGAGGGTGAGTATAACAATACTGCGGTCACAGATGTGGCGGACGTGTAGTGTTATATAGTGGAGGGTGAGTATAACAATACCGCTGTCACAGATGTGGCGGACGTGTAGCGGTGTATATAGTGGAGGGTGAGTATAACAATACTGCGGTCACAGATGTGGCGGACGTGTAGTGTTATATAGTGGAGGGTGAGTATAACAATACCGCTGTCACAGATGTGGCGGACGTGTAGCGGTATATAGCGGAGGGTGAGTATAACAATACTGCGGTCACAGATGTGGCGGATGTGTAGTGGTATATAGCGGAGGGTGAGTATAACAATACTGCGGTCACAGATGTGGCGGACGTGTAGTGTTATATAGCGGAGGGTGAGTATAACAATACTATGGTCACAGATGTGGCGGACGTGTAGCGGTATATAGCGGAGGGTGAGTATAACAATACTGCGGTCACAGATGTGGCGGACGTGTAGCGGTATATAGTGGAGGGTGAGTATAACAATACTGTGGTCACAGATGTGGCGGACGTGTAGCGATATATAGCGGAGGGTGAGTATAGCGGTATATAGCGGAGGGTGAGTATAACAATACCGTGGTCACAGATGTGGCGGACGTGTAGCGTTGTATAGCGGAGGGTGAGTATAACAATACTGTGGTCACAGATGTGGCGGACGTGTAGCGGTATATAGCGGAGGGTGAGTATAACAATACTGCGGTCACAGATGTGGCGGACGTGTAGCGGTGTATATAGTGGAGGGTGAGTATAACAATACCGTGGTCACAGATGTGGCGGATGTGTAGCGGTATATAGTGGAGGGTGAGTATAACAATACCGTGGTCACAGATCTGGCGGATGTGTAGTGGTATATAGTGGAGGGTGAGTATAACAATACCGCAGTCACAGATGTGGCGGACGTGTAGCGGTATATAGTGGAGGGTGAGTTTAACAATACCGTGGTCACAGATGTGGCGGATGTTTGGCGTTATATAGTGGAGGGTGAGTATAACAATACTGTGGTCACAGATGTGGCGGATGTGTAGCGGTATATAGCGGAGGGTGAGTAAAACAATACCGCGGTCACAGATGTGGTGTACGTGTAGCGATATATAGTGGAGGGTGAGTATAACAATACTGCGGTCACAGATGTGGCGGACGTGTAGCGTTATATAGTGGAGGGTGAGTATAACAATACCGCGGTCACAGATGTGGCGGACGTGTAGAGGTATATAGTGGAGGGTGAGTATAACAATACCGCGGTCACAGATGTGGCGGACGTGTAGCGGTATATAGTGGAGGGTGAGTATAACAATACCGCGGTCACAGATGTGGCGGATGTGTAGCAGTATATAGCGGAGGATGAGTATAACAATACTGCGGTCACAGATGGCGGACGTGTAGCGGTGTATATAGCGGAGGGTGAGTATAACAATACCGCGGTCACAGATGGCGGACGTGTAGCAGTATATAGTGGAGGGTGAGTATAACAATACCGCAGTCACAGATGGCGGACGTGTAGCGGTGTATATAGCGGAGGGTGAGTATAACAATACCGCGGTCACAGATGGCGGACGTGTAGCGGTATATAGTGGAGGGTGAGTATAACAATACTGTGGTCACAGATGTGGCGGACATGTAGCGGTATATAGCGGAGGGTGAGTATAACAATACCACGGTCACAGATGTGGCGGACGTGTAGAGGTATATAGCGGAGGGTGAGTATAACAATACCGCAGGTCACAGATGTGGCGGACGTGTAGCAGTATATAGTGGAGGGTGAGTATAACAATACCGCGGTCACAGATGTGGCGGACGTGTAGCGGTATATAGTGGAGGGTGAGTATAACAATACCGCGGTCACAGATGTGGCGGACGTGTAGCGGTATATAGTGGAGGGTGAGTATAACAATACTGCGGTCACAGATGTGGCGGACGTGTAGCGGTATATAGTGGAGGGTGAGTATAACAATACCCCAGTCACCGATGTGGCAGACGTGTAGCGGTATATAGTGGAGGGTGAGTATAACAATACTGCGGTCACAGATGTGGCGGATGTGTAGCAGTATATAGTGGAGGGTGAGTATAACAATACCGCGGTCACAGATGTGGCGGACGTGTAGCGGTGTATATAGCGGAGGGTGAGTATAACAATACCATGGTCACAGATGTGGCGGACGTGTAGCGGTATATAGTGGAGGGTGAGTATAACAATACTGTGGTCACAGATGTGGCGGACGTGTAGCGGTATATAGTGGAGGGTGAGTATAACAATACTGCGGTCACAGATGTGGCGGACGTGTAGCGGTATATAGTGGAGGGTGAGTATAACAATACTGCGGTCACAGATGTGGCGGACGTGTAGCGTTATATAGCGGAGGGTGAGTATAACAATACCACGGTCACAGATGTGGCGGACGTGTAGCGGTATATAGTGGAGGGTGAGTATAACAATACTGTGGTCACAGATGTGGCGGATGTGTAGCAGTATATAGCGGAGGATGAGTATAACAATACTGCGGTCACAGATGTGGCGGATGTGTAGCGGTATATAGTGGAGGGTGAGTATAACAATACTGCAGTCACAGATGTGGCGGACGTGTAGCGGTATATAGTGGAGGGTGAGTATAACAATACCGCGGTCACAGATGTGGCGGACGTGTAGCGGTATATAGTGGAGGGTGAGTATAACAATACTGTGGTCACAGATGTGGCGGATGTGTAGCGGTATATAGTGGAGGGTGAGTATAACAATACTGTGGTCACAGATGTGGCGGATGTGTAGCGGTATATAGTGGAGGGTGAGTATAACAATACTGCGGTCACAGATGTGGGGGACCTGTAGCGGTATATAGTGGAGGGTGAGTATAACAATACCGCGGTCACAGATGTGGCGGATGTGTAGCAGTATATAGTGGAGGGTGAGTATAACAATACCGAGGTCACAGATGTGGCGGACGTGTAGCGGTATATAGTGGAGGGTGAGTATAACAATACTGCGGTCACAGATGTGGCGGACATGTAGCGTTATATAGTGGAGGGTGAGTATAACAATACTGCGGTCACAGATGTGGCGGACGTGTAGCGTTATATAGTGGAGGGTGAGTATAACAATACCGCGGTCACAGATGTGGCGGACGTGTAGCGGTATATAGTGGAGGGTGAGTATAACAATACCGCGGTCACAGATGTGGCGGACGTGTAGCGTTATATAGTGGAGGGTGAGTATAACAATACCGTGGTCACAGATGTGGCGGACGTGTAGCGGTATATAGTGGAGGGTGAGTATAACAATACCGCAGGTCACAGATGTGGCGGACGTGTAGCGATATATAGTGGAGGGTGAGTATAACAATACTGTGGTCACAGATGTGGCGGATGTGTAGCGGTATATAATTGAGGGTTAGTATAACAATACTGTGGTCACAGATGTGGCGGACGTGTAGCGGTATATAGTGGAGGGTGAGTATAACAATACCGTGGTCACAGATGTGGCGGACGTGTAGCGTTATATAGTGGAGGGTGAGTATAACAATACCGTGGTCACAGATGTGGCGGACGTGTAGCGGTATATAGTGGAGGGTGAGTATAACAATACCGCAGTCACAGATGTGGCGGACGTGTAGCGGTATATAGTGGAGGGTGAGTTTAACAATACCGCGGTCACAGATGTGGCGGACGTGTAGCGTTATATAGTGGAGGGTGAGTATAACAATACTGCGGTCACAGATGTGGCGGACGTGTAGCGGTATATAGTGGAGGGTGAGTATAACAATACTGCGGTCACAGATGTGGCGGACGTGTAGCGTTATATAGTGGAGGGTGAGTATAACAATACTGCGGTCACAGATGTGGCGGACGTGTAGCGGTATATAGTGGAGGGTGAGTATAACAATACTGCGGTCACAGATGTGGGGGACCTGTAGCGGTATATAGTGGAGGGTGAGTATAACAATACTGCGGTCACAGATGTGGCGGACGTGTAGCGTTATATAGTGGAGGGTGAGTATAACAATACTGCGGTCACAGATGTGGCGGACGTGTAGCGATATATAGTGGAGGGTGAGTATAACAATACCGTGGTCACAGATGTGGGGGACCTGTAGCGGTATATAGTGGAGGGTGAGTATAACAATACTGCGGTCACAGATGTGGCGGACGTGTAGCATTATATAGTGGAGGGTGAGTATAACAATACTGCGGTCACAGATGTGGCGGACGTGTAGCGGTATATAGTGGAGGGTGAGTATAACAATACTGTGGTCACAGATGTGGCGGATGTGTAGCGGTATATAGTGGAGGGTGAGTATAACAATACCGCAGTCACAGATGTGGCGGACGTGTAGCGGTATATAGTGGAGGGTGAGTATAACAATACTGTGGTCACAGATGTGGCGGACGTGTAGCGGTGTATATAGTGGAGGGTGAGTATAACAATACCGTGGTCACAGATGTGGCGGATGTGTAGCGGTATATAGTGGAGGGTGAGTATAACAATACCGTGGTCACAGATGTGGCGGATGTGTAGCGGTATATAGTGGAGGGTGAGTATAACAATACCGCGGTCACAGATGTGGCGGATGTGTAGCAGTATATAGCGGAGGATGAGTATAACAATACTGCGGTCACAGATGTGGCGGACGTGTAGCGGTATATAGTGGAGGGTGAGTATAACAATACTGTGGTCACAGATGTGGCGGACGTGTAGCATTATATAGCGGAGGATAAGTATAACAATACTGCAGTCACAGATGTGGCGGACGTGTAGCGATATATAGTGGAGGGTGAGTATAACAATACTGTGGTCACAGATGTGGCGGACGTGTAGCGGTATATAGTGGAGGGTGAGTATAACAATACCGTGGTCACAGATGTGGCGGATGTGTAGTGTTATATAGTGGAGGGTGAGTATAACAATACTGCAGTCACAGATGTGGCGGACGTGTAGCGGTGTATATAGTGGAGGGTGAGTATAACAATACTGCGGTCACAGATGTGGCGGACGTGTAGCGTTATATAGTGGAGGGTGAGTATAACAATACCATGGTCACAGATGTGGCGGACGTGTAGCGGTATATAGTGGAGGGTGAGTATAACAATACTGCGGTCACAGATGTGGCGGATGTGTAGAGGTATATAGCGGAGGGTGAGTATAACAATACCGCAGGTCACAGATGTGGCGGACGTGTAGCGATATATAGTGGAGGGTGAGTATAACAATACTGTGGTCACAGATGTGGCGGACGTGTAGCGGTATATAGTGGAGGGTGAGTATAACAATACTGTGGTCACAGATGTGGCGGATGTGTAGCGGTATATAGTGGAGGGTGAGTATAACAATACTGTGGTCACAGATGTGGCGGATGTGTAGCGGTATATAGTGGAGGGTGAGTATAACAATACTGCGGTCACAGATGTGGGGGACCTGTAGCGGTATATAGTGGAGGGTGAGTATAACAATACTGCGGTCACATATGTGGCGGACGTGTAGCGTTATATAGTGGAGGGTGAGTATAACAATACTGCGGTCACAGATGTGGCGGACGTGTAGCGGTATATAGTGGAGGGTGAGTATAACAATACTGCGGTCACAGATGTGGGGGACCTGTAGCGGTATATAGTGGAGGGTGAGTATAACAATACTGCGGTCACAGATGTGGCGGACGTGTAGCGTTATATAGTGGAGGGTGAGTATAACAATACTGCGGTCACAGATGTGGCGGACGTGTAGCGATATATAGTGGAGGGTGAGTATAACAATACCGTGGTCACAGATGTGGGGGACCTGTAGCGGTATATAGTGGAGGGTGAGTATAACAATACTGCGGTCACAGATGTGGCGGACGTGTAGCGTTATATAGTGGAGGGTGAGTATAACAATACTGCGGTCACAGATGTGGCGGACGTGTAGCGATATATAGTGGAGGGTGAGTATAACAATACCGTGGTCACAGATGTGGGGGACCTGTAGCGGTATATAGTGGAGGGTGAGTATAACAATACTGCGGTCACAGATGTGGCGGACGTGTAGCGGTATATAGTGGAGGGTGAGTATAACAATACTGTGGTCACAGATGTGGCGGATGTGTAGCGGTATATAGTGGAGGGTGAGTATAACAATACCGCAGTCACAGATGTGGCGGACGTGTAGCGGTATATAATGGAGGGTGAGTATAACAATACTGTGGTCACAGATGTGGCGGATGTGTAGTGTTATATAGTGAAGGGTGAGTATAACAATACTGCAGTCACAGATGTGGCGGACATGTAGCGGTGTATATAGTGGAGGGTGAGTATAACAATACCGTGGTCACAGATGTGGCGGATGTGTAGCGGTATATAGTGGAGGGTGAGTATAACAATACCGTGGTCACAGATGTGGCGGATGTGTAGCGGTATATAGTGGAGGGTGAGTATAACAATACCGCGGTCACAGATGTGGCGGATGTGTAGCAGTATATAGCGGAGGATGAGTATAACAATACTGCGGTCACAGATGTGGCGGACGTGTAGCGGTATATAGTGGAGGGTGAGTATAACAATACTGTGGTCACAGATGTGGCGGACGTGTAGCATTATATAGCGGAGGATAAGTATAACAATACTGCAGTCACAGATGTGGCGGACGTGTAGCGGTATATAGTGGAGGGTGAGTATAACAATACCGCGGTCACAGATGTGGTGGACGTGTAGCTATATATAGTGGAGGGTGAGTATAACAATACTGTGGTCACAGATGTGGCGGACATGTAGCGGTATATAGCGGAGGGTGAGTATAACAATACCGCGGTCACAGATGTGGCGGACGTGTAGCAGTATATAGCGGAGGGTGAGTATAACAATACCGTGGTCACAGATGTGGCGGATGTGTAGCGGTATATAGTGGAGGGTGAGTATAACAATACCGCGGTCACAGATGTGGCGGACGTGTAGCGATATATAGTGGAGGGTGAGTATAACAATACTGTGGTCACAGATGTGGCGGACGTGTAGCGGTATATAGTGGAGGGTGAGTATAACAATACTGTGGTCACAGATGTGGCGGACGTGTAGCGGTATATAGTGGAGGGTGAGTATAACAATACTGTGGTCACAGATGTGGCGGACGTGTAGCAGTATATAGTGGAGGGTGAGTATAACAATACCGCGGTCACAGATGTGGCGGACGTGTAGCGTTATATAGCGGAGGGTGAGTATAACAATACTGTGGTCACAGATGTGGCAGACGTGTAGCGGTATATAGCGGAGGGTGAGTATAACAATACTGCGGTCACAGATGTGGCGGACGTGTAGCGTTATATAGTGGAGGGTGAGTATAACCATACTGTGGTCACAGATGTGGCGGACGTGTAGTGGTATATAGTGGAGGGTGAGTATAACAATACCGTGGTCACAGATGTGGCGGACGTGTAGCGTTATATAGTGGAGGGTGAGTATAACAATACCGTGGTCACAGATGTGGCGGACGTGTAGCGGTATATAGCGGAGGGTGAGTATAACAATACCGCAGTCACAGATGTGGCGGATGTGTAGCGGTATATAGTGGAGGGTGAGTATAACAATACCGCGGTCACAGATGTGGCAGACGTGTAGCGGTATATAGTGGAGGGTGAGTATAGCAATACCGTGGTCACAGATGTGGCGGACGTGTAGCGGTATATAGTGGAGGGTGAGTATAACAATACTGTGGTCACAGATGTGGCGGACGTGTAGCGGTATATAGTAGAGGGTGAGTATAACAATACTGTGGTCACAGATGTGGCGGACGTGTAGTGGTATATAGTGGAGGATGAGTATAACAATACTGCGGTCACAGATGTGGCGGACGTGTAGCGTTATATAGTGGAGGGTGAGTATAACAATACTGTGGTCACAGATGTGGCGGACGTGTAGCGGTATATAGTGGAGGCTGAGTATAACAATACTGTGGTCACAGATGTGGCGGATGTGTAGTGTTATATAGTGGAGGGTGAGTATAACAATACTGCAGTCACAGATGTGGCGGACGTGTAGCGGTGTATATAGTGGAGGGTGAGTATAACAATACCGTGGTCACAGATGTGGCGGATGTGTAGCGGTATATAGTGGAGGGTGAGTATAACAATACTGTGGTCACAGATGTGGCGGATGTGTAGCGGTATATAGTGGAGGGTGAGTATAACAATACTGTGGTCACAGATGTGGCGGATGTGTAGCGGTATATAGTGGAGGGTGAGTATAACAATACTGCGGTCACAGATGTGGGGGACCTGTAGCGGTATATAGTGGAGGGTGAGTATAACAATACTGTGGTCACAGATGTGGCGGACGTGTAGCGATATATAGCGGAGGGTGAGTATAGCGGTATATAGCGGAGGGTGAGTATAACAATACCGTGGTCACAGATGTGGCGGACGTGTAGCGTTGTATAGCGGAGGGTGAGTATAACAATACTGTGGTCACAGATGTGGCGGACGTGTAGCGGTATATAGCGGAGGGTGAGTATAACAATACTGCGGTCACAGATGTGGCGGACGTGTAGCGGTGTATATAGTGGAGGGTGAGTATAACAATACCGTGGTCACAGATGTGGCGGATGTGTAGCGGTATATAGTGGAGGGTGAGTATAACAATACCGCAGTCACAGATGTGGCGGACGTGTAGCGGTATATAGTGGAGGGTGAGTTTAACAATACCGCGGTCACAGATGTGGCGGACGTGTAGCGGTATATAGCAGAGGGTGAGTATAGCGGTATATAGCGGAGGGTGAGTATAACAATACCGTGGTCACAGATGTGGCGGACGTGTAGCGTTGTATAGCGGAGGGTGAGTATAACAATACTGTGGTCACAGATGTGGCGGACGTGTAGCGGTATATAGCGGAGGGTGAGTATAACAATACTGTGGTCACAGATGTGGCGGACGTGTAGCGATATATAGCGGAGGGTGAGTATAGCGGTATATAGCGGAGGGTGAGTATAACAATACCGTGGTCACAGATGTGGCGGACGTGTAGCGTTGTATAGCGGAGGGTGAGTATAACAATACTGTGGTCACAGATGTGGCGGACGTGTAGCGGTATATAGCGGAGGGTGAGTATAACAATACTGCGGTCACAGATGTGGCGGACGTGTAGCGGTGTATATAGTGGAGGGTGAGTATAACAATACCGTGGTCACAGATGTGGCGGATGTGTAGCGGTATATAGTGGAGGGTGAGTATAACAATACCGCAGTCACAGATGTGGCGGACGTGTAGCGGTATATAGTGGAGGGTGAGTTTAACAATACCGCGGTCACAGATGTGGCGGACGTGTAGCGATATATAGTGGAGGGTGAGTATAACAATACTGCGGTCACAGATGTGGCGGACGTGTAGCGTTATATAGTGGAGGGTGAGTATAACAATACCGCGGTCACAGATGTGGCGGACGTGTAGAGGTATATAGTGGAGGGTGAGTATAACAATACTGCAGTCACAGATGTGGCGGACGTGTAGCGGTGTATATAGTGGAGGGTGAGTATAACAATACTGCAGTCACAGATGTGGCGGACGTGTAGCGGTGTATATAGTGGAGGGTGAGTATAACAATACTGCGGTCACAGATGTGGCGGACGTGTAGCGGTATATAGTGGAGGGTGAGTATAACAATACTGCGGTCACAGATGTGGCGGACGTGTAGCATTATATAGCGGAGGGTGAGTATAACAATACCACGGTCACAGATGTGGCGGACGTGTAGCGGTATATAGTGGAGGGTGAGTATAACAATACTGCGGTCACAGATGTGGCGGACGTGTAGCGGTATATAGTGGAGGGTGAGTATAACAATACTGCGGTCACAGATGTGGCGGATGTGTAGCGGTATATAGTGGAGGGTGAGTATAACAATACCGCGGTCACAGATGTGGCGGATGTGTAGCAGTATATAGCGGAGGATGAGTATAACAATACTGCGGTCACAGATGTGGCGGACGTGTAGCGGTATATAGTGGAGGGTGAGTATAACAATACTGTGGTCACAGATGTGGCGGACGTGTAGCGTTATATAGCGGAGGGTGAGTATAACAATACCATGGTCACAGATGTGGCGGACGTGTAGCGGTATATAGTGGAGGGTGAGTATAACAATACCGCGGTCACAGATGTGGCGGATGTGTAGCAGTATATAGCGGAGGATGAGTATAACAATACTGCGGTCACAGATGTGGCGGACGTGTAGCGATATATAGTGGAGGGTGAGTATAACAATACCGCAGGTCACAGATGTGGCGGACGTGTAGCGATATATAGTGGAGGGTGAGTATAACAATACTGTGGTCACAGATGTGGCGGACGTGTAGCGGTATTTAGTGGAGGGTGAGTATAACAATACTGTGGTCACAGATGTGGCGGATGTGTAGCGGTATATAGTGGAGGGTGAGTATAACAATACTGTGGTCACAGATGTGGGGGACGTGTAGCGGTATATAGTGGAGGGTGAGTATAACAATACTGCGGTCACAGATGTGGGGTACTTGTAGCGGTATATAGTGGAGGGTGAGTATAACAATACTGCGGTCACAGATGTGGCGGACGTGTAGCGTTATATAGTGGAGGGTGAGTATAACAATACTGCGGTCACAGATGTGGCGGACGTGTAGCGTTATATAGTGGAGGGTGAGTATAACAATACTGTGGTCACAGATGTGGCGGACGTGTAGCGGTATATAGTGGAGGGTGAGTATAACAATACTGCGGTCACAGATGTGGCGGACGTGTAGCGTTATATAGTGGAGGGTGAGTATAACAATACCATGGTCACAGATGTGGCGGACGTGTAGCGGTATATAGTGGAGGGTGAGTATAACAATACTGCGGTCACAGATGTGGCGGACGTGTAGCGGTATATAGTGGAGAGTGAGTATAACAATACTGCGGTCACAGATGTGGCGAACGTGTAGCGGTATATAGTGGAGGGTGAGTATAACAATACCATGGTCACAGATGTGGCGGACGTGTAGCGGTATATAGTGGAGGGTGAGTATAACAATACCGCAGGTCACAGATGTGGCGGACGTGTAGCGATATATAGTGGAGGGTGAGTATAACAATACTGTGGTCACAGATGTGGCGGACGTGTAGCGGTATATAGTGGAGGGTGAGTATAACAATACTGCGGTCACAGATGTGGCGGACGTGTAGCGGTATATAGTGGAGGGTGAGTATAACAATACTGCGGTCACAGATGTGGCGGACGTGTAGCGGTATATAGTGGAGGGTGGGTATAACAATACTGCGGTCACAGATGTCGGATGTGTAGCGGTATATAGTGGAGGGTGAGTATAACAATACTGTGGTCACAGATGTGGCGGACGTGTAGCGTTATATAGTGGAGGGTGAGTATAACAATACTGTGGTCACAGATGTGGCGGACGTGTAGAGGTATATAGCGGAGGGTGAGTATAACAATACCACGGTCACAGATGTGGCGGACGTGTAGCGGTATATAGTGGAGGGTGAGTATAACAATACCGCGGTCACAGATGTGGCGGACGTGTAGCGTTATATAGCGGAGGGTGAGTATAACAATACCATGGTCACAGATGTGGCGGACGTGTAGCGGTATATAGTGGAGGGTCAGTATAACAATACTGTGGTCACAGATGTGGCGGATGTGTAGCGCTATATAGTGGAGGGTGAGTATAACAATACCATGGTCACAGATGTAGCGGACGTGTAGCGGTATATAGTGGAGGGTGAGTATAACAATACTGTGGTCACAGATGTGGCGGATGTGTAGCGGTATATAGTGGAGGGTGAGTATAACAATACTGTGGTCACAGATGTGGCGGACGTGTAGCGGTATATAGCGGAGGGTGAGTATAACAATACCGCAGTCACAGATGTGGTGGATGTGTAGCGGTATATAGTGGAGGGTGAGTATAACAATACCGTGGTCACAGATGTGGCGGACGTGTAGCGGTATATAGTGGAGGGTGAGTATAACAATACCGCGGTCACAGATGTGGCGGACGTGTAGAGGTATATAGCGGAGGGTGAGTATAACAATACTGCGGTCACAGATGTGGGGGACGTGTAGCGGTATATAGTGGAGGGTGAGTATAACAATACCTAGGTCACAGATGTGGCGGACGTGTAGCGGTATATAGTGGAGGGTGAGTATAACAATACCGCGGTCACAGATGTGGCGGATGTGTAGCAGTATATAGCGGAGGATGAGTATAACAATACTGCGGTCACAGATGTGGCGGACGTGTAGCGATATATAGTGGAGGGTGAGTATAACAATACCGCAGGTCACAGATGTGGCGGACGTGTAGCGATATATAGTGGAGGGTGAGTATAACAATACTGTGGTCACAGATGTGGCGGACGTGTAGCGGTATTTAGTGGAGGGTGAGTATAACAATACTGTGGTCACAGATGTGGCGGATGTGTAGCGGTATATAGTGGAGGGTGAGTATAACAATACTGTGGTCACAGATGTGGCGGATGTGTAGCGGTATATAGTGGAGGGTGAGTATAACAATACTGTGGTCACAGATGTGGCAGACGTGTAGCGGTATATAGTGGAGGGTGAGTATAACAATACCGCGGTCACAGATGTGGCGGACGTGTAGCGGTATATAGTGGAGGGTGAGTATAACAATACTGCGGTCACAGATGTGGCGGACGTGTAGCTATATATAGTGGAGGGTGAGTATAACAATACTGCGGTCACAGATGTGGGGTACTTGTAGCGGTATATAGTGGAGGGTGAGTATAACAATACTGCGGTCACAGATGTGGCGGACGTGTAGCGTTATATAGTGGAGGGTGAGTATAACAATACTGCGGTCACAGATGTGGCGGACGTGTAGCGTTATATAGTGGAGGGTGAGTATAACAATACCATGGTCACAGATGTGGCGGACGTGTAGCGGTATATAGTGGAGGGTGAGTATAACAATACCGCAGGTCACAGATGTGGCGGACGTGTAGCGATATATAGTGGAGGGTGAGTATAACAATACTGTGGTCACAGATGTGGCGGACGTGTAGCGGTATATAGTGGAGGGTGAGTATAACAATACTGTGGTCACAGATGTGGCGGATGTGTAGCGGTATATAGTGGAGGGTGAGTATAACAATACTGTGGTCACAGATGTGGCGGATGTGTAGCGGTATATAGTGGAGGGTGAGTATAACAATACTGCGGTCACAGATGTGGGGGACCTGTAGCGGTATATAGTGGAGGGTGAGTATAACAATACTGCGGTCACAGATGTGGCGGACGTGTAGCGTTATATAGTGGAGGGTGAGTATAACAATACTGCGGTCACAGATGTGGCGGACGTGTAGCGGTATATAGTGGAGGGTGAGTATAACAATACTGCGGTCACAGATGTGGGGGACCTGTAGCGGTATATAGTGGAGGGTGAGTATAACAATACTGCGGTCACAGATGTGGCGGACGTGTAGCGTTATATAGTGGAGGGTGAGTATAACAATACTGCGGTCACAGATGTGGCGGACGTGTAGCGATATATAGTGGAGGGTGAGTATAACAATACCGTGGTCACAGATGTGGGGGACCTGTAGCGGTATATAGTGGAGGGTGAGTATAACAATACTGCGGTCACAGATGTGGCGGACGTGTAGCATTATATAGTGGAGGGTGAGTATAACAATACTGCGGTCACAGATGTGGCGGACGTGTAGCGGTATATAGTGGAGGGTAAGTATAACAATACTGTGGTCACAGATGTGGCGGATGTGTAGCGGTATATAGTGGAGGGTGAGTATAACAATACCGCAGTCACAGATGTGGCGGACGTGTAGCGGTATATAGTGGAGGGTGAGTATAACAATACTTTGGTCACAGATGTGGCGGATGTGTAGTGTTATATAGTGGAGGGTGAGTATAACAATACTGCAGTCACAGATGTGGCGGACGTGTAGCGGTGTATATAGTGGAGGGTGAGTATAACAATACCGTGGTCACAGATGTGGCGGATGTGTAGCGGTATATAGTGGAGGGTGAGTATAACAATACCGTGGTCACAGATGTGGCGGATGTGTAGCGGTATATAGTGGAGGGTGAGTATAACAATACCGCGGTCACAGATGTGGCGGATGTGTAGCAGTATATAGCGGAGGATAAGTATAACAATACTGCGGTCACAGATGTGGCGGACGTGTAGCGGTATATAGTGGAGGGTGAGTATAACAATACTGTGGTCACAGATGTGGCGGACGTGTAGCATTATATAGCGGAGGATAAGTATAACAATACTGCAGTCACAGATGTGGCGGACGTGTAGCGATATATAGTGGAGGGTGAGTATAACAATACTGTGGTCACAGATGTGGCGGACGTGTAGCGGTATATAGTGGAGGGTGAGTATAACAATACTGTGGTCACAGATGTGGCGGACGTGTAGCGGTATATAGTGGAGGGTGAGTATAACAATACTGTGGTCACAGATGTGGCGGACGTGTAGCAGTATATAGTGGAGGGTGAGTATAACAATACCGCGGTCACAGATGTGGCGGATGTGTAGCAGTATATAGTGGAGGGTGAGTATAACCATACCGCGGTCACAGATGTGGCGGACGTGTAGCGTTATATAGTGGAGGGTGAGTATAACAATACCGCGGTCACAGATGTGGCGGACGTGTAGCAGTATATAGCGGAGGGTGAGTATAACAATACTGCGGTCACAGATGTGGCGGACGTGTAGCGTTATATAGTGGAGGGTGAGTATAACCATACTGTGGTCACAGATGTGGCGGACGTGTAGTGGTATATAGTGGAGGGTGAGTATAACAATACCGTGGTCACAGATGTGGCGGACGTGTAGCGTTATATAGTGGAGGGTGAGTATAACAATACCGTGGTCACAGATGTGGCGGACGTGTAGCGGTATATAGCGGAGGGTGAGTATAACAATACCGCGGTCACAGATGTGGCGGATGTGTAGCGGTATATAGTGGAGGGTGAGTATAACAATACCGCGGTCACAGATGTGGCAGACGTGTAGCGGTATATAGTGGAGGGTGAGTATAGCAATACCGTGGTCACAGATGTGGCGGACGTGTAGTGGTATATAGTGGAGGATGAGTATAACAATACTGCGGTCACAGATGTGGCGGACGTGTAGCGTTATATAGTGGAGGGTGAGTATAACAATACTGTGGTCACAGATGTGGCGGACGTGTAGCGGTATATAGTGGAGGGTGAGTATAACAATACTGTGGTCACAGATGTGGCGGATGTGTAGTGTTATATAGTGGAGGGTGAGTATAACAATACTGCAGTCACAGATGTGGCGGACGTGTAGCGGTGTATATAGTGGAGGGTGAGTATAACAATACCGTGGTCACAGATGTGGCGGATGTGTAGCAGTATATAGCGGAGGATGAGTATAACAATACTGCGGTCACAGATGGCGGACGTGTAGCGGTGTATATAGCGGAGGGTGAGTATAACAATACCGCAGTCACAGATGGCGGACGTGTAGCAGTATATAGCGGAGGGTGAGTATAACAATACCGCAGTTACAGATGGCGGACGTGTAACGGTGTATATAGCGGAGGGTGAGTATAACAATACCGCGGTCACAGATGGCGGACGTGTAGCGGTATATAGTGGAGGGTGAGTATAACAATACCCCAGTCACCGATGTGGCGGACGTGTAGCGGTATATAGTGGAGGGTGAGTATAACAATACCGCGGTCACAGATGTGGCGGACGTGTAGCGGTATATAGCGGAGGGTGAGCATAACAATACTGCGGTCACAGATGTGGCGGATGTGTAGCAGTATATAGTGGAGGGTGAGTATAACAATACCGCGGTCACAGATGTGGCGGACGTGTAGTGGTGTATATAGCGGAGGGTGAGTATAACAATACCATGGTCACAGATGTGGCGGACGTGTAGCGGTATATAGTGGAGGGTGAGTATAACAATACTGTGGTCACAGATGTGGCGGACGTGTAGCGGTATATAGTGGAGGGTGAGTATAACAATACCTAGGTCACAGATGGCGGACATGTAGCGGTATATAGTGGAGGGTGAGTATAACAATACCGCGGTCACAGATGTGGCGGACGTGTAGCGTTATATAGTGGAGAGTGAGAATAATAATACTGTGGTCACAGATGTGGCGGATGTGTAGCGGTATATAGTGGAGAGTGAGAATAATAATACCGTGGTCACAGATGTGGCGGCCATGTAGCGGTATATAGCGGAGGGTGAGTATAACAATACCGCGGTCACAGATGTGGCGGACGTGTAGCGGTATATAGTGGAGGGTGAGTATAACAATACTGTGGTCACAGATGTGGCGAACGTGTAGCGGTATATAGTGGAGGGTGAGTATAACAATACTGCGGTCACAGATGTGGTGGACGTGTAGCGGTATATAGCGGAGGGTGAGTATAACAATACCGTGGTCACAGATGTGGCGGACGTGTAGCAGTATATAGTGGAGGGTGAGTATAACAATACCGCGGTCACAGATGTGGCGGATGTGTAGTGGTATATAGTGGAGGGTGAGTATAACAATACCGCGGTCACAGATGTGGCGGACGTGTAGCAGTATATAGTGGAGGGTGAGTATAACAATACCGCGGTCACAGATGTGGCGGACGTGTAGCAGTATATAGTGGAGGGTGAGTATAACAATACTGCAGTCACAGATGTGGCGGATGTGTAGTGGTATATAGTGGAGGGTGAGTATAACAATACTGCGGTCACAGATGTGGCGGACGTGTAGCGGTATATAGTGGAGGGTGAGTATAATAATACTGTGGTCACAGATGTGGCGGACGTGTAGTGGTATATAGCGGAGGGTGAGTATAACAATACCGCGGTCACAGATGTGGCGGACGTGTAGCGGTATATAGTGGAGGGTGAGTATAACAATACTGCGGTCACAGATGTGGCGGACGTGTAGCGGTATATAGTGGAGGGTGAGTATAACAATACCTAGGTCACAGATGGCGGACATGTAGCGATATATAGTGGAGAGTGAGAATAATAATACTGTGGTCACAGATGTGGCGGACATGTAGCGGTATATAGCGGAGGGTGAGTATAACAATACCGCGGTCACAGATGTGGCGGACGTGTAGCAGTATATAGCGGAGGGTGAGTATAACAATACCGTGGTCACAGATGTGGCGGATGTGTAGCAGTATATAGTGGAGGGTGAGTATAACAATACCGTGGTCACAGATGTGGCGGACGTGTAGTGGTATATAGTGGAGGGTGAGTATAACAATACCGCGGTCACAGATGTGGCGGACGTGTAGCGGTATATAGCGGAGGGTGAGTATAACAATACTGCGGTCACAGATGTGGCGGACGTGTAGAGGTGTATATAGTGAAGGGTGAGTATAACAATACAGTGGTCACAGATGTGGCGGACGTGTAGCGGTATATAGTGGAGGGTGAGTATAACAATACTGCGGTCACAGATGTGGCGGACGTGTAGCGTTATATAGTGGAGGGTGAGTATAACAATACTGCGGTCACAGATGTGGCGGACGTGTAGCGGTATATAGTGGAGGGTGAGTATAACAATACCGCGGTCACAGATGTGGCGGACGTGTAGCGGTATATAGTGGAGGGTGAGTATAACAATACCGCGGTCACAGATGTGGCGGATGTGTAGCAGTATATAGTGGAGGGTGAGTATAACAATACCGCGGTCACAGATGTGGCGGATGTGTAGCGGTATATAGTGGAGGGTGAGTATAACAATACCGCGGTCACAGATGTGGCGGACGTGTAGCGGTATATAGTGGAGGGTGAGTATAACAATACCGCGGTCACAGATGTGGCGGACGTGTAGCGGTATATAGTGGAGAGTGAGTATAACAATACTGCGGTCACAGATGTGGTGGACGTGTAGCGGTATATAGTGGAGGGTGAGTATAACAATACTGTGGTCACAGATGTGGCGGACGTGTAGAGGTATATAGCGGAGGGTGAGTATAACAATACCGCGGTCACAGATGTGGCGGACGTGTAGAGGTATATAGCGGAGGGTGAGTATAACAATACCGTGGTCACAGATGTGGCGGACGTGTAGAGGTATATAGCGGAGGGTGAGTATAACAATACCGCGGTCACAGATGTGGCGGACGTGTAGCGGTATATTGTGGAGAGTGAGTATAACAATACTGCGGTCACAGATGTGGCGGACGTGTAGCGGTATATAGTGGAGGGTGAGTATAACAATACCGCGGTCACAGATGTGGCGGACGTGTAGAGGTATATAGCGGAGGGTGAGTATAACAATACCGTGGTCACAGATGTGGCGGACGTGTAGAGGTATATAGCGGAGGGTGAGTATAACAATACCGCGGTCACAGATGTGGCGGACGTGTAGCGGTATATAGTGAAGGGTGAGTATAACAATACTGTGGTCACAGATGTGGCGGATGTGTAGTGTTATATAGTGGAGGGTGAGTATAACAATACTGTGGTCACAGATGTGGCGGATGTGTAGTGGTATATAGTAGAGGGTGAGTATAACAATACCGTGGTCACAGATGTGGCGGACGTGTAGCGTTATATAGTAGAGGGTGAGTATAACAATACCGTGGTCACATATGTGGCAGACGTGTAGCGGTATATAGTGGAGGGTGAGTATAACAATACTGTGGTCACAGATGTGGCGGACGTGTAGAGGTATATAGCGGAGGGTGAGTATAACAATACCGTGGTCACAGATGTGGCGGACGTGTAGAGGTATATAGCGGAGGGTGAGTATAACAATACCGCGGTCACAGATGTGGCGGACGTGTAGCGGTATATAGTGAAGGGTGAGTATAACAATACTGTGGTCACAGATGTGGCGGATGTGTAGTGTTATATAGTGGAGGGTGAGTATAACAATACTGTGGTCACAGATGTGGCGGATGTGTAGTGGTATATAGTGGAGGGTGGGTATAACAATACTGCGGTCACAGATGTCGGATGTGTAGCGGTATATAGTAGAGGGTGAGTATAACAATACCGTGGTCACAGATGTGGCGGACGTGTAGCGGTATATAGTGGAGGGTGAGTATAACAATACCGCGGTCACAGATGTGGCGGACGTGTAGCGGTATATAGTGGAGGGTGAGTATAACAATACCGTGGTCACAGATGTGGCGGACATGTAGCGGTATATAGCGGAGGGTGAGTATAACAATACCGCGGTCACAGATGTGGCGGACGTGTAGCGGTGTATAGTGGAGGGTGAGTATAACAATACCGCGGTCACAGATGTGGCAGACTTGTAGCGGTATATAGTGGAGGGTGAGTATAACAATACCGCGGTCACAGATGTGGCGGACGTGTAGCGTTATATAGTGGAGAGTGAGAATAATAATACTGTGGTCACAGATGTGGCGGATGTGTAGTGTTATATAGTGGAGGGTGAGTATAACAATACTGTGGTCACAGATGTGGCAGACGTGTAGCGGTATATAGCGGAGGGTGAGTATAACAATACCGCGGTCACAGATGTGGCGGACGTGTAGCGTTATATAGTGGAGAGTGAGAATAATAATACTGTGGTCACAGATGTGGCGGACATGTAGCGGTATATAGCGGAGGGTGAGTATAACAATACCGCGGTCACAGATGTGGCGGACGTGTAGCGGTATATAGCGGAGGGTGAGTATAACAATACTGCGGTCACAGATGTGGCGGATGTGTAGCGGTATATAGTGGAGGGTGAGTATAACAATACCGCGGTCACAGATGTGGCGGATGTGTAGCAGTATATAGTGGAGGGTGAGTATAACAATACCGCGGTCACAGATGTGGCGAACGTGTAGCGGTATATAATGGAGGGTGAGTATAACAGTACCGCGGTCACAGATGTGGCGGACGTGTAGCAGTATATAGTGGAGGGTGAGTATAACAATACTGTGGTCACAGATGTGGCGGATGTGTAGCAGTATATAGTGGAGGGTGAGTATAACAATACCGCGGTCACAGATGTGGCGGACGTGTAGCGGTATATAGTGGAGGGTGAGTATAACAATACTGTGGTCACAGATGTGGCGGATGTGTAGCAGTATATAGTGGAGGGTGAGTATAACAATACCGCGGTCACAGATGTGGCGGACGTGTAGCGGTATATAGTGGAGGGTGAGTATAACAATACTGCGGTCACAGATGTGGGGGACCTGTAGCGGTATATAGTGGAGGGTGAGTATAACAATACCCCGGTCACAGATGTGGCGGACATGTAGCGGTATATAGTGGAGGGTGAGTATAACAGTACCGCGGTCACAGATGTGGCGGACGTGTAGCAGTATATAGCGGAGGGTGAGTATAACAATACCGCGGTCACAGATGTGGCGGACGTATAGCGTTATATAGTGGAGGGTGAGTATAACAATATTGTGGTCACAGATGTGGCAGACGTGTAGCGGTATATAGCGGAGGGTGAGTATAACAATACCGCGGTCACAGATGTGGCGGACGTGTAGCGGTATATAGTGGAGGGTGAGTATAACAATACTGTGGTCACAAATGTGGCGAACGTGTAGCGGTATATAGTGGAGGGTGAGTATAACAATACTGAGGTCACAGATGTGGTGGACGTGTAGCGGTATATAGCGGAGGGTGAGTATAACAATACCGTGGTCACAGATGTGGCGGATGTGTAGTGGTATATAGTGGAGGGTGAGTATAACAATACTGCGGTCACAGATGTGGCGGACGTGTAGCGGTATATAGTGGAGGGTGAGTATAATAATACTGTGGTCACAGATGTGGCGGACATGTAGCGGTATATAGCGGAGGGTGAGTATAACAATACCGCGGTCACAGATGTGGCGGACGTGTAGCGGTATATAGTGGAGGGTGAGTATAACAATACTGCGGTCACAGATGTGGCGGACGTGTAGCGGTATATAGTGGAGGGTGAGTATAACAATACCTAGGTCACAGATGGCGGACATGTAGCGATATATAGTGGAGAGTGAGAATAATAATACTGTGGTCACAGATGTGGCGGACATGTAGCGGTATATAGCGGAGGGTGAGTATAACAATACCGCGGTCACAGATGTGGCGGACGTGTAGCAGTATATAGCGGAGGGTGAGTATAACAATACCGCGGTCACAGATGTGGCGGACGTGTAGCGGTATATAGCGGAGGGTGAGTATAACAATACCGTGGTCACAGATGTGGCGGATGTGTAGCAGTATATAGTGGAGGGTGAGTATAACAATACCGTGGTCACAGATGTGGCGGACGTGTAGTGGTATATAGTGGAGGGTGAGTATAACAATACCGCGGTCACAGATGTGGCGGACGTGTAGCGGTATATAGCGGAGGGTGAGTATAACAATACTGCGGTCACAGATGTGGCGGACGTGTAGAGGTGTATATAGTGGAGGGTGAGTATAACAATACAGTGGTCACAGATGTGGCGGACGTGTAGCGGTATATAGTGGAGGGTGAGTATAACAATACTGCGGTCACAGATGTGGCGGACGTGTAGCGTTATATAGTGGAGGGTGAGTATAACAATACTGCGGTCACAGATGTGGCGGACGTGTAGCGGTATATAGTGGAGGGTGAGTATAACAATGCCGCGGTCACAGATGTGGCGGACGTGTAGCGGTATATAGTGGAGGGTGAGTATAACAATACCGCGGTCACAGATGTGGCGGATGTGTAGCCGTATATAGTGGAGGGTGAGTATAACAATACCGCGGTCACAGATGTGGCGGATGTGTAGCAGTATATAGTGGAGGGTGAGTATAACAATACTGCGGTCACAGATGTGGCGGACGTGTAGCGGTATATAGTGGAGGGTGAGTATAACAATACTGCGGTCACAGATGTGGCGGACGTGTAGCGGTATATAGTGGAGGGTGAGTATAACAATACCGCAGTCACAGATGTGGCGGACGTGTAGCGGTATATAGTGGAGGGTGAGTATAACAATACTGTGGTCACAGATGTGGCGGATGTGTAGCTATATATAGTGGAGGGTGAGTATAACAATACCGCGGGCACAGATGTGGCGGACGTGTAGCGGTATATAGTGGAGGGTGAGTATAACAATACTGTGGTCACAGATGTGGCGGACGTGTAGCGGTATATAGTGGAGGATGAGTATAACAATACCGCGGTCACAGATGTGGTGGACGTGTAGCGGTATATAGCGGAGGGTGAGTATAACAATACTGCGGTCACAGATGTGGCGGACGTGTAGAGGTGTATATAGTGGAGGGTGAGTATAACAATACAGTGGTCACAGATGTGGCGGACGTGTAGCGGTATATAGTGGAGGGTGAGTATAACAATACTGCGGTCACAGATGTGGCGGACGTGTAGCGTTATATAGTGGAGGGTGAGTATAACAATACTGCGGTCACAGATGTGGCGGACGTGTAGCGGTATATAGTGGAGGGTGAGTATAACAATACCGCGGTCACAGATGTGGCGGACGTGTAGCGGTATATAGTGGATGGTGAGTATAACAATGCCGCGGTCACAGATGTGGCGGACGTGTAGCGGTATATAGTGGAGGGTGAGTATAACAATACCGCGGTCACAGATGTGGCGGATGTGTAGCCGTATATAGTGGAGGGTGAGTATAACAATACTGCGGTCACAGATGTGGGGGACCTGTAGCGGTATATAGTGGAGGGTGAGTATAACAATACTGCGGTCACAGATGTGGCGGACGTGTAGCGGTATATAGCGGAGGGTGAGTATAACAATACCGCGGTCACAGATGGCGGACGTGTAGCCGTATATAGTGGAGGGTGAGTATAACAATACTGCGGTCACAGATGTGGCGGACGTGTAGCGGTATATAGCGGAGGGTGAGTATAACAATACCGCGGTCACAGATGGCGGACGTGTAGCCGTATATAGTGGAGGGTGAGTATAACAATACTGCGGTCACAGATGTGGCGGACGTGTAGCGGTATATAGTGGAGGGTGAGTATAACAATACCGCGGTCACAGATGTGGCGGACGTGTAGCGGTATATAGTGGATGGTGAGTATAACAATGCCGCGGTCACAGATGTGGCGGACGTGTAGCGGTATATAGTGGAGGGTGAGTATAACAATACCGCGGTCACAGATGTGGCGGATGTGTAGCCGTATATAGTGGAGGGTGAGTATAACAATACTGCGGTCACAGATGTGGGGGACCTGTAGCGGTATATAGTGGAGGGTGAGTATAACAATACCGCGGTCACAGATGTGGCGGATGTGTAGCAGTATATAGTGGAGGGTGAGTATAACAATACCGCGGTCACAGATGGCGGACGTGTAGCCGTATATAGTGGAGGGTGAGTATAACAATACCGCGGTCACAGATGTGGCGGACGTGTAGCGGTATATTGCGGAGGGTGAGTATAACAATACCGCGGTCACAGATGTGGCGGACGTGTAGCGGTATATAGTGGAGGGTAAGTATAACAATACCGCGGTCACAGATGTGGCGGACGTGTAGCGGTATATTGCGGAGGGTGAGTATAACAATACCGCGGTCACAGATGTGGCGGACGTGTAGCGGTATATAGTGGAGGGTGAGTATAACAATACCGCGGTCACAGATGTGGCGGACGTGTAGCGGTATATAGTGGAGGGTGAGTATAACAATACCGCGGTCACAGATGTGGCGGACGTGTAGCGGTATATAGTGGAGGGTGAGTATAACAATACCGCGGTCACAGATGTGGCGGACGTGTAGCGGTATATAGTGGAGGGTGAGTATAACAATACCGCGGTCACAGATGTGGCGGACGTGTAGCGGTATATAGTGGAGGGTGAGTATAACAATACCGCGGTCACAGATGTGGCGGACGTGTAGCGGTATATAGTGGAGGGTGAGTATAACAATACCGCGGTCACAGATGTGGCGGACGTGTAGCGGTATATAGTGGAGAGTGAGTATAACAATACTGCGGTCACAGATGTGGCGGACGTGTAGCGGTATATAGCGGAGGGTGAGTATAACAATACCGTGGTCACAGATGTGGTGGATGTGTAGCGGTATATAGTGGAGGGTGAGTATAACCATACCGCGGTCACAGATGTGGCGGACGTGTAGCGGTATATAGTGGAGGGTGAGTATAACAATACCGCGGTCACAGATGTGGCGGACGTGTAGCGGTATATAGTGGAGAGTGAGTATAACAATACTGCGGTCACAGATGTGGCGGACGTGTAGCGGTATATAGCGGAGGGTGAGTATAACAATACCGCGGTCACAGATGTGGCGGATGTGTAGCAGTATATAGCGGAGGATGAGTATAACAATACTGCGGTCACAGATGTGGGGGACGTGTAGCGGTATATAGCGGAGGGTGAGTATAGCGGTATATAGTGGAGAGTGAGTATAACAATACCGCGGTCACAGATGTGGCGGACGTGTAGCGGTATATAGCGGAGGGTGAGTATAACAATACCGCGGTCACAGATGTGGCGGACGTGTAGCGGTATATAGCGGAGGGTGAGTATAACAATACCGCGGTCACAGATGTGGCGGACGTGTAGCGGTATATAGCGGAGGGTGAGTATAACAATACCGCGGTCACAGATGTGGCGGACGTGTAGCGGTATATAGCGGAGGGTGAGTATAACAATACCGCGGTCACAGATGTGGCGGACGTGTAGCGGTATATAGCGGAGGGTGAGTATAACAATACCGCGGTCACAGATGTGGCGGACGTGTAGCGGTATATAGTGGAGGGTGAGTATAACAATACCTAGGTCACAGATGGCGGACATGTAGCGATATATAGCGGAGGGTGAGTATAACAATACTGCGGTCACAGATGTGGCGAACGTGTAGCGGTATATAGTGGAGGGTGAGTATAACAATACCGCGGTCACAGATGTGGCGGACGTGTAGCGGTATATAGTGGTGGGTGAGTATAACAATACTGCGGTCACAGATGTGGCGGACGTGTAGCGGTATATAGTGGAGGGTGAGTATAACAATACCTAGGTCACAGATGGCGGACATGTAGCGGTATATAGCGGAGGGTGAGTATAACAATACCGCGGTCACAGATGTGGCGGACGTGTAGCAGTATATAGCGGAGGGTGAGTATAACAATACCGTGGTCACAGATGTGGCGGACGTGTAGCGGTGTATAGCGGAGGGTGAGTATAACAATACCGTGGTCACAGATGTGGCGGATTTTATAGCAGTATATAGTGGAGGGTGAGTATAACAATACTGCGGTCACAGATGTGGCGGACGTGTAGCGGTATATAGTGGAGAGTGAGTATAACAATACTGCGGTCACAGATGTGGCGGACGTGTAGCGGTATATAGCGGAGGGTGAGTATAACAATACCGCGGTCACAGATGTGGCGGACGTGTAGAGGTATATAGCGGAGGGTGAGTATAACAATACCGTGGTCACAGATGTGGCGGACGTGTAGCGGTATATAGCGGAGGGTGAGTATAACAATACCGCGGTCACAGATGTGGGGGACGTGTAGTGGTATATAGTGGAGGGTGAGTATAACAATACCGCGGTCACAGATGTGGCGGACGTGTAGCAGTATATAGCGGAGGGTGAGTATAACAATACCGCGGTCACAGATGTGGCGGACGTGTAGCGGTATATAGTGGAGGGTGAGTATAACAATACCTAGGTCACAGATGGCGGACATGTAGCGATATATAGTGGAGAGTGAGAATAATAATACTGTGGTCACAGATGTGGCGGATGTGTAGCGGTATATAGTGGAGGGTGAGTATAACAATACCGCGGTCACAGATGGCAGACGTGTAGCGATATATAGTGAAGGGTGAGTATAACAATACCGCTGGCACAGATGTCGGATATGTGGCGGTATATAGTGGAGGGTGAGTATAACAATACCGCTGGCACAGATGTCCGATATGTGGCGGTATATAGTGGAGGGTGAGTATAACAATACCGCGGGCACAGATGTCGGATGTGTAGCGGTATATAGTGGAGGGTGAGTATAACAATACTGTGGTCACAGATGTGGCGGATGTGTAGCGCTATATAGTGGAGGGTGAGTATAACAATACCGTGGTCACAGATGTGGCGGACATGTAGCGCTATATAGTGGAGGGTGAGTATAACAATACCGTGGTCACAGATGTGGCGGACATGTAGCGGTATATAGTGGAGGGTGAGTATAACAATACAGTGGTCACAGATGTGGCGGACGTGTAGAGGTATATAGCGGAGGGTGAGTATAACAATACCGTGGTCACAGATGTGGGGGACGTGTAGTGGTATATAGCGGAGGGTGAGTATAACAATACCGCGGTCACAGATGTGGCGGACGTGTAGCAGTATATAGCGGAGGGTGAGTATACCAATACCGCGGTCACAGATGTGGCGGACGTGTAGCGGTATATAGTGGAGGGTGAGTATAACAATACCGTGGTCACAGATGTGGCGGACGTGTAGCGGTATATAGTGGAGGGTGAGTATAACAATACCGCGGTCACAGATGTGGCGGACGTGTAGCGGTATATAGTGGAGGGTGAGTATAACAATACTGCGGTCACAGATGTGGCGGACGTGTAGCGGTATATAGCGGAGGGTGAGTATAACAATACTGCGGTCACAGATGTGGGGGACGTGTAGCGGTATATAGTGAAGGGTGAGTATAACAATACCGCGGTCACAGATGTGGCGGACGTGTAGAGGTATATATCGGAGGGTGAGTATAACAATACCGTGGTCACAGATGTGGTGGATGTGTAGCGGTGTATATAGCGGAGGGTGAGTATAACAATACCGCAGTCACAGATGTGGTGGATGTGTAGCGGTGTATATAGCGGAGGGTGAGTATAACAATACCGCAGTCACAGATGTGGCAGACGTTTGGCGGTATATAGTGGAGGGTGAGTATAACAATACTGCGGTCACAGATGTGGCGGACGTGTAGCGGTGTATATAGTGGAGGGTGAGAATAACAATACCGAGGTCACAGATGTGGCGGATGTGTAGCGGTATATAGTGGAGGGTGAGTATAACAATACCGCGGTCACAGATGTGGCAGACGTTTGGAGGTATATAGTGGAGGGTGAGTATAACAATACCGTGGTCACAGATGTGGGGGACCTGTAGCGGTATATAGTGGAGGGTGAGTATAACAATACCGCGGTCACAGATGTGGCAGACGTTTGGAGGTATATAGTGGAGGGTGAGTATAACAATACCGTGGTCACAGATGTGGGGGACCTGTAGCGGTATATAGTGGAGGGTGAGTATAACAATAACGCGGTCACAGATGTGGCGGACGTGTAGCGGTATATAGTGGAGGGTGAGTATAACAATACTGTGGTCACAGATGTGGCGGACGTGTAGCGGTATATAGTGGAGGGTGAGTATAACAATACCGCGGTCACAGATGTGGCGGACGTGTAGCATTATATAGTGGAGGGTGAGTATAACAATACCGCGGTCACAGATGTGGCGGACGTGTAGCGGTATAAATTGGAGGGTGAGTATAACAATATCGCGGTCACAGATGTGGCGGACGTGTAGCGGTATATAGTGGAGGGTGAGTATAACAGTACCGCGGGCACAGATGTCGGATGTGTAGCGGTATATAGTGGAGGGTGAGTATAACAATACCGCGGTCACAGATGGCAGACGTGTAGCGATATATAGTGAAGGGTGAGTATAACAATACCGCTGGCACAGATGTCCGATATGTGGCGGTATATAGTGGAGGGTGAGTATAACAATACCGCGGGCACAGATGTCGGATGTGTAGCGGTATATAGTGGAGGGTGAGTATAACAATACCGCGGTCACAGATGTGGCGGACGTGTAGTGGTATATAGTGGAGGATGAGTATAACAATACCGTGGTCACAGATGTGGCGGATGTTTGGCGTTATATAGTGGAGGGTGAGTATAACAATACCGCGGTCACAGATGTGGCGGACGTGTAGTGGTATATAGTGGAGGGTGAGTATAACAATCCCGCGGTCACAGATGTGGCGGACGTGTAGCGTTATATAGTGAAGGATGAGTATAACAATACCGCGGTCACAGATGTGGCGGACGTGTAGCGGTATATAGTGGAGGGTGAGTATAACAATACTGTGGTCACAGATGTGGCGGACGTGTAGCGATATATAGTGGAGGGTGAGTATAACAATACCGCAGGTCACAGATGTGGCGGACGTGTAGCGGTATATAGTGGAGGGTGAGTATAACAATACCGTGGTCACAGATGTGGCGGACGTGTAGTGGTATATAGTGGAGGGTGAGTATAACAATACTGTGGTCACAGATGTGGCGGACGTGTAGCAGTATATAGTGGAGGGTGAGTATAACAATACCGCGGTCACAGATGTGGCGGACGTGTAGAGGTATATAGTGGAGGGTGAGTATAACAATACTGTGGTCACAGATGTGGCGGACGTGTAGCATTATATAGCGGAGGATAAGTATAACAATACTGCAGTCACAGATGTGGCGGACGTGTAGTGGTATATAGCGGAGGGTGAGTATAACAATACCGCGGTCACAGATGTGGCGGACGTGTAGCGGTATATAGTGGAGGGTGAGTATAACAATACCGCGGTCACAGATGTGGCGGACGTGTAGCGGTATATAGTGGAGAATGAGTATAACAATATCGCGGTCACAGATGTGGCGGACGTGTAGAGGTGTATATAGTGGAGGGTGAGTATAACAAACCAAAGTCCAAATACACTCTTGCAAGTTCCACATCCAGTGAAGTAAGCAGGAGATGTTTTCCCAATAATTGTTTATTTTTCTTCACAGGGTTGTCAAGGTAAAAACGCTTGTAGAAAACCAACGCGTTTCGTCTCATAGAGACTTCATCAGGGAAATATTCGGATCTGTATAATATTTCCCTTTTTTATGTATATAGAGATGTTTTTCCAGGGTTTTTAATATAAGGACATAGTGTTCCTTGGACCTATATTAGGAATAAACAATAACTTCTGTTGATAGATTTGGCGTGCGCCAATTATTGTGGCCTATAACAGGTCTTAGTGTTCCTGTCAGCCGACTCATGAACGCAGTTTAAAAAGGTTAACCTAAAATGCGGATGATGATCCTTCATCCAATAAAAATATGCAAACAAATCTCCAATAGGACTTCTGATCGCTTCAGAGGGGCTGACTGGAGCACCCTAGCGCGGGCAATATACTATAAGATACATGGAATATAATAGCAGTGACTGAGACATGTATTCTTATTACAGTGAGCCCGACCTTGTGCGTGTATATATATATATATATATATACACACACTGCCACAGACCATCCCCCCAGCATCATACATTGTGTATGACACATGTGCCCAGTGCATACAGGGACACACAGGACCATACTCACCCTGGCGGGACAGAATAGCCTTGGCGTAGTCTGGGTGACAGATAAAGAGAGAGGCGAAGAAGTTCCCCAGCCACATGGGGAAGCCGTAATCGTACTGCTTGGCGTATGCTGCCACCTTGTCCAAGTCTCTCCCATCTTGTTTAAACTGTTAATATACAAGAAGAAAGCTGTAAATGCCAGCGTCAGCCTACATGTGCCCAATATACTGCCCATCACAGATGACAGACTGAGGGCACAGCATGGGCACCAGGAGTCTGACCTCAGGAGGACTGGATCTGGGCACAGCTACAGCCAGGGGCCACAGCTACAGGCCACGGTCATCTGCCCCTGCTGCCCCTGGTGTCCCCAAGCCTAAGAGGTGATCTAATATAAGGGAGACCCAGAGCCGTCTGTACCAGGTGACACAGATGGATCCCCCCCCCCCCCCCCATCGGGGCCCATGTGATGTCATTATACACATACAGTAGTAATAGAGCAATGACAGATACAGGCGCCATCAGTGTCACGTGCGTCTTACAGTATGTACCAAGTGTCCCTGACATTTTCTTAGGTGTATCCCTAACATGCGCATCCCCAACATATAATACAGGTCGGTCTGTCCTTTTGATGGTGTATCAGATACCCCAAAGCTGCACCTTGTCCTGGTAATCGGAACAGGTTAATTCAGACGCACACCTCTCCACTTTTGTCAGGCTGCCTCCACCCTATGGAATGCCCTTCCACACACAGTAAGACTCTCCTCCAGACTCTAAACTTTCAAGCGTTCACTGAAAACTCACCTCTTCAGGCAAGCCTATCACATTTATATACCGCACACATAACCCTCTGAGGTACTTATGTATTATACTAGGTGATTCATCGCACCCTACAGGCGCTCTTCACACCGTCGTAAGGGGCTGTACATAAGATGTACATTGATAGTGTGGAGGGCACAGTGACATTTGTGGGTGTGGGGGGGGTGCATGCATGTTGTTGAGGTGTGTGTGTGTGCGCAATAGTATAGTAGGGTGTTTTTGAGTCAGCGGCTCCCCACTGGCGGATGTCATGACAGAGGAAAACAGGAGGCTGGGAAGTGATAGGGGTGTGTGGGCATAAGGGGGACTAAAGAGGAGGGTGGGCGACACTGTGCAGCTTCTGCCAGTGGGTGAGGGTCCAGTGTGGCAGCACAGGAGTACAGGACAGTGGTCCTGAGTCAGTGTCTCCTCCTACTGGGTGGGAGTTCGGGTGCATGAGAGCAGAAGGCTGGGTGGTAAAGCATGATAGGGGAATGTGGGAAAACACAGGGTGAGCTGGTCCCCACTGGCGGAAGTTACAGGGCAGGAGAACAGGAGGCAGGACAGTGATAGAGGTGTGTGGGCATGATGGGTAGTAAAGATTTTGCACCCTGCCATTGATAGTAGTAAAATATCTCCCGACACCATAACAAAATTTGAAACTTGATCGGTTCTCCTTTGACATCGATGTAGGGAAACCATCTGGTTCTCCCACATCGGTGGCAAAAGTATTCAACATCGGCCATAAACCATCGATGATTTGAAAATCATTGATGGTCGATGGGCATCCCTAGAACTGGAGGAGGGTGGGGGACAGTATGCAGCTCCCGGCAGTGGGTGAGCGTCTCCTCCCACTGGGAGGGAGTGAGGGTGCATGAGAGCAGGAGGCTGTATAATAGTGGTTTGTGGGCAAGACATTGATAAAAGTTGTGGCGCTGGTGCAGAGGACCATGGGGACACTTCTGGCAGTGGGGGAACCTGCAGCGCGGCAGCCAGGGCCGGATTTCCCACCTAGGGGCGGCACCTGCTTGTGGCAGAACAGGATCCCCCATGCTGACGGGGGTACGTGAAATGCGGGAGCGGGGTCGCGGGGGTCCGCTGGGGGGGTGGAATTGCCGGAAGGGGGCGCGGGGGTCAGCGAATTGCGGGAGGGTGCGGGGGTCCGCAAATCGTGGGAGGGGGGGCATGAATCGCGGGAAGGGGGGTCCACAAATTGGGGAAGGGGGATGTGTGGGTCAGTGAATTGCGGAAGGGGGGGTTGTGGAGGTCCATGAATCGCAGGAGGGGTGCGGGGGGTGCTGTGAATAAAGGGAGGGGGGGCGCAGGGGGGGGGGGGGCGCGGGGGTCGGTGAATAGCGGGAGGGGGCATGAATCACGGGAGGGAGGGTCGTGGGGGGCTGCGAATCTCAGGAGGGGGGTGCGGGGTCCGCGAATCGCGGGAGGGGTCGCTGGAGGTGGAGGGGTGAATCGCGGGGGTCCGCAAATCGCGGGAGGGGGCGCTACGGGGGGTTCCGTGAATCGCAGGAGGGGACAGGGGTCCGCAAATAACAGGGGGGGGCTAGAGTTGTGGGGGGGCGCGATTTGCGGGAGGGGGGGTCGTAAATCACAGGCGGGGGGGTGCCATGAATCGCGGGAGGGGGAGGTGGCGGTGGTCCGCAAAGCGCGGGAGGGGGGTCACAAGGGGCCCGTGATTCATGGGAGGGGGGGTTGCGGGGGTCCTGCAGATCGTGGGAGGTCGCGGGAGGGGGGTCACGCGAATCGCTGGAGGGGGGGTGTCGCGGGGGTCAGGTGAATCGCGGGAGGGGGCGGGGCTTCACAAACCGCGGGGGGCTTCTAGAATTGCAGGAGGGGGGGTGAATTGCAGGAGGGGGGGTCGCAAATCGCAGGAAGGGGGGTGCCATGAATCGTGGGAGGGAGCGGTGGTCCGCAAATCGCAGGAGGGGGGGTTGAGGGGGTCCCACGAATCGCGGGAGGGGGGTTGTGGGGGTCCCGTGAATCTTGGGAGGGGGGCGCGGGGGTCCCATGAATCACGGGAAGGGGGGGGCGTCACGGGGGTCCCGCGAATCGCTGGAGGGGGGTTGGCGTGGGTCCTGCGAATCACGGGAGGGGGTCGCGGGGGTCCCGCGAATCGCAGGGGGGGTGCTGGCAGAGGGGGGCTCCTGTTGTGTATGCCGCTGGGCGGGAGCGTTAGCTACACAGGGGATAAGTGACAGATCTGGCTAAATATGTATGTATTATGTGCAGTATGCAGGGGCGGGCTGGGCCGGGGGGCAGGGTGCCATGTGCCCCCCAGGCCGCTTAGCCAGTCACTGGCTGCGGGCCACGCTGGTCACCATCCACCTCCTCTAGGCACAGGCAGCCCTCCTGCGCTGGCCGCGGCTTCCAGAACACGGCCCCGGCTACAGGAAAATGGCATGTCCTCAGTGCAGGAGGCCGGCGGCCATCTTCCTGTAGCCGCGGCCAGCGCAGGAGGGCGGCCTGGAGGAGGTGGATGGTGATCTAGCACGGCCAGCAGCCAGTGACTGGCTAAGCGGCCCAGGGGAGCAGGAGGGCTGTCTGTCCCGGACCCCCCAGCCCAGCAACAATGGTGAGTTGCTGGTGGGGGCACTAGTGTCTCCTCTGGCACTGTGGGGGGCATGTGTGTCTCCTCTGGCACTGTGGGGGCATGTATGTCTCCTCTGGCACTGTGGGGGCATGTGTGTCTCCTCTGGCACTGTGGGGGCATGTGTGTCTCCTCTGGCACTGTGGGGGCATGTGTGTCTCCTCTGGCACTGTGGGGGCATGTGTGTCTCCTCTAGCACTGTGGGGGCATGTGTGTCGTCTCTGGCACTGTGGGGGCATGTGTGTCGTCTCTGGCACTGTGGAAAGAAGGTGTGTCTCCTCTGGCACTGTGGGGGCATGTGTGTCTCTGGCACTGTGGGGGCATATGTGTCTCTGGCACTGTGGGGGCATCTCTGGCACTAAGGGGGCATATGTGTCTCTGGCACTGTGGGGGCATTTGTGTCTCTGGCACTGTGGGGGCATCTCTGGCACTGTGGGGGCATCTCTGGCACTGTGGGGGCATCTCTGGCACTGTGGGGGCATATGTGTATCTGGCACTGTGGGGGAATATCTGGCACTGTGGGGGCATATGTGTATCTGTCACTGTGGGGGCATATTTGGCACTGTGGGGCATATGTGTCTCTGGCACTGTGGGGGCATATCTGGCACTGTGGGGGCATATGTGTATCTGGCACTGTGGGGGCATATTATGTTTCTCTGGTACTGTAGGGGCATATGTGTCTCTGGCACTGTGGGGGCATATGTGTCTCTGGCACTGTGGGGGCATATCTGGCACTGTGGTGGCATATGTGTATCTGGCACTGTGGGGGGAATATCTGGCAATGTGGGGGCATATGTGTCTCTGGCACTGTGGGGGCATCTGTGTCTCTGGCATTGTGGGGGCATATGTGTCTCTGGCACTGTGGGGGCATATGTGTCTCTGGCACTGTGGGGGGCATATGTGTCTCTGGCACTGTGGGGGCATATGTGTATCTGGCACTGTGGGGGGAATATCTGGCAATGTGGGGGCATATGTGTCTCTGGCACTGTGGGGGCATATGTGTCTCTGGCACTGTGGGGGCATATGTGTCTCTGACACTGTGGGGGCATATCTGGCACTGTGGGGGCAAATCTGGCACTGTGGACATCACATTGTGCAGTGTAATGGGCATCATGGTATTGGGCGTAATGGGCATTACGGTGTGGGGAGCATTGGGTAATTGCCATCACAGTATGGGCATCAAGGTGTGCGGCATAATGTGTAATTAGCATCACAATGTGCAATCTGCAGGTACACAATACAATCAAGGTACAGGCCACGCCCCCTTATGATAGGCCACACGCCTAAATTTTCTGCGTGCCACCGGCGCGCACAAGCATTCAGCTTTCCAGAATGATGGGGGGTATGGGCCAGTGCTCTGGACTTGCCCCCTAGGCTAAAAGTTGCCAGCCAGCCCCTGGTAGTATGTATTTATGTATGTATTATCTATGTATGTATTATGTGTAGTATGTATTTATGTATTATGTGTAGTATGTATTTATGTATGTATTATCTATGTATGTATTATGTGTAGTATGTATTTATGTATGTATTATCTATGTATGTATTATGTGTAGTATGTATTTAGGTATTATGTGTAGTATGTATTATCTATGTATGTATTATGTGTAGTATGTATTTATTTATGTATTATGTGTAGTATGTATTTATGTATGTATGTATTATCTATGTATGTATTATGTGTAGTATGTATTATGTGTAGTATGTATTATGTGTAGTATGTATTTAGGTATGTATTATGTGTAGTATTTATTTATGTATTATGTGCAGTATGTAATTATGTATGTATTATCTATGTATGTATTATGTGTAGTATGTATTTATTTATGTATTATGTGCAGTATGCAATTATGTATGTATTATCTATGTATGTATTATGTGTATTATGTATTTATTTATGTATTATGTGCAGTATGTATTTATGTATGTATTATCTATGTATGTATTATGTGTAGTATGTATTTAGGTATGTATTATGTGTAGTATGTATTTATGTATGTATTATCTATGTATGTATTATGTGTAGTATGTATTTATTTATGTATTATGTGCAGTATGTAATTATGTATGTATTATCTATGTATGTATTATGTGTAGTATGTATTTATGTATGTATTATCTATGTATGTATTATGTGCAGTATGTATTTAGGTATGTATTATGTGTAGTATGTATTTATGTATGTATTATCTATGTATGTATTATGTGTAGTATGTATTTATGTATTATGTGCAGTATGTAATTATGTATGTATTATCTATGTATGTATTATGTGTAGTATGTATTTATGTATTATGTGCAGTATGTAATTATGTATGTATTATCTATGTATGTATTATGTGTAGTATGTATTTAGGTATGTATTATGTGTAGTATGTATTTATGTATGTATTATCTATGTATGTATTATGTGTAGTATGTATTTATGTATTATGTGCAGTATGTAATTATGTATGTATTATCTATGTATGTATTATGTGTATTATGTATTTAATTATGTATTATGTGCAGTATGTAATTATGTATGTATTATCTATGTATGTATTATGTGTATTATGTATTTATTTATGTATTATGTGCAGTATGTAATTATGTATGTATTATGTGTAGTATGTATTTATGTATGTATTATCTATGTATGTATTATGTGTAGTATGTATTTAGGTATGTATTATGTGTAGTATGTATTATGTGTAGTATGTATTTATGTATGTATTATCTATGTATGTATTATGTGTATTATGTATTTATTTATGTATTATGTGCAGTATGTATTTATGTATGTATTATGTGTAGTATGTATTTATGTATGTATTATCTATGTATGTATTATGTGTAGTATGTATTTAGGTATGTATTATGTGTAGTATGTATTTATGTATGTATTATCTATGTATGTATTATGTGTAGTATGTATTTATGTATTATGTGCAGTATGTAATTATGTATGTATTATCTATGTATGTATTATGTGTATTATGTATTTATTTATGTATTATGTGCAGTATGTATTTATGTATGTATTATCTATGTATGTATTATGTGTAGTATGTATTTAGGTATGTATTATGTGTAGTATGTATTTATGTATGTATGTATTATCTATGTATGTATTATGTGTGGTATGTATTTATGTATTATGTGCAGTATGTAATTATGTATGTATTATCTATGTTTGCCCATTTTTCGGTTATACATTTTGGGCAGCATTCTGCGCCATCTGCAATCACTGTATAAATTGTATGTTTCTGTATTTGCATACAGCTGAACGGTAGGATTACCCCGGTACAGCTTCCGAGCTGTACAGCGGAGACATAGCAGACAACAAATAGATAGCTGGATGCAGCTTGTAGCAGTCAGGTAACGGAATGTGGTTATAAGCCGGACTACGGCAGTGGTACCGATGGCGGCAGAAGCTGGGTACAGCTGGGAGCCGAACTGTCGCAGATGCAGAGTAGCGACTGGAAACTGGAGTCAGGAAAGTGTAAAATAACCATACAGGGTGCTCGGTATCAGAATGTGGCAGCGACTTCCTAGTCCAGGAGCTGAATCTTCATACCACTTGTATCGCACTGATTGGATGAATAGCCAGGCAGCAACTGTAATAGCAGGAATGGACTCTGAATGGGATAATCAGTGCATAAGGGGAGAGCTTACAAGACGTCACCAAACAGGCCACCAGGGAGTTAATGGTTCTCACAGGTGTGCAACAGACTGAATGTATGGCTGCAGGGGTGCAATGAGCAGCACACAGACTGAATGTATGGCTGCTGGGGTGCAATGAGCAGCACACAGACTGAATGTATGGCTGCTGGGGTGCAATGAGCAGCACACAGACTGAATGTATGGCTGCAGGGGTGCAATTAGCAGCACACAGACTGAATGTATGGCTGCAGGGGTGCAATGAGCAGCACAAAGACTGAATGTATGGCTGCAGGGGTGCAATGAGCAGCACAGAGACTGAATATATGGCTGCAGGGGTGCAATGAGCAGCACACAGACTGAATGTATGGCTGCAGGTGTGCAATGAGCAGCACACAGACTGAATGTATGGCTGCAGGGGTGCAATGAGCAGCACACAGACTGAATGTATGGCTGCAGGGGTGCAATGAGCAGCACACAGACCGAATGTATGGCTGCAGGGGTGCAATGAGCAGCACACAGACTGAATGTATGGCTGCAGGGGTGCAATCAGCAGCACACAGACCGAATGTATGGCTGCAGGGGTGCAATGAGCAGCACACAGACCGAATGTATGGCTGCAGGGGTGCAATGAGCAGCACACAGACCGAATGTATGGCTGCAGAGGTGCAATGAGCAGCACACAGACTGAATGTATGGCTGCAGGGGTGCAATGAGCAGCACACAGACTGAATGTATGGCTGCAGGGGTGCAATGAGCAGCACACAGACTGAATGTATGGCTGCAGGGGTGCAATGAGCAGCACACAGACTGAATGTATGGCTGCAGGGGTGCAATGAGCAGCACACAGACTGAATGTATGGCTGCAGGGGTGCAATGAGCAGCACACAGACTGAATGTATGGCTGCAGGGGTGCAATTAGCAGCACACAGACTGAATGTATGGCTGCAGGGGTGCAATGAGCAGCACACAGACTGAATTTATGGCTGCAGGGGTGCAATGAGCAGCACACCGCTGAATGTATGGCTGCAGGGGTGCATTTAGCAGCACACAGACTGAATGTATGGCTGCAGGGGTGCAATTAGCAGCACACAGACTGAATGTATGGCTGCAGGGGTGCAATGAGCAGCACACAGACTGAATGTATGGCTGCAGGGGTGCAATGAGCAGCACACAGACTCTCACTGAATGTATGACTACAGGCATAGGCGCCGAAACCATGGGTGCTCCGGGGCCCGAGCACCCACGGAAGGTGAGGAGCACCCACGGCACGGGCCACAGCAGCGGGGTCCCAGCAGCGGATATACTGTCATCAGCGGGGGTCCCTGTGGCGGATGGGAACTAGTAGTGGTATTAATACTGCTGTTAGTTCCCATCTTCCGCAGGGACCCTGCTGCTGACGGCATATCCACTGCTGCTGGGACCCCGCTGCGGCGCTGCTGCTCCCGGCCTCCAACAGCGAGCAGCGGGTGGGTCCGGGGGTGGGGGGTGGTAGTGTGGGGGTGGTGGTATTGCGGGGGCGTGGGCAGTGGCGTAACTATGAATTGCCCCCCCGCCATTAATGGGGGGGGCGCCCCCCCTCCGCAGCACCCCCCCTCCCCCATCCCCCGCCCGCAGCCTTACCTGTCTTGCTGCCGCTGGTCCTGGCTCCCTTGCTGGCTTCATTTATCTGCTATGGAGACTGACCAACACAAAATGTCCGCCCCCATACAGCAGACAGTTTCAGAGAACTGTCTGCTATATGGGGCGGACATTTTATTGTGGTCCGTCTCACTAGCAGAAGAACTGAAGACAGGTAAGGCTGCGGGTGGCATTACAGTGCCGCCTGTTCATACTGTGCCACATTACAGTGCCCCCTGTTCATACTGTGCCACATTACAGTGCCCCCTGTTCATACTGTGCCACATTACAGTGCCCCCTGTTCATACTGTGCCCCCTGTTCATACTGTGCCACATTACAGTGCCCCCTGTTCATACTGTGCCACATTACAGTGCCCCCTGTTCATACTGTGCCACATTACAGTGCCGCCTGTTCATACTGTGCCACAATACAGTGCCCCCTGTTCATACTGTGCCACATTACAGTGCCCCCTTTTCATACTGTGCCACATTACAGTGCCCCCTGTTCATACTGTGCCACATTAGAGTGCCCCCCTGTTCATACTGTGCCACATTAGAGTGCCCCCTGTTCATACTGTGCCACATTAGAGTGCCCCCTATTCATATTGTGCTATGTTAGAGTGCCCCTGTTCATACTGTACCACGTTAGAGTGCCCCCTGTTCATATTGTGCCACGTTAGAGTGCCCCCTGTTCATATTGTTCCACGTTAGAGTGCCCCCTGTTGATATTGTGCCACGTCAGAGTGTCCCATGTTCATACTGTGCTATGTTAGAGTGCCCCCTGTTTATACTGTGCTATGTTAGAGTGCCCCCTGTTCATACTGTGCCACATCAGAGTGCCCCCTGTTCATACTGTGCTATGTTAGAGTGCCCCCTGTTTATACTGTGCCACGTTAGAGTGCCCCCTGTTCCTAATATGCTATGTTAGAGTGCCCCCTGTTCATACTGTGCTATGTTAGAGTGCCCACTGTTTATACTGTGCCACGTTAGAGTGCCCCATGTTCATACTGTACCACATTAGAGTGCCCCCTGTTCATACTGTACCTCGTTAGAGTGTCCCCTGTTCATACTGTGCTATGTTAGAGTGCCCCCTGTTCATACTGTGCTATGTTAGAGTGCCCCATGTTCATACTGTGCTATGTTAGAGTGCCCCATGTTCATACTGTGCTATGTTAGAGTGTCCCCTGTTCATACTGTGCTATGTTAGAGTGTCCCATGTTCATACTGTGCTATGTTAGAGTGCCCCATGTTCATACTGTGCTATGTTAGAGTGCCCCCTGTTCATACTGTGCCACATTAGAGTACCCCCTGTTCATATTGTTCCATGTTAGAGAGTCCCCTGTTCATACTGTGCCACGTTAGAGTGCCCCCTGTTCATACTGTGCTGTTAGAGTGTCCCATGTTCATACTGTGCTATGTTAGAGTGCCCCCTGTTCACACTGTGCCACGTTAGAGTGCCCCATGTTCATACTGTACCACATTAGAGTGCCCCCTGTTCATACTTTGCTTTGTTACAGTGCCCCCTGTTCACACTGTGCCACGTTAGAGTGTCCCCTGTTCATACTGTGCTATGTTAGAGTGTCCCATGTTCATACTGTGCTATGTTAGAGTGCCCCCTGTTCACACTGTGCCACGTTAGAGTGCCCCCTGTTCATACTGTGCCACGTTAGAGTGCCCCCTGTTCATACTGTGCTATGTTAGAGTGCCCCCTGTTCATACTGTGCTATGTTAGAGTGCCCCCTGTTTATACTGTGCCACGTTAGAGTGCCCCCTGTTCATACTGTACCACATTAGAGTGCCCCCTGTTCATACTGTACCACATTAGAGTGCCCCCTGTTCATACTGTACCACGTTAGAGTGTCCCCTGTTCATACTGTGCTATGTTAGAGTGCCCCCTGTTCATACTGTGCTATGTTAGAGTGCCCCATGTTCATACTGTGCTATGTTAGAGTGCCCCCTGTTCATACTGTGCTATGTTAGAGTGTCCCCTGTTCATACTGTGCTATGTTAGAGTGCCCCATGTTCATACTGTGCCACGTTAGAGTGCCCTCTGTTCATACTGTGCTATGTTAGAGTGCCCTCTGTTCATACTGTGCTATGTTAGAGTGCCCCCTGTTCATACTGTGCTATGTTAGAGTGCCCCATGTTCATACTGTGCTATGTTAGAGTGCCCCATGTTCATACTGTACCACATTAGAGTGCCCCCTGTTCATACTGTACCACGTTAGAGTGTCCCCTGTTCATACTGTACCACGTTAGAGTGCCCCATGTTCATACTGTGCTATGTTAGAGTGCCCCATGTTCATACTGTGCTATGTTAGAGTGTCCCCTGTTCATACTGTGCTATGTTAGAGTGTCCCCTGTTCATACTGTGCTATGTTAGAGTGTCCCATGTTCATACTGTGCTATGTTAGAGTGCCCCCTGTTCATACTGTGCCACGTTAGAGTGCCCCCTGTTCATACTGTGCCAAATTAGAGTGCCCCCTGTTCATATTGTTCCATGTTAGAGAGTCCCCTGTTCATACTGTGCCACGTTAAAGTGCCCCCTGTTCATACTGTGCTATGTTAGAGTGCCCCCTGTTCACACTGTGCCACGTTAGAGTGCCCCCTGTTCATACTGTGCCACGTTAGAGTGCCCCCTGTTCATACTGTACCACATTAGAGTGCCCCCTGTTCATATTGTTCCATGTTAGAGTGTCTCCTGTTCATAGGGTGACCAACCGTCCCGTTTTTGCCGGGACTGTCCTGGTTTTCAATAGTGAAATCCCGCGTCCCGGGGGAACCCATGCCGGGACGCAGAAAGTCCCGGGTTTTGATCCCTCCGCGTGCAAACAATTACCGGCGCAGCCGCGCAGCATAAAAATGAGTGTGAGGGGGTCAGGGGGAGGGGAGGGAACTCTTACGCCCACCCTCCGGCCTCCCGCTTCCTTGTTATTGGTTATTTAGCCACCCGTGACCCGGCCGGACACCTCCCACACACTCCCCATATAAAGCTGTGCTGCGCATGCTGGGGTGGGGCAGGCGCGCAAGAAGACGGAGATGGACCACGGCGCGTAGACTCCCGTCCGTCACCACCACCGCCCGGGCCACGCCACGACTCGTGGCCCACGAGCCGAGGAGAGACGCGGCAGCGGGTCACCACTCGCACCGTCCACCGCATCTGAGACAGCGCAGTGCAGTGCGTGGACTCCTGGAGGGAGAGCGAGGAGACTGAGTGAGTAGACTCTGGCCTACTGCGGCCTACCCTCGCTCGCTGCTCGCTCGTGAGTCGTGCTTCCTGTCAGTGTGCTGCTGCTGTGCTGAGCGGCTCGCCTCAGCCTGAGCCTGTGTGTGAGACTCTCACACTCACAGTGAAAGTGAGAGTCAGAGAGTAGTCTAGTAGGCCTGGCCGCCTCGAGGAGGACGTTCCAGTCAGTCGGCTGCAGTGTGCAGTCTGGCCGCGGGCCGCGGCGCCCTCCTCCCTCTCTCCCCAGCCCAGTCCCCCCAGTGGGGCCCCCCCGGGCCGTTACACTGTAACGGAATGGAAATAATCCCCTTATATTTATTTTATTTCATTCAAGTGTCTTATATAGCAGCATCTTATTAGTGCAGCAGAGTGTCTTGTTATATTAGTGCAGCAGATTCCGTTACAGCGTCTTATATATAGTGCAGCAGATTCCGTTGCAGTGTCTTATATAGCGCAGCAGATTCCGTTACAGTGTCTTATATAGCGCAGCAGATACAGTTACAGCATCTTATATAGCACAGCACATCCCGTTATAGTGTCTTATATAGTGCAGCAGATTCCGTTAGTGTCTTATATAGCGCAGCAGATTCCGTTACAGTGTCTTATAGCGCAGCAGATTCCGTTACAGTGTCTTATATAGCACAGCTGATTCCGTTACAGTGCCTTATATAGCGCAGCAGATTCCGTTACAGTGTCTTATAGCGCAGCAGATTCCGTTACAGTGTCTTATATAGCGCAGCAGATTCCGTTACAGTGCCTTATATAGCGCAGCAGATTCCGTTGCAGTGTCTTATATAGCGCAGCAGATTCCGTTACAGTGTCTTATATAGAGCAGCAGATTCCGTTACAGTGTCTTATATAGCGCAGCAGATACAGTTACAGCATCTTATATAGCACAGCACATCCCGTTACAGTGTCTTATATAGCGCAGCAGATTCCGTTAGTGTCTTATATAGCGCAGCAGATTCCGTTACAGTGTCTTATAGCGCAGCAGATTCCGTTACAGTGTCTTATATAGCGCAGCAGATTCAGTTACAGTGTCTTATATAGAGCAGCAGATTCCGTTACAGCGTCTTATATAGCACAGCAGATTCCTTAGTGTCTTATATAGCGCAACAGCTTCCGTTACAGTGTCTTATATAGAGCAGCAGATTCTGGTACAGTGTCTTATATAGTGTGCAGCATATCCCGTTACAGCGTCTTATATATAGCGCAACAGCTTCCGTTACAGTGTCTTACCCGACATTCCGGGCGGGGCGCGGCGGTTGGTGCGCGCGCGCGGGGGGGTGTCGAGCCCGCCCAGACCTGTCCCGGGTTGGGCCATTGGAAAGTTGGTCACTTTACCTGTTCATACTGTGCCACGTTAGAGTGCCCCCTGTTCATACTGTGCTATGTTAGAGTGCCCCCTGTTCACACTGTGCCACGTTAAAGTGCCCCCTGTTCATACTGTGCCACGTTAGAGTGCTGTCCTCTTATAATATCCACTACACACTCATCTCACTCATAAGAGGCAGAATGCAGCAAGTCTTTGCATGTATACCGGCATCTAGTAACACCGTATGCAGGAAGAACTTGGCAATTGGAAAAAGACGGCTGTTTCGGTTTAGGACCCGTAGTCTTATCTGCACATGCATGTGCGCCACCGGGGATAGGTCATTTACAAACAATACCCAGAATAAACAGCCCAGATGGGCACTTACCTCATGGGCATTGCCGAGCAGCCAATGGCGCTGTGGACCTGGGTAATCAGAGAACGTTCTGCGCAGCTCCTGCCACCTCAGGAACAGCTTAGAGGCTTTGTACAGCAGGTACAGGACACACAGCCAGACCGCCCAGTGACAGAGCTCAGGGACGCTCAGGGACAGGAGCCCGGACAGCATGGAGGGGGCCATTCCTGGGGTGCACGCTGCTGCACTGCCTGGGGAGCACGCTGCTGGGGTGCACGCTGCTGCACTGCCTGGGGTACACGCTGCTGCACTGCCTGGGGTACACACTGCTGCACTGCCTGGGGTACACACTGCTGCACTGCCTGGGGTACACACTGCTGCACTGCCTGGGGTACACACTGCTGCACTCTACACACACAGGGACATAGCAGTGTGACAGCTGCAGCCAAAGGAGAGGACAATGTACAGAGTAGGAGGAGAGGAGGCTGCCAGGGGGGGAAGAGGGTGTGGTCACACACACACACACGTCAGGGAGAGGACAACGTACAGAGCAGGAGAGAATGCAGCCAGGGTAGGATATAGACACACATACTGTACACACACATACTGTACACGCACATACCGTACACACACACATACTGTACACGCATGGACGGCTAGCTCCTAAGGGTGTGAGCAATACCTCAGCCACCTGCAGGCTTTGCAGCAGACACAGGTGTGAGTGGTGCAGGTACAGCCCCTGGTTGGATGCACCAGGGCCGTCTTAACAGCAGTGTGGGCCCCTGGGCAAAGCAATGCACTGGGGCCCTTACCCATTCTCCCCTAGGGGTGGGGGGTGCTGTCAGCAGCAGCTTTGATGTCCCACTGGTAGCAGGGGTTGCTCTATCTTCCATTCAACATGTAGGACCTGGAGCAGTAACTTCTGCTAATTACTCCTTTACTGCACTTCTAGGACTTCCAGGGAGGTAGGGGTGTTTTATATGCACGGGAGGGTTGGATAATGGAGTGGGCTTAATATTCATCATTTTCCGGTGGAAGGGCAGCTTGTTTGACTGCAGATATCACCATTATCTGGAAATAGATTTCTTAGCCTAGTATAAAAACCTAGAGTCCCAACTTTCAGGAGGTGCTGGGGACTTGGGTATCAGAGATCAGGAGCCAGAGCAATCCATTGACAAAAATATAAACTGTACACCAGACGTTTGGAGCTGGAGCAGGGACCGGCTGCTGGAAGGCTGATATCTCTGGTTCTGGGCATGATAGAGACAAGCCGCTAGTGTCGTCAGAAAGAGGAGAGTCCCAGCTTTTGGAATATAAAAAACTCTAAGGGCAGTATTCAATGTCAAATATTCTCCGTGCATGGCGAGAGATTTTTTCTCTCGCCATGCACTCTCCGTGTTCCGGAGCCTCCTGCTCCCCCTATTCAACGTGTTAAAGACTCGCCGCCACTCGCGGCGAGTCTTAACCCCTGCAGCGGACGAGCGTCCGCGGCAGGGAGCTGTCAGGGAGCCGGGGGACGTAGCAGCCAAGAGAGATTAAAGTCTCTCTTGGCTGCTGCAGGGGATATGGGGTGGGGAGCAGGGCTCCCCTGGACCCAGGCAGCACAGGCTGCCCCCCCTATAGCCAGCGGGGGACCCAGTATTACGTGCATCGGGTGCAGTGAATATATGAATATCTAATGAGCGGCTCGAGCGCTCCGGCCCCCTGCTGGCTGCACTGTGTAAAAAAAAAAAAAAATGTAAAAAAATATTTTTTTTACAATTAAATATATATTCATGTGCTATAGGCACATGAATAAAAATAACATGGCCCTTCACAGAAAAAAAAAACTGATTTTTTGACACCAAAATTAAAAAAAACACCCTTTTAGTTTAAAAGTTCACATTCCTGCTCTCCATCAAAAGATGGAGAATTTCTACACGGAGAGAGACGGCGAGAATCACTTAGAAAGATGGAGAATATTTCACATTGAATAGGGTGGCTCGCCTTTGGAGAAAAAAAACCTCTCTCCACCGCGTGAAAAGCACAAACTCTCCAGAAATCACAGCGAATTTTTCTCATTGAATACTGCCCTAAGTCAGAGAGAACCTGAGAAATATGACTGGGAATTGCAATTAACAGGTAGGATGTGGACTGCTATTTTGAAGATGGATATCTGCAGTTCCCCAGGGCCGATTTTCCAAATTCTGGTATCCCCGAAAAAAGGGGATCCTCAGCTATCAGCCTAGGGCCCTTATACACCTGGGGCCCCTGGGCAAGTGCCCATTAAGCCCATACGAAAAGACGGCCCTGGGATGCACCTGGCACCGGGTGTGGTATAGCACACCGACAGTCAGGATTCCGGCAGTCATTAGCCCGACGTTGGAATCCCGACTGCCAGAACTCAGACAGCGGGGAGAGCGACAGTGTCAGGGAGAGAGGAAGAGAGAGCGACAGTGTCAGGGAGAGAGGAAGAGAGAGCGACAGTGTCAGGGAGAGAGGAAGAGAGAGCGACAGTGTCAGGGAGAGAGAAAGTGACCATGGGGGAGATTCTCTAAAACAGAAATGCGGTAAAAACCCCGTTATCAGGGTTTTTACCACATTTTGAGATGCACGGCGGGTTTTTGCTGCGGGGGGTATCGCCAGCAAAAGCTTTAGCTAAACACACAGAAAAGAATACCAAAAAGTTTTCAGATATTTTTTCTTGTAGAAATGACCATTAAAACAAGAATTCACATAAGGTTATGTTGCATTTATAGCGGCGGCATCACATCAATACTGTATACTGGGCCGAGTGAGAAGAAATATCACATGGATTCATATAGGGAATCCAGTATCATATGGGGCAATGCCAGTACCAAGAATTGCGCAATTTCCTAAAATATACTGCGACGGATGTTATATAGAAATAGTTTGAAACAAGCAATGAAGCTTAGACACGCCTACGTGTGGAACATGGCACATGCTTAATGTCATGCCACCTTCCAGTGCCACCTTCAGCTACAGACAATCTCCCTGAAACCTGACAGATTGCCATGTACTGTCCATAGTCTAATTACAGACTCTGCGCACCTGAGGGCGTAGTCATGTGGCTGATTCTGATTTACTGGTTTAGAGTCAGGGTGGTGCCGTACGGGCAGCTGAGTAAGGTGCTGATATTGCAGTTACATGGGCATACACCAGTCTGTGTGCCTATGTATCCGAATGCAGAGTACGCCCGGGGCCGGTAGAAAGCCCCCCCCCCACATGGTGCAGCTGTACATCAGATTGGAGGACAGATATCCCTGGGTCCTAGTGGCCAGCATCTATGCACACTGCTTTCAAACAACTTTCACCCTAATAATGCAGAGGATTTTGGCGACACCCAGTGCATTAACCTACACCTCTCACCACACACTCCGCACCTCTCACCCACACTGGCAAACGGTCCGCGCCTGACACCCGCACTGACACACACTCTCTGCCTCTCACCACACTCTCCGCACCTCTCACCTTCACGGACACATGCTCCGTGTCTGACACCTGCACTGACACACTCTCCACGCCTAAGACCTGCACTGACACACTCGCGCCTCTCACTCGCACTGACACACACTCCATGCCTGACACCCGCACTGACACACACTCTCTGCCTCTCACCTGCACTGACACACACTCCACGCCTCTCACCCACACTGACGCACACTCCACGCCTCTCACCTGCGCTGACACACTCTCTGCGCCTGACACCCACACTGACACTCTCCGCCTCTCACCTGCACTGACACACACTCCGAGCCTCACCCACACTGACACACACTCCACGCCTCTCACCTGCACTGACACACTCTCCGCGCCTGACACCCACACTGACACTCTCCACGCCTCTCACTCGCACTGACACACACTCCGAGCCTCACCCACACTGACACACACTCCACGCCTCTCACCTGCACTGACACACACTCCGAGCCTCACCCACACTGACACACACTCCACGCCTCTCACCTGCACTGACACACTCTCCGCGCCTGACACCCACACTGACACACTCCGCGCCTCTCACTCGCACTGACACACACTCCGTGCCTGACACCCGCACTGACACACACTCTCTGCCTCTCACCTGCACTGACACACACACCACGCCTCTCACCCACACTGACGCACACTCCACGCCTCTCACCTGCGCTGACACACTCTCTGCGCCTGACACCCACACTGACACTCTCCACCTCTCACCTGCACTGACACACTCTCCGCGCCTGACACCCACACTGACACACTCCATGCCTCTCACTCGCACTGACACATACTCCGAGCCTCACCCACACTGACACACACTCCATGCCTCTCACCTGCACTAACACACTCTCCGCGCCTGACACCCACACTGACACACTCCACGCCTCTCACTCGCACTGACACACACTCCGAGCCTCACCCACACTGACACACACTCCACGCCTCTCACCTGCACTGACACACTCTCCGCGCCTGACACCCACACTGACACTCTCCACGCCTCTCACTCGCACTGACACACACTCCGTGCCTGACACTCACACTGACACACTCCACGCCTCTCACTCGCACTGACACACTCTCCGCGCCTGACACCCACACTGACACACTCCACGCCTCTCACTCGCACTGACACACACTCCGAGCCTCACCCACACTGACACACACTCCACGCCTCTCACCTGCACTGACACACTCTCCGCGCCTGACACCCACACTGACACTCTCCACGCCTCTCACTCGCACTGACACACACTCCGTGCCTGACACCCGCACTGACACACACTCTCAGCCTCTCACCCACACTGACACACACACCACGCCTCTCACCTGCGCTGACACACTCTCTGCGCCTTTCACCTGCACTGACACACTCTCCGTGCTTGACACCCACACTGACACACTCCACGCCTCACTCGCACTAACAAATTCCCCCTCTCACTCCACACTGACACATTCTCCACGCCTCTCACTCGCACTGACACACTCCGTGCCTCTCACTCTCACTAACACACTCCGTGCCTCTCACTCCACACTGACACACTCTCCATGCCTGACACCCGCAGTGACACACTCCGTGCCTCTCACCTGCACTGACACACGCTCCGCGCCTGACACTCGCACTGACACACTCTCGATGCCTGACACCTGCACTGACACACTCCACGCCTCTAACTCGCACTGACACACACAGGCGGAGCGCGCCTGAGACCCACACTGACACACTCTCTGCGCCTAAGACCTGAACTGACACACTCTGCGCCTCTCACTCGCACTGACACACTCCACGCCTCTCACTCACACTGACACACTCTCCATGCCTGACACTCGCACTAACACACACTCCACGCCTGACACTTGCACTGACACACTCACAATGCCTGACACCTGCACTGACACATACAACAATTTTGTGTAGATCCACTGGCGAGTTTACAAATATATATCACTTACACAATGTGCTAAGGTATATTCTTTAGAGTCTCTGTGATCTAAAAGAAACTCAAAAGGAGAAAGACCATAGTGCAATAATGTCTGAAAAAGAGGCTGATTTGGTATTTATTCAATGCACTCACATTCAGATAGATTTTGTATGCATATCAATAGGTCTTTTCCATCCACTCCAATCTTCCACATGAAATGTCCCTGTGGACTTGATGAGAGGTATATATAGTGCAGAGATGTTTTTCAACAGTAAAAAATGTAACACTTTATTAGATACACTCACATGCGGTAGATAAAATCAAGCAGAAAACCCCTCAGGGTAGTAGGATCCCAGAACTGTGCCCAGGAACATGCAGGTCCTTCAAAACAGCCGGCCAGCGGTGGATGTCGGAAAGTGCAGCCCCTCTCTTGCGGCCTCAGGACAGGATCCGTTCGGTGGTGTTCACTCGGCTCAAGCGCGCTTTCGGGCAAGTGTGCCCTTCCTCAGAAGCGTAGTGGACACCATCGGACGGGGCCTTCTTATACCCCCCCCCCCCACACACACACACACAATTACAGATTTACATCAGCTGCAAAGAATCCGGTCTCCCGGAAGCCGTGCTCCGGTCTCAGAAGCCGGGAGGGACGTCGCAGGCATCACATACATGTCCCTCCGTCAGTTTCCTGGCTGTGGAACGCAGATTTATTTCTTCCGGAACGCACCTCCATTATTATGACATAGTTCGTGTTCAGTCCCATCTTTAATTGAGTCCGATTTGAATGGAATATCACAAATAACGGAGCATGAATTCATTCAAGACAGCTCACAATATGCAATCCATATTTTTGAGGATGTATAAAAAATATATAAAAAAACATATCAGTTACACATATAACAAAGGAATTTTCTATATTTACATAACGCAAATCTAAGATAATATATTACATCGATGTGATGCGCAACATCGATATATAGAATTTTTTTTAAAGGAGAAAATATATTTTAAAAGGAAAAATATATACATATATAAAAGAGGAACATAGCAGAAAATAGACCATATTAGGAAAAAGGTTCATGGCTACAAAAACCACTTAAGTTCGAACTCACTGTTCAAACCTAGTGGCACTAAGGTATGCAATTTATATATCCATTCCATTTCCGTCCTTGCTAGTCTGGAAGCTAAATTGTTATAACGCCAGCTAGGACTGATGGTCTGGATCCCCCAAAAAGTTTTTATACACCCGGGATTCGAGCCATGTACCTTTTTGAAGTGTGCAGACACCGTGTGATTATCCAAGCCTTTTTTGATGTTATATATATGTTCCGCTAAGCGGACTTTCAAGCATCTCGTAGTCTTGCCTACGTATACTTACCCACAATTGCATTCTATGGCATACACCAAATTTCTTGTGTTGCAGGTGATGAAGTCTCTTATGGGGTATTTTTTGCCTTTTACTGTAAATTATTTTATCTTGCTTGTGCCTTTCGTAGTTCGACACATCAAGCAAAGACCACAGTGATGGAAGCCCTGGCTTCTTTCACTGCTCCTTTTTGGTACTTCCATTGCACTTTTTACTACGGTATCCTTAATAGTTTTGGATCGCTGATAGATAAAGCCTGGATAATTAGGTAATTTAGGGCCCAAAATTGGGTCCTTCTGAAGAATTGGCCAGTTTTTCCTGAAAATATGTCAGAGTCCATCCAGTCATGGAGTTCAGTCACCTGCGGCACAGGACGTGCATCAGGCTGAGGAGACGTAGGTCCCTGCTCTACCTGACAGACAGCCCCCAAACTGGGGAGGACACCGGCCCATAGGGGTAAATGTAGTGGGCGGAGACTTGCAGGTGGTTCTGCCCATGTTTTGGGACAATCATTAATAGTCTTGCTGCATTCCGGGTATAGGTAACTCAGCCAGCATGGCATCCCTATAGAAACCTATGGGGGTGTGGCTGGCAGCCAGGGGCGGGCTGGGCCGGGGGGCAGGGTGCCATGTGCCCCCCGGGCCGCTCAATCTATTGTGTGCGGGCCGCCTGTCTGTTTCTGAGGCTGCTGCTGCAGCCACGGCTAACCAGTCTCCGACTGGTCTTCGGAAACATGGCCGCCGCCTCCTGCACTGAGGACGTCTAGGACGTCTAGTGCAGGAGGCCGCTACAGAGAGTGGCTGTGGACTCTGAGGAGCTCAGACCTCTGTGGCTGCCAGCAGCTGCTGCGCCTGTATCACACTGCATTACAGGCAGCAGCGTGGACAGCACAGAGGATCCCTCCCTTCTCCTGCTCAGCGTCCCTGTAGGGAACGAAAAAGGGGCGGGGCTAACGGCCGGAGGGGGCGGAGCTACACCACTGTGAAGGAGATGATGAGCTGCCAGCCTGAAGTGCCCCTGAACCAGGTATGTAAAATGTGAGTGTACTTTAACTGGTGTGGGCATGTGTACAAGCAGCGGTACTAGTGTTGGCAAGTGGTGTGGGCATATGTACAAGCAGCGATACTAGTGTCGGCAAATGGTGTGGGCATGTGTACAAGCAGCGCTACTAGTGTCGGCAACTGGTGTGGGCATATGTACAAGCAGCGCTACTAGTGTCGGCAACTGGTGTGGACATATGTACAGGCGCGTTACTAGTGTCGGCAACTGGTGTGAGCATATGTATAATCAGCGCTACTAGTGTCGGCAACTGGTGTGGGCATTTGTACAAGCAGCGCTACTAGTGTCGGCAACTGGTGTGGGCATATGTACAAGCAGCGCTACTAGTGTTGGCAAGTGGTGTGGGCATATGTACAAGCAGCGATACTAGTGTCGGCAAATGGTGTGGGCATGTGTACAAGCAGCGGTACTAGTGTCGGCAACTGGTGTGGGCATGTGTACAAGCAGCGCTACTAGTGTTGGCAAGTGGTGTGGGCATATGTACAAGCAGCGATACTAGTGTCGGCAAATGGTGTGGGCATGTGTACAAGCAGCGCTACTAGTGTTGGCAACTGGTGTCAGCATGTGTACAAGCAGCGCTACTAGTGTCGGCAACTGGTGTCAGCATGTGTACAAGCAGCGCTACTAGTGTCGGCAACTGGTGTGGGCATGTGTACAAGCAGCGCTACTAGTGTTGGCAAGTGGTGTGGGCATATGTACAAGCAGAGATACTAGTGTCGGCAAATGGTGTGGGCATGTGTACAAGCAGCGCTACTAGTGTTGGCAACTGGTGTCAGCATGTGTACAAGCAGCGATACTAGTGTCGGCAAATGGTGTGGGCATGTGTACAAGCAGCGCTACTAGTGTCGGCAACTGGTGTGGGCATATGTACAAGCAGCGCTACTAGTGTCGGCAACTGGTGTGGACATATGTACAGGCAGCGTTACTAGTGTCTGCAACTGGTGTGGGCATATGTATAATCAGCGCTACTAGTGTCAGCAACTGGTGTGGGCATGTGTACAAGCAGCGCTACTAGTGTTGGCAACTCGTGTGGGCATATGTACATGCAGCGCTACTAGCGTCGGCAACTGGTGTGGCATATGTATAATCAGCGCTACTAGTGTCGACAACTGGTGTGGGCATTTGTACAAGCAGCGCTACTAGTGTCGGCAACTGGTGTGGGCATTTGTACAAGCAGCGCTACTAGTGTCGGCAACTGGTGTGGACATATGTACAGGCAGCGTTACTAGTGTCGGCAACTGGTGTGGACATATGTACAGGCAGCGTTACTAGTGTCGGCAACTGGTGGGGGCATATGTATAGGCAGCACTACTGCTGTTGCGTCTGGTGTCGGTGTGGGTGTTACGTATAAGCAGCACTACTACTGTCAGAAACTGGTGCGGTTGTTATGTATAGGCAACGCTACTATTGTCGGCAACTGGTGTGGGTGTTACGTATAAGCAGCGCTACTACTGTCAGCAACTGGTGTGGGCAGTATGTATTAGTTGTGATACTACTACTGTCGGCAACTGATGTGGACGTTATGTAAAATATAAGTTGCGCTGCTACTGTCGGTAACTATGTGCAATATATATATATATACAGCGCTACTACTGTCGGTAACCCTGGGCCATTATGTAGTCATATGCAGGTGTACTCGGGGCATTGCGTGGAGCATAATGTGTGTCGTAATATCATATGGGCATTATGGAGTGCAGCATATTGTGTAAGGGGCATTACGCTGTGTGGCATAATACATAATGGGCATTACTGTGTGTGGTATAATGTGTTATGGGCATTACGATGTTATTAGTACTTTTATAGGGCCACGCCTCTTCCCCATGAAAAATCGCTCCTACATTTTGCCGCGCGCCTTCGGCGCGCACTCTCCTATTTTTTGTGTAGTGGTGGGGCAAGCACCAATTTCCTTTCTGGCACAGGGTACCAAAGTGGCTAGTAATGCTACTGGTTCTGGCATAACTAGCCAGGGAGAGCATCCTGTGGGGCTCCTGATATTATACAGGGGAGCAGCCTGTGGTGTCCTATTATTGTTTTTTTTTTTATTAATACATATACGAAAAACCTCCATTTAACGATACGCTGTTACTTATGGGCCGGTGCTCTGGACTTGCCCCCCAGGCTAAAAGTTGCCAGCCAGCCCCTGCTGGCAGCGGGTATCAGAGATAACTGTGGGGCCCTTCATACATGAGGGGTACTTCATAATGCAACTAACCCCCCCCCCCCCACCCCCCACCCCAAAAAAAAAAACACCAATAGCCATGCGCGGATGATGTGATGCGGAGCTGGACGCTTGTACTGATTACACAACAGCGATACAACAACAAAACAGATTTATTTATTGACAAACAATTATAAAAAATGATCGGACCATAATATCCACGTATAGGAAACCGGTGGCGCAAATTGTGTCAGTAGTGTGTCACGTATCCTGTATAATGGCAGTATGCCACGGAGCGTCCTCAGCGTGGTCCCAGAATAGTGTCCATCACAGAAGGAACAATGTACATGAAGCATCAGTTACAGTGTGTCAGTCAGTGTGGTACCTACGGGGCCCGGGGAGCTGGTGTCAGTGTGTGTACCCCACCTACAGGGCCCAGGCGTCAGCGTGTGTACCCCACCTACAGGGCCCGGACGTCAGTGTGTGTACCCCACCTACAGGGCCCGGGCATCAGCATGTGTACCCCACCTACAGGGCCCGGACGTCAGTGTGTGTACCCCACCTACAGGGCCCAGGCGTCAGCGTGTGTACCCCACCTACAGGGCCCGGGCATCAGCATGTGTACCCCACCTACAGGGCCCGGGCGTCAGCATGTGTACCCCACCTACAGGGCCCGGATGTCAGTGTGTGAACCCCACCTACAGGGCCCGGGCGTCAGCATGTGTACCCCACCTACAGGGCCCGGACGTCAGTGTGTGTACCCCACCTAGAGGGCCCAGAGAGCTGGTGTCAGCGTGTGTACCCCACCTACAGGGCCCGGGGAGCTGGTGTCAGTGTGTGTACCCCACCTACAGGGCCCGGGGAGCAGGTGTCAGTGTGTGTACCCCACCTACAGGGCCCGGGGAGCTGGTGTCAGTCAGTGTGGTACCTAAAGGGCCTGGGGAGCTGGTGTCAGCGTGTGTACCCCACCTACAGGGCCCGGGGAGCTGGTGTCAGTGTGTGTACCCCACCTACAGGGCCCGGGGAGCTGGTGGCAGCGTGTGTACCACACCAACAGGGCCCGGGCGTCAGCATGTGTACCCCACCTACAGGGCCCGGACGTCAGCGTGTGTACCCCACCTACAGGGCCCGGGGAGCTGGTGTCAATGTGTGTACCCCACCTACAGGGCCCGGGGAGCTGGTGTCAGTGTGTGTACCCCACCTACAGGGCCCGGGGAGCTGGTGGCAGCGTGTGTACCCCACCTACAGGGCCCGGGCGTCAGCATGTGTACCCCACCTACAGGGCCCGGGAGCTGGTGTCAATGTGTGTATCCCACCTACAGGGCCAGGGGAGCTGGTGCCAATGTGTGTATCCCACCTACAGGGCCCGGGGAGCTGGTGTCAGTGTGTGTACCCCACCTACAGGGCCCAGGAGTCAGCATGTGTACCCCACCTACAGGGCCCGGGCGTCAGCATGTGTACCCCACCTACAGGGTCTGGACGTCAGTGTGTGTACCCCACCTACAGGGCCCGGAGAGCTGGTGTCAGCGTGTGCACCCCTCCTACAGGTCCTGGGAGCTGGTGTCAGTGTGTGTACCCCACCTACAGGGCCCGGGGAGCTGGTGTCAGTGTGTGTACCCCACCTACAGGGCCCGGGGAGCTGGTGTCAGTTTGTGTACCCCATCTACAGGGCCCGGGGAGCTGGTGTCAGTCAGTGTGGTACCTACAGGGCCTGGGGAGCTGGTGTCAGCGTGTGTACCCCACCTACAGGGCCTGGGGAGCTGGTGTCAATGTGTGTACCCCACCTACAGGGCCCGGGGAGCTGGTGTCAGTGTGTGTACCCCACCTACAGGGCCCGGGGAGCTGATGTCAGTGTGTGTACCCCACCTACAGGGCCAGTGGAGCTGGTGTCAGCGTGTGTACCCCACCTACAGAGCCCGGGGAGCTGGTGTCAGTGTGTGTACCCCACCTACAGGGCCCGGGGAGCTGATGTCAGTGTGTGTACCCCACCTACAGGGCCTGTGGAGCTGGTGTTAGTGTGTGTACCCCACCTACAGGGCCCGGGGAGCTGGTGTCAGCGTGTGTACCCCACCTACAGGGCCCGGGGAGCTGGTGTCAGTGTGTGTACCCCACCTACAGGGCCAGGGGAGCTGGTGTCAGTGTGTGTACCCCACCTACAGGGCCCGGGGAGCTGGTGTCAGTGTGTGTACCCCACCTACAGGGCCAGTGGAGCTGGTGTCAGCGTGTGTACCCCACCTACAGAGCCCGGGGAGCTGGTGTCAGTGTGTGTACCCCACCTACAGGGCCCGGGGAGCTGATGTCAGTGTGTACCCCACCTACAGGGGAAAAGGGGGTAGGGTGGTGACCTGTGCGCACTATTTTACTCTAGGAATATTTGCAGCCCTCTGTTACCAATTTTAAGAGTAACACCGACTCTTAGATGGATATGGAAAAAAGGGGTTTGGGTAAACAGGCTAGGCGCAAAATATTTCCAAAGTGGATATGTGAATGATCTGGACCCACAGTTGGGAGTATTTACCAGAACAAAGATTTATTTTACATAAAATTTACAATTTAAAAGTGCAAATGCAGAAGTCAGATATTACAAAGTGCAAGTGCAGCAACAGTACATTTGATAATTTCCAAAGTGAAAATGCATAAATATTTCAAAGTGCATTAACAATGGATACGACGGGGAAATCTGATGTCTTATCTCACCATTCCAGGGAAGTGCGGTGGGCTGGGTGCTAAAGATGGTAGGTCCCGGGTAGCAGGAATGAAAGCACCACCGCACAGGCTTTGGATGGGGATACACAGATGTAACAGCAGAGTCCTCCCGTCAGAGCGTTGGCATCCTCATAACATGTTTCGGAATCAGGTTCCTTCTTCAGATGTGGATGCCAGCACACTGAAGGACAGGGTTTTTATACCATAGGTAATTGGCTAATCCAAATCACCTGTACAGCACACCTCCGTTTTTCCGGAAGTGACATTTTACAAGGCGTGCACTACAGATTCTTTTCCCTGTATGTGTAAGGGATACAAGTCCTCCGCATTATAGTTCCGCTTTCATGCGGACATGAATGGACAGAGTAACATAGGATGTTTGCGCAGCGTCTTTTAGTGTTCAAACCCGGAAGTTACGTCACCGGATGTGACGTTTTGCGTTCCAAGGCGCTTCCTGTTTGCGTTCCACTGCGACTTATTTCACTCTCAGATAACAATACATGATTTTCACATTAAGAGTTGGCGATTCTTGTTTATATTGACACCGGTGACTTTACATCCTTCAATGTAATTCATACATATAACGGAACTTTCAGCTTCATTAGGGTATTTCTTGTGAATCCCAAGTCTCCATTTTGGAAGCTGGCAGGACAACATATTCGGGCAAAACGTCCTCTATGGCCACATCTATAATCTAAGCCCTACTTCATTCAGGCTAAGTCCATCCCTGATGTGGCCATATATGATGTGCAGTTCCGATTGATTCCATATAAAATGAATAAATAGATAAAACAAATGATTAAAAAGCAGATAATACATATATATATATAATACTAAACGAAATCAAATTAATCTAAAAACCACTTAAGCTCAAAATCGATATTGAGACCATGTGGTGTGAGGGTATTTAAATTAAAAATCCAGCGCATTTCATTCTGGGCGAGAATTTTCTCCACATTTTTCTCTTTCCAGGAGTTTTTTGCGACTTGGATTCCTAAAAACCTTTTAATATGTTTTTCATTACTGCCGTGTTTTACTTTGAAGTGCTCTGACACTGAATGGCTCATAAGGCCTTTCCGGATATTGTATATGTGTTCGGCAAGCCTCACTTTTAAGTTTCTGGAGGTCTTGCCGACATACACAAGGCCACAAGAGCACTCCAAAAAATAAATCACGTTTCGTGTATGGCAGGTGATGAAATCCTTTATTTTATAAGTTTTTTCATTAATCTTAAATTCAGTATATTTCCTCTCAATGTTGGTTCTTGTGGTGGTTTTGCACATTGTGCACTCCCCACATCTGTGAAAACCAACATTTCTAGTACTGGGGGTTTTTTCTATAAGAGCACTCCGTACTAATTGATTTTTTAGAGATTTGGCCCTCCTGTAGATAAAAGATGGTCTTTTAGGTATTTTTTCACCAATCACAGGGTCATCTTGAAGAATTCTCCAGTTTCTTTTTATGATATTTTCTAGTTTTTTATGATGACTCCCATACTGACTGATGAAAGACCATTCCGTTTTATTATCTTGGGCTACTTTATTTTTTTCTATTAGCAGAGTGCTTCGGTCAACCTTTTCTAATTCAACCAAGGCTCTGTCTAAATTTTGCTCTTGGTAACCCTTCTGTTTAAAACGATCTTTCATATCCCCAATTTCTTTTTGGAGAATAATTGGGTCTGCACAGTTCCTTTTTAGCCTCTTAAATTGACCCAAAGGTCAATGGGTCAATTTAAGAGGCTAAAAAGGAACTGTGCAGACCCAATTATTCTCCAAAAAGAAATTGGGGATATGAAAGATCGTTTTAAACAGAAGGGTTACCAAGAGCAAAATTTAGACAGAGCCTTGGTTGAATTAGAAAAGGTTGACCGAAGCACTCTGCTAATAGAAAAAAATAAAGTAGCCCAAGATAATAAAACGGAATGGTCTTTCATCAGTCAGTATGGGAGTCATCATAAAAAACTAGAAAATATCATAAAAAGAAACTGGAGAATTCTTCAAGATGACCCTGTGATTGGTGAAAAAATACCTAAAAGACCATCTTTTATCTACAGGAGGGCCAAATCTCTAAAAAATCAATTAGTACGGAGTGCTCTTATAGAAAAAACCCCCAGTACTAGAAATGTTGGTTTTCACAGATGTGGGGAGTGCACAATGTGCAAAACCACCACAAGAACCAACATTGAGAGGAAATATACTGAATTTAAGATTAATGAAAAAACTTATAAAATAAAGGATTTCATCACCTGCCATACACGAAACGTGATTTATTTTTTGGAGTGCTCTTGTGGCCTTGTGTATGTCGGCAAGACCTCCAGAAACTTAAAAGTGAGGCTTGCCGAACACATATACAATATCCGGAAAGGCCTTATGAGCCATTCAGTGTCAGAGCACTTCAAAGTAAAACACGGCAGTAATGAAAAACATATTAAAAGGTTTTTAGGAATCCAAGTCGCAAAAAACTCCTGGAAAGAGAAAAATGTGGAGAAAATTCTCGCCCAGAATGAAATGCGCTGGATTTTTAATTTAAATACCCTCACACCACATGGTCTCAATATCGATTTTGAGCTTAAGTGGTTTTTAGATTAATTTGATTTCGTTTAGTATTATATATATATATGTATTATCTGCTTTTTAATCATTTGTTTTATCTATTTATTCATTTTATATGGAATCAATCGGAACTGCACATCATATATGGCCACATCAGGGATGGACTTAGCCTGAATGAAGTAGGGCTTAGATTATAGATGTGGCCATAGAGGACGTTTTGCCCGAATATGTTGTCCTGCCAGCTTCCAAAATGGAGACTTGGGATTCACAAGAAATACCCTAATGAAGCTGAAAGTTCCGTTATATGTATGAATTACATTGAAGGATGTAAAGTCACCGGTGTCAATATAAACAAGAATCGCCAACTCTTAATGTGAAAATCATGTATTGTTATCTGAGAGTGAAATAAGTCGCAGTGGAACGCAAACAGGAAGCGCCTTGGAACGCAAAACGTCACATCCGGTGACGTAACTTCCGGGTTTGAACACTAAAAGACGCTGCGCAAACATCCTATGTTACTCTGTCCATTCATGTCCGCATGAAAGCGGAACTATAATGCGGAGGACTTGTATCCCTTACACATACAGGGAAAAGAATCTGTAGTGCACGCCTTGTAAAATGTCACTTCCGGAAAAACGGAGGTGTGCTGTACAGGTGATTTGGATTAGCCAATTACCTATGGTATAAAAACCCTGTCCTTCAGTGTGCTGGCATCCACATCTGAAGAAGGAACCTGATTCCGAAACATGTTATGAGGATGCCAACGCTCTGACGGGAGGACTCTGCTGTTACATCTGTGTATCCCCATCCAAAGCCTGTGCGGTGGTGCTTTCATTCCTGCTACCCGGGACCTACCATCTTTAGCACCCAGCCCACCGCACTTCCCTGGAATGGTGAGATAAGACATCAGATTTCCCCGTCGTATCCATTGTTAATGCACTTTGAAATATTTATGCATTTTCACTTTGGAAATTATCAAATGTACTGTTGCTGCACTTGCACTTTGTAATATCTGACTTCTGCATTTGCACTTTTAAATTGTAAATTTTATGTAAAATAAATCTTTGTTCTGGTAAATACTCCCAACTGTGGGTCCAGATCATTCACATATCCACTTTGGAAATATTTTGCGCCTAGCCTGTTTACCCAAACCCCTTTTTACCCCACCTACAGGGCCTGTGGAGCTGGTGTTAGTGTGTGTACCCCACCTACAGGGCCCGGGGAGCTGGTGTCAGCATGTGTACCCCACCTACAGGGCCCGGGGAGCTGGTGTCAGTGTGTGTACCCCACCTACAGGGCCAGGGGAGCTGGTGTCAGTGTGTGTACCCCACCTACAGGGCCCGGGGAGCTGGTGTCAGTGTGTGTACCCTACCTACAGAACCCGGGGAGCTGGTGTCAGCGTGTGTACCCCACCTACAGGGCCCGGGGAGCTGGTGTCAGTGTGTGTACCCCACCTACAGGGCCAGGGGAGCTGGTGTCAGTGTGTGTACCCCACCTACAGGGCCCGGGGAGCTGGTGTCAGTGCGTGTATCCCACCTACAGGGCCTGGACGGCAGCGCGTGTAAGCTACCTATAGGGCCCGGACGACAGCGTGTGTACCCCACCTACAGGGCCCGGACGTCAGCATGCATACCCTACCTACAGGGCCCGGACGTCAGCGTCTGTACCATACCTACAGGGCCCGGACGTCAGTGTGTGTACCCCACCTACAGGGCTCGGACGTCAGCATGTGTACCCCATCTACAGGGTCCGGACGTCAGTGTGTGTACCCCACCTACAGGGCCCGGACGTCAGCATGTGTACCCCACCTACAGGGCCCGGGGAGCTGATGTTAATGATGGGCGCACACACACACCCCACGCCATTGTCTGAATCTGACAATATCCTCAGCGACTTGCATGTATGTATCAATATGTACAATTACAATATGTATGTGGACAATATCGGGCAGTGTCTACAGTCAATATCGTTCTTCCGCGGCACTGATGATATAATTACCGATATCAGGAATCGTCCAGTGTGAACCCAGATCTCAGTGTTGGGATGGAATCTGCACTTATTGCCCCTCTCTATGTTTGGGGGCACCCCGTTAGTAATCATCTAATTGGAGAACACGGAATGTCAGTTACTGGAACCGTTCCCGGCCCGGCGTCCTGCTGTGTCTGTTATATAGAACTGAAGGGTGATAGAAAGGACGTCATTGTGTTTGCGCAGCGGGAACCGTGACATGTGCCACAGGCTCCCATCACAGGCCAGCACCTGGAGAAGAGGACGGTAATCCGGGGTAGGTATAAAGGGTCAAGCAGGGGGGTGGCCAACTGCCAGCTCCTCCGCAGTGACAGGAGCCAGGTGCTGCACATCACGCAGCGGGAACCGTGACATGTGCCGCAGGCTCCCATCACAGGCCAGCACCTGGAGAAGAGGACGGTAATCCGGGGTAGGTATAACGGGTCAAGCAGGGGGTGGCCGAGGCAGTTACACCCAACTGACAGCTACTCCGCAGTGACAGGAGCCAGGTGCTGCACATCGCGCAGCGGGAACCGTGACATGTGCCGCAGGCTCCCATCACAGGCCAGCACCTGGAGAAGAGGACGGTAATCCGGGGTAGGTATAACGGGTCAAGCAGGGGGTGGCCGAGGCAGTTACACCCAACTGACAGCTCCTCCGCAGTGACAGGAGCCAGGTGCTGCACATCGCACAGCAGAGTCTCCATGGACAGACCCGGGAATGCTGCACATGTATGCAAATGAAAAAGGGGGATGTCCCGTAATTTCACGCCCCATTCCCATGACATTTTTGGTCACATGCACTTTAGCACACCAGGTGTCACCGCCCCCCCCCCCCCCCCCCGGTACCGCTGTGTATTACATTATCATTTCATGGCTAGGGAGATTAAGATGAATTATTCCGGTTCTGTGTTACAGGATCAGATCGCCTCCGCGCCCTTATTGCTTATTATTAGCAGCTGCGCCGGGCGCACGGGGATCAGCAGCGGATTAGCTCCAGTTTTTCGCGGGGTCCATTTTCTCCAGATTCAGGTGGACGCCGTTCACAGATCGTAATATAAGCTGAGGTTGTTTTAGTGGTTCATTCTCCGGGTCCGGGTGTAACCGAAACCGCTGCAATGTCAGAGCGATCGCCACTTTCATCTCATTCATGGCGAAGTTCTGTCCGATGCAGTTCCTGGGAGCGAAAGAGCAGAGCATGTTATACACGGAGGCGGCATATGTGAGAAGCAGGACTGGACGCCTGGCGGCGGCGTATGTGAGAAGCAGGACTGGACGCCTGGCGGCGGTGTATGTGAGAAGCAGGACTGGACGCCTGGCGGTGTATGTGAGAAGCAGGACTGGACGCCTGGCGGCGGTGTATGTGAGAAGCAGGACTGGAAGCCTGGCGGCGGTGTATGTGAGAAGCAGGACTGGACGCCTGGCGGCGGTGTATGTGAGAAGCAGGACTGGACGCCTGGCGGCGGTGTATGTGAGAAGCAGGACTGGACGCCTGGCGGCGGTGTATGTGAGAAGCAGGACTGGATGCCTGGCGGCGGTGTATGTGAGAAGCAGGACTGGACGCCTGGCGGTGTATGTGAGAAGCAGGACTGGACGCCTGGCGGCGGTGTATGTGAGAAGCAGGACTGGAAGCCTGGCGGCGGTGTATGTGAGAAGCAGGACTGGACGCCTGGCGGCGGTGTATGTGAGAAGCAGGACTGGACGCCTGGCGGCGGTGTATGTGAGAAGCAGGACTGGACGCCTGGCGGCGGTGTATGTGAGAAGCAGGACTGGATGCCTGGCGGCGGTGTATGTGAGAAGCAGGACTGGACGCCTGCAGCATATGTGAGAAGCAGGACTGGACACCTGGCGGCGGTGTATGTGAGAAGCAGGACTGGACGCCTGGCGGCGGTGTATGTGAGAAGCAGAACTGGAGGCCTGGCAGGAACGCGTGGGAGGGTCCTGTACATGTATACTAGGTGCTACTGTACCTTCCGCCGGCGGAGAAGGGCAGGAACGCGTGGGAGTGTCTATATTACCGTGACTGAGTGCGGCTTTCGCTGCGGCCTGTACATGTATACTAGGTGCTACTGTACCTTCCGCCAGCGGAGAAGGGCAGGAACATGTGGGAGTGTCTATATTACAGCGACTGAGCGCGGCTTTCCCTGCGGCTTGTACATGTATACTAGGTGCTACTGTACCTTCCGCCAGCGGAGAAGGGCAGGAACATGTGGGAGTGTCTATATTACAGTGACTGAGCGCGGCTTTCCCTGCGGCCTGTACATGTATACTAGGTGCTACTATACCTTCCTCCGGCGGAGAAGGGCAGGAATGCGTGGGAGTGTATATATTACAGTGACTGAGCGCGGCTTTCCCTGCGGCTTGTACATGTATACTAGGTGCTACTATACCTTCCGCCGGCGGAGAAGGGCAGGAACGCGTGGCAGTTTCTATATTACAGTGACTGAGTGCGGCTTTCCCTGCGGCCTGTACATGTATACTAGGTGCTACTATACCTTCCGCTGGTGGAGAAGGGCAGGAATGCGTGGGAGTGTATATATTACAGTGACTGAGCGCGGCTTTCCCTGCGGCTTGTACATGTATACTAGGTGCTACTATACCTTCCGCCGGCGGAGAAGGGCAGGAACGCGTGGCAGAGTCTATATTACAGCGACTGAGCGCGGCTTTCCCTGCGGTCTGTACATGTATACTTGGTGCTACTGTACCTTCCGCCGGCGGAGAAGGACAGGAACGCGTGGGAGTGTCTATATTACAGCGACTGAGCGCGGCTTTCCCTGCGGCCTGTACATGTATACTAGGTGCTACTATACCTTCCGCTGGCGGAGAAGGGCAGGAATGCGTGGCAGTGTCTATATTACAGCGACTGAGCGCGGCTTTCCCTGCGGCCTGTACATGTATACTAGGTGCTACTATACCTTCCGCCGGCGGAGAAGGGCAGGAACGCGTGGGAGTGTCTCTTGGTCTGTTCTGGGGAAAACCTCAGGGGATCAAAGACCTAAATACAAAAACAATATGTTAGCTTATATATCATCATATGTGACGTATCCTTGTTGGATCAGGCAAATACTCTACAATTGATCATTTCATATGTGGCCACTGGGGGTCCCTGTTCTCCGCAGGTGATCTGTGCAGTGATAGGCTGCACATATATTTGCCATATTTATCATGGTTACATGCCAGGACCCTGTATGGGGTGTGAGGAAGAGCTGGTGATGCCCCATTACAGGATGGCACACTGTGGAGATCATCTGCCGAATATGGGGCCCATTCCAACATATTTGTTCGGGTCCAAATTGCCACCCCCCCCCCACGATGGTCAGCGTGTGGCGCCTGCACCCACCCCCACCCCTGTGAACGACTCTTAATATGTAGGTGCAGGGCATGTGAAAGGCGCCTCATCCTGCCCACCCTGGCCTGGGGTGCAGAGTTGCCTTGCACCAGCCCTGACCTTTTCATGTCGACATTTTGACCATTTGCCCTTTCCAATGTCAACCTTTTGACCCTGTGGTGCTATTGCCTGTTGGGGTGACCTGTCATTACCTCTGGGTCTTCCCACACGCTGGGGCATCTGTTGATAGAATAGATACTCAGGAGAACCACAGCACCTGCAGGTATGATGATGTATGATGATAGGGTACGGGACATGTTATATTATACAGTCATACATATTACACGTATGAGCTTTAATTATTCAGTGACTGACCTTTGGGCAGGCTCCGCCCATCGCAGAAGGTGATTGGCTGGCTGAGCTCGCGGCCCACTGCTGGTACCGGTGGATAGAGGCGCATGCTCTCCTTAATACACATGGTGGTGTACGGCATCTTCCCCAGATCCTCCCTGCTCACACACAGGACAAATAATATTATATATATATATATATATATATATATATATATATATATGTAAACAGTTTAAATAAAACTGAATGAAACGTCTCTAGCAGACTGTACTGCTCATTATTACATTTCTAACGTTGTCCGAGTGCCGCACCTCTATCTCCTATATATATATATATATATATATATATATATATATATATATATATATATATATATATATATATATATATATATATATATATATATATATATAAATTAATTTTTTTAATTAGTCTTATTGTGGTCACATTCTCTCATGCACCATGTTTTAACTAAGATTCCATAGCTTATGTTAACCATTTCCCTAGATGATTAGTGACAGGTGTGTTAGTAGCTGCTCACCTATAAAAGCAAAGTGTGCTGTGAGCGTCAGACCAGATAGCATGCCTGGAATCAAACATTGATGTGATAGCTATGTTACGATGCCTTGGCCTGGGTACCAGGGACAATGCGGGATCCAGGCGGAGAGATAACAGGGCGTGAGCCCACAGCCGGGACCACCGGTTAGGACGGCCACAGCGGATCCTACACTCTCTCTGTTGAGTCCCCGAGGCAGATGGCAAACCCCTGCGGAGCTAGGCTTCACCTGTGGCCGCCGCGTTCAAAGGAGCGAGTTAAGCCCGCTCCGACCCTGATGCAGCCAGGTCTTATGTGGGGACAAGGGGTAAGCGATCGCCACGGGGAACACTCAAGAGGATAAGCTGACTAAAGGACCTAACTGGGAACAGGCCCCTAACTGCCGGCACCAGGCCAAGACGGGGAGTGCGACCAAGTCGCAGACACCAGCGGATAGAAGGGAGTCCCCCCAAAAAACTCCAAAGGAACCGTGACTCCCAAAGCAGGGATCAGGATGAACGGTGACACTCCTGCCTAACCAGAACACTAGTGACAGTCGGGGGCGAGGGAACAACTACCAAAAGACAGGGACAACGAGACAAAAGAGGATAACCAAGGATAAACCCACGGAGGGGTTAGGCCGCGGAGGGCCAGGGAACCAAAGAAGGAAAAGACCTGAGCTCCACTGGAGCACTTACGTGACCCACGGAAGATGGAAGCTGTGGGTCCACGGCAGGCTCACAGGCTGAGGATGGAATACAGCAGAGGAGTCCAGGGAAATGCAGGAACACAGGAATCCAAAGGCAGACAGCAGCTGACAGGCTGGGAGACCCGGAGGACTGCAGCAAGGACTAACCACAAAGGATGCTGGGACCAAGGACCCAGGGGACCGGGGAGCAAAGCACACTGCTAGAGTAAGCAAAAGCTATAACCGGCGTCTGTGCCCAGCAGACGCCGGCTATTTATTCAAATTTCACGCCGCCTGACTGACAACCCTTTCCCACCAGGTTTATCTGGGAATTGATGAAAAAAGGCCCTCCTAAGGTTGGGCGAATGCAAATCTCCATCGGAAACCCAGGACCTCTCTTCGGGACCAAATCCCCTCCAGTGTACCAGAAACTGCAAGGAACCTCTCACAAGTCTAGAATCGAGGATCTTTTCCACGCGGAACTCCTGTTGCCCCTGCACCATCACTGGGGCGGAGCCATTCCTCAGTCTGCGAGGAAATCTCTGTGAAAACACCACTGGCTTAAGAAGCAAAGCATGAAAGGTACTCGAAATCCTGAGGGACTTAGGTAAAGCAAGACGGAATGCTACCGGATTAACCCTCCTGACAATCCGAAAAGGCCCAATGAATCGAGGCCCTAACCTTGCTGATGGTTGGTGAAGCTTTATATTACGGGTGGATAGCCACACCCAGTCACCAACTTTGAAAGAGCAAGGCCGTCTGGATTTGTCAGAGAATACCTTCTCTCTGAAAGAGGCTTCTTTAAGGGCCAAGTGGACTTTCCTCCATATGACTTTGAGGCGAGAGGCAGCTGTCGAAGAAGAGCCAGGGGCATTCGGTCCCAGAGAATTAGCCCGTGGATGGAATCCGTAGACTGCAAAAAAGGGCGACGTCTTAGAGGCCGAATGATGTGCGTTATTATACGCAAATTCGGCTAACGGCAGGACACTAACCCAGTCATTTTGAAGTTTGGAAACAAAGACCCTCAGATACTGCTTAAGAGACTGATTAAGACGCTCTGTTTGTCCATTGGCCTGTGGATGGAATGCGGAAGTGAGGCTGATCTTAACCTTCAAGGCAGCACAAAACATTCTCCAAAACTGAGCCACAAACTGTGGACCCCGGTCGGACACAATATCACTGGGAAATCCGTGCAAACGAAAAATGTGCTGAAGGAATAGCGTGGCCAGTTCTTTAGCCGAGGGTAACTGCCTTAAAGCCACGAAATGCGCCATCTTAGAAAATCTATCGACGACGACCCAAATGACTTGACAGTGTGATGAGACTGGAGCAAAGAGATAACTAGTCCAATACGCTGGGCCTCGGATGAGAATGAGCGTGTCTTGAGCCGAAAATACAACTTGCAGCTCTCACGAAAATTAAAAAAGGTTTTGCGGTCTCCAGAGAACCGATCAGGCAAGTTCATTTTGGGATCTGAACCCCCTGCGTCTGGAGGCCGCGTCCTCTGCTCTTGGGACGCTACCTTCAAGGACAACTCCCGGACCATCTGAGTAAGCCCTTGAAGCTGATCAGAAAACATCTGGGAAGGGGTACTCATAATACCAAATGACACAAATAACTACCCCTCCTGGTATTAGACAGAGGAGACCTGTCTTTATTCGGGCCGGTTATAATGTTACGATGCCTTGGCCTGGGTACCAGGGACAATGCAGGATCCAGGCGGAGAGATAACAGGGCGTGAGCCCACAGCCGGGACCACCGGTTAGGACGGCCACAGCGGATCCTACACTCTCTCTGTTGAGTCCCCGAGGCAGATGGCAAACCCCTGCGGAGCTAGGCTTCACCTGTGGCCGCCGCGTTCGAAGGAGCGAGTTAGGCCCGCTCCGACCCCGATGCAGCCAGGTCTTATGTGGGGACAAGGGGTAAGCGATCGCCACGGGGAACACTCAAGAGGATAAGCTGACTAAAGGACCTAACTGGGAACAGGCCCCTAACTGCCGGCACCAGGCCAAGACGGGGAGTGCGACCAAGTCGCAGACACCAGCGGATAGAAGGGAGTCCCCAAAAAACACTCCAAAGGAACCGTGACTCCCAAAGCAGGGATCAGGATGAACGGTGACACTCCTGCCTAACCAGAACACTAGTGACAGTCGGGGGCGAGGGAACAACTACCAAAAGACAAGGACAACGAGACAAAAGAGGATAACCAAGGATAAACCCACAGAGGGGTTAGGCCACGGAGGGCCAGGGAACCAAAGAAGGAAAAGACCTGAGCTCCACTGGAGCACTTACGTGACCCACGGAAGATGGAAGCTGTGGGTCCACGGCAGGCTCACAGGCTGAGGATGGAATACAGCAGAGGAGTCCAGGGAAATGCAGGAACACAGGAATCCAAAGGCAGACAGCAGCTGACAGGCTGGGAGACCCGGAGGACTGCAGCAAGGACTAACCACAAAGGATGCTGGGACCAAGGACCCAGGGGACCGGGGAGCAAATCACACTGCTAGAGTAAGCAAAAGCTATAACCAGCGTCTGTGCCCAGCAGACGCCGGTTATTTATTCAAATTTCGCGCGGCCTGACTGGCGTCAGGCGCGCGCGTTACTGGCCGCCGGGCGGAAGCTCGGGGACGTTGCCTAGCAACGCCCCGACGCTTAGCCTCAGAGTGAGGCTTGGGACGCTGCCCGGCAACGTCCCCCGCCGCGTCAGATGACGCTGCGTCCGCAGCGTCAGATGACACAGTACTCGCCGTCCGTCCGGGTGCAGGGACACCCGGACGGCGTGCAACAAGCTATGTGTATTGTAGCCATTTTCAGCGATAGTGTTAGGACCTGCAGATAGGTGGGGTCCCGTGAAGGAGGCTGCAGGCTTAAATGCATTGATCAATTCATGAACCAAATCTCCACTATTTATTATCAGTTAATTTAGTTTGTGCAGAGCCCCTACAATGTCTGTTTAAACAATGTGGTCACAAGCCATAGGGCACCCCAAAACTAGGAAAGGTGAGTGCCGATGTTAAGTGTATATATTATATATATATATATATATATATATATATATATATATATATATATATATATAGGTAGAGGTGTAGGCCTGGCACTCCTCCAGCAGCATAGGTTACCCAGGTGCCTTCCGGGATGGCAAGGTACAGATTGATAGAAGAGACAACAGCGGCACTCTGGGAATTTTTTTGAAAAACCTATATTTAGCAAAAAATAGCTTCCAACGTTTCGGGGTATATGACACCCCTTTGTCAAGGATAATTGTGCAATAATGTGCACAATTATTATTGCACAATTATCCTTGACAAAGGGGTGTCATATACCCCGAAACGTTGGAAGCTATTTTTTGCTAAATATACATTTTTCAAAAAAATTCCCAGAGTGCCGCTGTTGTCGCTTCTATCTATCTATCTATCTATTTATATATATATATATATATATATATATATATATATATATATATATATATAATTATTTTTTTCTTTTATTTATTTATTTATATTTTAGGGCGGAGTGAAAAAATTGAAATTGAGAAATTCAAAATCGGCTAGTGTGGAAAAGTTGTAACTTGACCTGAATAAGAAACGTACAAAAGCATTTTGATCTGAGTCAACATCTTTTGTTCTGGTGAGAGACCTAAAGTTTCACTTTTTAGGTGAAAATAATGAAACATATGAAGGGGTGTGGTATAAATACCCGACGGTCGGGATTCAGATGTCGGAATCCCGACTGCACAGCGGGGGGAGCGCAATGAAGCCCCTTGTGGGGTCGCTGAGCTCGCCACGCTGCGGGCATGGTGGCTCATGTCTTATACCGCTTTCACATTGCCAAAATGTTTTAAAACCCGGTAGTTTGAAACGGTATATAAAACGGGTCTGAGCCTTCACATTGCAGTAGATTACCATTTTAAATACCGTTTAAGTACCATTCACATCAGTAAACCGGTTTAATCCCCTGAACACGTTTCAAGGCAGAATGCAGGGGACAGCCTATCACAGGTCTGTAGTCTGTTGTTATTACTAAATACCGTTTCAGAGCCATTCTCACTGCATAGAAAATGGCTCTGAAACGTGTAGGACTCTGCTTTTTAAATGTTTTGAAATACTGGTTATCTTTAACCGGTAAATCAACTCTGGCGCTTTCCCACTGCAGCCTTAAACGTGTTGAAATGTGCAATATACCGTTTAACAAGTGCGGTGTGAAAGGGGGATTAGAGTGGTTCATTAATATACTTTAGCATAGTAAGAGAGAGTACGAGCTTGTCCTAATGCAAAGTGACTGACTTTGGCAGGAGAAAAAATCCCTGATAATTGACGCATTTTCATGGTCACAATTGTGAATATTGTGTGTTTTCTCCTGAACGTGTTTATAATAGAAGAAGCACAAATACCCTAAATGGAATTTCAGTGACACTGTGTGAAATATAACACTGCATAATGGCCCTTAATCAGACCTGATCGCAGGACAAATTTGTTCTCAAAATGGGCAAAAAAATGCTGCACTAGGTGGGGCAGATGTAACGTGTGCAGAGAGAGTTAGATTTGTGTGAGTTATTTTGTTTCTGTGCAGGGTAAATACTGGCTGCATTATTTTTACACTGCAATTTAGATTTCAGTTTCAACACACCCCACCCAAATTTAACTCTCTCTGCACATGTTACATCTGCCCCACCTGCAGTGCAGCTTTTTTTGCCCATTTTGAGAACAAATTTGTACTGCGATCAGATCTGAATAAGGGCCAAAAGGCAGTGACACAACAGTTCACAAAAAAAGCCCCATTACCTTTTCACTGGTAATGTCCGACCAACCTTCTATATCACAGGACATTAGCACATATGGAGTAAAGCTGATTATATTTTTCGCAACCTTATATGAAGTTAGGAATGTTTTGTGATAGTAATGCCAATCAAGTATAAAAAAAAATCCCTGCACTGTTTTTTAAATCTTTTTTGGAGCACTGTGAGTGCACTATGTTTTGTCTTATCAATAACAGTGTTTTGCTAATTCCATCCCAGTGAGGAGGTAATTTATGCTGCTCTCTTTGCAGTGCATATACAAAGATAGACAATCCTGTGTACATAAGAAATAACTGTTGCAGTCTGTTATTGAAAAACAGTAACTGTTACAATAATGTAGCTTTCACATCACACTTTTAAAACGGTATATTGCCGTTTTTTTGCCTTTAAAAACGTTTAAGGCTGCAGTGTGAAAGTGTCATAGTTGAAATACCATTTAAAGTTAACTGGTATTTCAACACGTTTAAAAAGCAGAGTCCTACCCGTTTTAAAGCCAATTCAGAGCCGTTTTTTGTGCTGTCTGAATGGCACTGAAATGGTATTTAGTAAAAAATAAAGGTTAGAGCACTGTGATAGGCTGTCCCTTGTCTTGTGTCCCTTCCCTGAACCAGGAAATAAGCTGTGGGTAGAAACGTGTTCAGAGGTTAAACGGCTTGACTGGTGATGTGAATGGTACTTAAACGGTATTTTTAAATGGTAATCTGCTGCAATATGAACACTAGACCCGTTTAAAATACCATTTAAAATTACAGTTTTTCAAAACGTTTCAAAATGTTTTATGTGATGTGAAAGCTACATAAGTATTACAAGTAAAGCTGTGTACACACCATTACAGTGTAAACCGTCTAATGTATCATTTTAGATATCACTTCTGTTTATTGACAGAAAAACAGTTTTGCATCCCCTATGCTGGGAACATGATTCGGCTGCATTACGGCATATAATTATGCCAAAGATTAGCCAATATATTAACAGTTAAATACGTTGAAGTGTATTTTCAGACTGTTTTTCAGACCAATTCATTTTTAAAATAAACTGCCACAAGTAAAGACAATAAACAGAAGTGTATAAAATCCTTCACCTGAAGAACAGAGTGTAATACATTGTTACTGACCTTACTGGAGCATTCAGTAAAGAGTTTGTTGGACATTAGAAGACACTGACAGGGCTTAAAGTGCAGGGCTTAATGTGGTCCCCCTCCTAGACCAGTGTCATGGAATTTGTGCCCTACCTCCCATAAAGGGACACTTTACCCGGATGTAGTGCCCTTGATTCATATTAAATCACACAGTAGTGCCCCTTATACACATAATGTACACAGTTGTGCTACTTATACACATCTGTCTTTGTCACTCCAGCAGCTCACTGTCCATGTTCTTCAGTAGCTCCATGCCCTGTGTCCCTCCAGCAGCTTCCCCACCTCTTTGTCCCTCCAGCCCTCTATCACCCTGTCTTCAGCATGCACAGAGCCTGCTCCTCTTAGTGGCACTTCTTCACTTCAGTGGCGGTGATGGCATGACATCACATACGCCTTGCCAGAAGAAATATCTAGGACAGGCTTTTCTGTTGGAATTACTGTTCAGGGCTGTGATAGAGGTGGAACTCAGTTCCCTCTACCATTAGAGGTGGTGGAACTCACTTCCACCCAGTTCCCCCTCACTTTAACCCCTGGACACAGGTGTGCATTATACTATTAAGAGCAAACAAAAAGTTTTTTTTCTTGGTCACTTTAATTACAGAGCATTCTCTCCAAAAAAAAAAAGTTCAGGAGAAAACACCATATTCACAATTGTGACCATGAAAAATGGGTCAATTATCAGGTATTTTTTCTCCCGCCAGTCAGTCACTTTGCACTAGGACAAGCTCGTACTGTTTTTTACTATGCTAAAGTATATTAATGAACCACTCTAAGACATCCTGACATAATATAACTAGATCGGAGCTTCTTCATAGGTTTCGTTAATTTTAGCTAAAAAGCAAAACTTTAGGTCTCTTGCCAGAACAGAAGATGTTGTCTCAGATCAAAAAGCTTTTGTACGTTGCTTATTCAGGTCAAGTCACAACTTTTCCACACTAGCCGATAAGGTGCCCACAGACGCTACAATTGTACTGTGCTATGCGTTTTTGTCTGTACAATGGTTCTATACAATTTTTCTTTCAGCTTGCGATGCAATGTGCACTTGGATGCATGCGATGTGATGTGATGAACCCATGTTTGTAATGTTAAATTTCAGATGTAGTCTAAAAAGTACGTGCAGCACGTACTTTTTTAGACATACAATTTTAGACATACAGCATCGCAGAAGCCCATAAACACCATCCAATAATTGTACATAAGATGCAATTTGTGCTTAAAAAGTACAAAACGCATTCGATAATTGATGCGTCTGTGGGCACCTATACTGAATTTCTCAATTTCAATTTTTTCACTCTGCCCTAATATATATATATATATATCTTTCTTTCTCTTTTGCACAATCACTGATGCACTTTCGATGTCCGTCCTGATGAATAGGCTGACAAGCCTTGAAACGTTGATGTAATGTGACAACGATTTGTTTTTTTTGTACCACTAAAAATGTATCTACAAGCCCAGAGAGTGCCGCTCATTATTCCCAGGGTAACCTGGGGTAGTTGTGGTCTGCATATCAAAATTCTGTGAAGGCACCCCGGCAAGTGTACCTTTATCCAACAACAAACCTGGATATATATATATATACACACACACATAAACACACACACACACACACACACACATACACTGTACATACATATAGTATATATAGCCGAAGAGGTGCCTCGTTACCAGTCTGACCCTAGAGAGACACTCCTGGTATTAGTGCAATGAGGCTGTGATAAAGGACACCTGTGAGGCAGCACACAGGGCTCTTCCCCAATCTGTCACATACTGGCCTCTGGCTGCTCTACGTCCTCTGTGCTACAGAACTACTCATTATTTGCACTTGCATCCCCTCCACCCAGCTTTCTGACCTCGCCTATGATTCTTACCTGTGCTCGTTACCTGCATGCCCTGACCTTGGCTGTGCTTCTAACCTGTGCTTGTTACCTGCCTGCCCTGACCTTGGCTATGCTTCTTACCTGTGCTTGTTACCTGCCTGCCCTGACCTTGGCTATGCTTCTCACCTGTGCTTGTTAGCTGCCTGCCCTGACCTTGGCTGTGCTTCTAACCTGTGCTTATTATCTGCCTGCCCTGACCTTGGCTGTGCTTCTTACCCTGTGCTTGTTACCTGCCTGCCCTGACCTAGACTATGCTTCTTACCCGTGCTTGTTACCTGCCTGCCCTGACCTTGGCTGTGCTTCTAACCTGTGCTTATTATCTGCCTGCCCTGACCTTGGCTGTGCTTCTTACCCTGTGCTTGTTACCTGCCTGCCCTGACCTTGGCTATGCTTCTTACCCTGTGCTTGTTACCTGCCTGCCCTGACCTTGGCTGTGCTTCTAACCTGTGCTTGTTATCTACCTGCCCTGACCTTGGCTGTGCTTCTAACCTGTGCTTGTTACCTGCCTGCCCTGACCTTGGCTATGCTTCTTACCCTGTGCTTGTTATCTGCCTGCCCTGACCTTGGCTATGCTTTTTACCCATGCTTGTTATCTGCCTGCCCTGGCTATGCTCCTTACCTGTGCTTGTTATCTGCCTGCCCTGGCTATGCTTCTTACCTGTGCTTGTTATCTGCCTGCCCTGGCTATGCTTCTTACCTGTGCTTGTTATCTGCCTGCCCTGACCTTGGCTGTGCTTCTTACCCTGTGCTTGTTACCTGCCTGCCCTGACCTTGGCTATGCTTCTTACCCTGTGCTTGTTATCTGCCTGCCCTGACCTTGGCTGTGCTTCTAACCTGTGCTTGTTATCTGCCTGCCCTGACCTTGGCTGTGCTTCTAAACCCACCTGGTTGGAATAGAACTCTTAGCCCCAGCACTGAGATGTGGCCATTCTAAGCACTGTCCTACCATGCTAGGCAAACAAGCCCTTTAAACATTATCATTTATAAAAAGAAAGGCCGGCGGATTCTCACCACTCCACGGTGTTCCTCTTCCCCAGGACCTCCCGGATCTCCTCCCGGCATTTCTCCTGGTGCTCCGAGTACTTGGCCATACAATATAATGTCCAGGAGATGCCGCTTGCTGTGGTATCATGCCCCTCAAACATGAACGTGTCCACCTCTGCCCGCAGGTCCTCATCAGACAGGCCCTGACCATGCTCATCCTGGAAATGAAAGTGTTGCTCGTCAAGTGTCTGGTCCAATAAATAATGACCTCACCATCATCTTTTCTGCAGTCCCCTGTTGTGATAATATAATTATCCATTATCTGGCACCACAAGGGGTCTCCCGAGCATACAGTGCATACAAGTGCAGTGCATACAAGTGCAGTGCCTCATATAGTTCATACAAGTGCAGTGCCTCATACAGTGCATACAAATGCCGTGCCTCATACAGTGCATACTAGAGCAGTGCCTCATACAGTGCATACAAGTGCAGTGCCTCATACAGTGCATACTAGTGCAGTGCCTCATACAGTGCATACTAGTGCAGTGCCTCATACAGTGCATAATACAGTGCATACAAGTGCAGTGCCTCATACAGTGCATACAAGTGCAGTGCCTCATACAGTGCATACAAGTGCAGTGCCTCATACAGTGCATAATACAGTGCATACAAGAGCAGTGCCTCATACAGTGCATACAAGTGCAGTGCCTCATACAGAGCATACAAGTGCAGTGCCTCATACAGTGCATACAAGTGCAGTGCCTCATACAGTGCATAATATAGTGCATACAAGTGCAGTGCCTCATACAGTGCATACAAGTGCAGTGCCTCATACAGTGCATACAAGTGCAGTGCCTCAAACAGTGCATACAAGTGCAGTGCATACAAGTGCAGTGCCTTATACAGTTCATACAAGTGCAGTGCCTCATACAGTGCATACAAGTGCAGTGCCTCATACAGTGCATACAAGTGCAGTGCCTCATACAGTGCATAATACAGTGCATACAAGTGCAGTGCCTCATACAGTGCATACAAGTGCAGTGCCTCATACAGTGCATACAAGTGCAGTGCCTCATACAGTGCCTACAAGTGCAGTGCCTCATACAGTGCATACAAGTGCAGTACAGTGCATACAAGTGCAGTGCACTCATATAGTGTATACAAGTGCAGTGCCTCATACAGTGCATACAAGTGCAGTGCCTCATACAGTGCATACAAGTGCAGTACAGTGCATACAAGTGCAGTGCACTCATACAGTGCATACAAGTGCAGTGCCTCATACAGTGCATACAAGTGCAGTGCCTCATACAGTGCATACAAGTGCAGTGCCTCATACAGTGCCTACAAGTGCAGTGCCTCATACAATGCATACTAGTGCAGTGCCTCATACAGTGCATACAAGTGCAGTGCCTCATACAGTGCCTACAAGTGCAGTGCCTCATACAGTGGATACAAGTGCAGTGCCTCATACAGTGCATACAAGTGCAGTACAGTGCATACAAGTGCAGTGCACTCATATAGTGTATACAAGTGCAGTGCCTCATACAGTGCATACAAGTGCAGTGCCTCATACAGTGCATACAAGTGCAGTACAGTGCATACAAGTGCAGTGCACTCATACAGTGCATACAAGTGCAGTGCCTCATACAGTGCATACAAGTGCAGTGCCTCATACAGTGCATACAAGTGCAGTGCCTCATACAGTGCATACAAGTGCAGTGCCTCATACAGTGCCTACAAGTGCAGTGCCTCATACAATGCATACTAGTGCAGTGCCTCATACAGTGCATACAAGTGCAGTGCCTCAAACAGTGCATACAAGTGCAGTGCCTCATACAGTGCATACAAGTGCAGTGCCTCATACAGTGCATACAAGTGCAGTACAGTGCATACAATGCAGTGCACTCATACAGTGCATACAAGTGCAGTGCCTCATACAGTGCATACAAGTGCAGTGCATACAAGTGCAGTGCCTCATACAGTGCATACAAGTGCAGTGCCTCATACAGTGCAGTGCCTCATACAGTGCCTACAAGTGCAGTGCCTCAAACAGTGCATTCAAGTGCAGTGCCTCATACAGTGCATACAAGTGCAGTGCCTCATACAGTGCATACAAGTGCAGTGCCTCATACAGTGCATACAAGTGCAGTGCCTCATACAGTGCATACAAGTGCAGTACAGTGCATACAAGTGCAGTGCCTTATACAGTGCATACAAGTGCAGTGCATACAAGTGCAGTGCCTCATACAGTGCATACAAGTGCAGTGCCTCATACAGTGCATACTAGTGCAGTGCCTCATACAGTGCATACAAGTGCAGTACAGTGCATACAAGTGCAGTGCACTCATATAGTGTATACAAGTGCAGTGCCTCATACAGTGCATACAAGTGCAGTGCCTCATACAGTGCATACAAGTGCAGTACAGTGCATACAAGTGCAGTGCACTCATACAGTGCATACAAGTGCAGTGCCTCATACAGTGCATACAAGTGCAGTGCCTCATACAGTGCATACAAGTGCAGTGCCTCATACAGTGCCTACAAGTGCAGTGCCTCATACAATGCATACTAGTGCAGTGCCTCATACAGTGCATACAAGTGCAGTGCCTCAAACAGTGCATACAAGTGCAGTGCCTCATACAGTGCATACAAGTGCAGTGCCTCATACAGTGCATACAAGTGCAGTGCCTCATACAGTGCATACAAGTGCAGTGCCTCATACAGTGCATACAAGTGCAGTACAGTGCATACAAGTGCAGTGCCTCATACAGTGCATACAAGTGCAGTGCATACAAGTGCAGTGCCTCAAACAGTGCATTCAAGTGCAGTGCCTCATACAGTGCATACAAGTGCAGTGCCTCATACAGTGCATACAAGTGCAGTGCCTCATACAGTGCATACAAGTGCAGTGCCTCATACAGTGCATACAAGTGCAGTACAGTGCATACAAGTGCAGTGCCTCATACAGTGCATACAAGTGCAGTGCATACAAGTGCAGTGCCTCATACAGTGCATACAAGTGCAGTGCCTCATACAGTGCATACTAGTGCAGTGCCTCATACAGTGCATACAAGTGCAGTGCCTCAAACAGTGCATACAAGTGCAGTGCCTCATACAGTGCATACAAGTGCAGTGCCTCATACACTGCATACAAGTGCAGTGCCTCATACAGTGCATACAAGTGCAGTGCCTCATACAGTGCATACACGTGCAGTACAGTGCATACAAGTGCAGTGCCTCATACAGTGCATACAAGTGCAGTGCCTCATACAGTGCATACAAGTGCAGTGCCTCATACAGTGCATACTAGTGCAATGCCTCATACAGTGCATACAAGTGCAGTGCCTCAAACAGTGCATACAAGTGCAGTGCCTCATACAGTGCATACAAGTGCAGTGCCTCATACAGTGCATACAAGTGCAGTGCCTCATACAGTGCATACAAGTGCAGTGCCTCATACAGTGCATACTAGTGCAGTGCCTCATACAGTGCATACAAGTGCAGTGCATACAAGTGCAGTGCCTCATACAGTGCATACAAGTGCAGTGCCTCATACAGTGCATACAAGTGCAGTACAGTGCATACAATGCAGTGCACTCATACAGTGCATACAAGTGCAGTGCCTCATACAGTGCATACAAGTGCAGTGCATACAAGTGCAGTGCCTCATACAGTGCATACAAGTGCAGTGCCTCATACAGTGCAGTGCCTCATACAGTGCATACAAGTGCAGTGCCTCATACAGTGGATACAAGTGCAGTGCCTCATATAGTGCATACAAGTGCAGTACAGTGCATACAAGTGCAGTGCACTCATATAGTGCATACAAGTGCAGTGCCTCATACAGTGCATACAAGTGCAGTGCCTCATACAGTGCATACAAGTGCAGTACAGTGCATACAAGTGCAGTGCACTCATACAGTGCATACAAGTGCAGTGCCTCATACAGTGCATACAAGTGCAGTGCCTCATACAGTGCATACAAGTGCAGTGCCTCATACAGTGCCTACAAGTGCAGTGCCTCATACAATGCATACTAGTGCAGTGCCTCATACAGTGCATACAAGTGCAGTGCCTCAAACAGTGCATACAAGTGCAGTGCCTCATACAGTGCATACAAGTGATGTGCCTCATACAGTGCATACAAGTGCAGTGCCTCATACAGTGCATACAAGTGCAGTGCCTCATACAGTGCATACAAGTGCAGTACAGTGCATACAAGTGCAGTGCCTCATACAGTGCATACAAGTGCAGTGCATACAAGTGCAGTGCCTCAAACAGTGCATACAAGTGCAGTGCCTCATACAGTGCATACAAGTGCAGTGCCTCATACAGTGCATACAAGTGCAGTGCCTCATACAGTGCATACAAGTGCAGTGCCTCATACAGTGCATACAAGTGCAGTACAGTGCATACAAGTGCAGTGCCTCATACAGTGCATACAAGTGCAGTGCATACAAGTGCAGTGCCTCATACAGTGCATACAAGTGCAGTGCCTCATACAGTGCATACAAGTGCACTGTCTCATACAGTGCATACTAGTGCAGTGCCTCATACAGTGCATACAAGTGCAGTGCCTCAAACAGTGCATACAAGTGCAGTGCCTCATACAGTGCATACAAGTGCAGTGCCTCATACAGTGCATACAAGTGCAGTGCCTCATACAGTGCATACAAGTGCAGTGCCTCATACAGTGCATACAAGTGCAGTGCCTCATACAGTGCATACAAGTGCAGTGCCTCATAGTGCAGTGCAAACATACCAAGACAAGGTGCATACAAAATATAGTACACATAAAAGACAAAAAAACAATACATCCAGTACATGGCATCAATAACTACACGTATGTGCACATGCAGTGACTGTGACTAGGAATCAGCACTGGTTCAGCCAGAGTCAGTGGAAGCAGCAGGCTCTGAGCAAACAACAGCAGAAATAATAGTATGGCAACTGTATAAGGACACAGGTAAGGAAAGGAGGAGATGAGGGAGAAAGGGGGAGGGGGCAGTTAGACAGGTGAGTCAGAGGGGGCAAAATGGATGGATTAGGTTTAGGATGAGAAATGGAAGGCTATGATACTGACAGGAGCTGACAGACCATTTGTATAGTTGGAGAGACCTAGAAGGAGAGAGTTCCAGTGGTAGGGAGCACCATAGAAAACATCCTGGGTGTGGGAGGATATTGGGAAGGGAGTTGCTGGTCATTGGCAGAGGGAAAATGGCAGCCAAGAATGGAGAGCAAAGAAGATGAATAATGTATCATTTAGTGTTAAAGACCTGTAACCATATGCGGATATCTATACCTGCATCTATTGTATGCATATGGGAAATAGCGAGGAGAGTCGCAGATGAGTAACAGGTGGGTGTTTGTGACCGGATGCCTGCCCTTACGCTCTGGCTACGCCCTTCGGGTCCACAGATGGTGGTTCCTGGTCTCACGGGACCTGGCCAATAGGGGAGTCCCTGTTACCATCAGGATATCGCTGCCACCACCAGGCTTCTACTTAGGTGACGCCTGGAACCACCGTTACCTCCTCAGGCCCAACGCTGGCCCCTGAGTACTACCTGCTGGAGTGTGTGCGTCGACCCGCTGCTGACTGGTTCCCTGCTGGTCACGGTCCAGACCTCTGCTTCGGTTGCTGGCAGAGCGGAACTCGGAGACGCTGGACGCTATGCCCAGAACAGCCAGAGAACGGAATTATTGCAATAATTCTGTTGGACGCAAGATGAAAGTAGTCGTCTTGGGCAAAAGATGGTTTATTTGCTAAAATATAAGCTCTTAAAAGAGCCCTCTCCTAGATCTCTCTAGGAGGCACAGCATACAGATGTTACAGCATTCAGATACAGGCAGATGCACAAAATACACAGGGCAGCCGCCCTCTTTTTATGCTACTCCAATACACATTACCACAGGGGATAAGCCCACCCTGTGGTCTCCAACCAATCAGCTTAAGTGCCCTAGACGTGCATGCACTGGGTACATCCACACTCTGCTTTGTCCTTACGGACAGTGATTACTCCTCTCAGCCAGGGCCGGCGCCACCACTAGGCAAATCTAGGCATTTGCCTAGGGCGCCAGCCACTGGAGGGCGGCACTTCGCCCCTCGTCTCTCGCATGGAGGCTGCAGGGGTGTCCGTGCCGGGTACCTGCGGCACTGTGTGATCTGGCGGCGGGGTCCCTGCAGTGATGCGCACTATCCGGCAGCCAGGTGGCGGCGCGGGAAGCGCTGCTGGGTTTGACAACATTTTGCATGCTGATTGGCTGAGATTCAGCCAATCAGCGTGCGGCGAGTTTTCAAACCCATCAGCGCTTCCCGTGCCGCCACATCACTGCAGGGACCCCGCCGCCAGATCACACAGTGCCGCAGGTACCCCCCGTAGGCACCGGGGCACCCCACCCCCCCTCGCCTGGGGCGCTCCGGTGCCTTGCACCGGCCCTGCTCTCAGCCACATTCAACCTGGGGGCCCAGGTACCACCCAGTCTGTCTGGCTAGGGGGAAATTTTCCCTCCAAAACATACTTCCAGGAGCCTGCCAAGGAACCAGCTAAACACCTCTAGCCCAGACGTAAGCTCCAGCAATGGGCAGCCCTGATCCCCTGTCCGGGTCTACTGCCCACTGACGGAGAGCCCCAAGGAACCACTCAGCTTGTTAGAAAGCTGATGTTCTCTGCTACCTTCCCTGCAGCTCCCAGCTTGGAGGCTGTCTGGGAAAGCATTCCATTTTTGGGGTAAAGAGTGGGGGGAACCCAGCAGCCCACACAGCACCTGGGACACAACAGTTACAGTAAGTGCTCTTTTCCTTTAAAATACATTTAAAGCACACGTGTTATTCTGTACACACTGAGCCTTTGCACTGCACAGGCTCCAAAAGCCACACAACACCTTTTAAATACATTTACAATATTATAAATTGTCTTATGCCTGTGCCCAGCACAGGCTTCATTGCCCTGCAACACTGCAGCATGGGACGTGTAGTCCCAGCTCAGTGCCTACACATATAATTTACAATATGTGCTTTTTACTTTGTACTTGTGCCCCAGCACTGGGATCCTTGAGCCCTGCAACCCAGGAAAGCCATCGACACTGGGCTGGTGTCCCTGCTCCCCCCGCTGGTGCCACATGCCAGGAGCCAGAGGATCCGGACTCCCAGCCTTGGCTGATGGATGGGCACCGGAGCCATGGCGCCCACAACAAATACAACAGGCAGGATTATTTTTTACACCATTGACGCCTAGCGCCGCCGAATATATTTTTTAATTTGGCGCCAAGCGCCCGTTGTCCAAGATGGCGCCACGGCACAGAGGGTTAACCCCTTCAGTGTCGTGGTGGCCATTAACCATGTGTGCCAGGCTCTCCGGCCACACTTCTCCACCACATTCAAGCGGGAAACTAGAGGGCCATGTCCCAACAATTTGGCTCCTAGTCCCGCAGTCCATTTGGGGTTACTGGGAGTGCCTGGGGGTGTTGGCTCCAGCGTAGACAGTTCATCCAGATTACAGTGGGTCTGTCCTGGTTGGTGTACAATGTCCCAAATGTCACCATCAAGTTCAAGGCTCCACCACAACAGTCTATCTGTTTCCCCCAAGGTAGGTTTCAAACCTCCATCAGGTGGGTGCTCCTCCACCACTGTACCAGTTGCACCATCTGCGCCAAAGCTGGTCTGCTGCATACACAATTGCCACCCAGTGTGTCCAAATTGTGGCATACCCCACCTCCCACCATAGCAGTATCCTGCTCACACAAGCCAGAGAGTGCTCCTGCCCATATGGCTCCTCCTGGCTCAGTACAGCTCCCAGTCCATGAAGTGACGCAATAGTCTGTACCACAATGTCCTGGTAATAAATATGCATCATCAGCACTGGAGCTAGTACCAGAGCCTCCTTCAGCGACAGGTGTACAGTCTACTGTCTTAGGAAGACCCGCCCTAGTCACTACTGTAAGGGGCGTCACTACCAAACTAGAGTCAGGGACAACCGGTCTGTAGGGCCTTACAGTTTCTAAAGTCAGTACCTGTCTGGGGGTTGTGGGCCGGGGACAGCCACTGGTCGCCTCTACCTTCACTGGTCTGGGCCTACCACTGTCTCCTCCCACACTATCCCCCAGGCACTGCACCTCTGTCACTTCTCCTGGTCACCCATCTGCACTAACTGTCAGACCTCCCCTCCTGTCCTTCTCAAAGGACCTATGTCTCAGGGAATTTGCCCTGTCTGGTTATCCCCTTCTACCTTCCTGACTATCCAGGGCCTGAACCCTTTCCGCCAGGGCACACTCCCTGCCCCCACCCCATCAAGGCCGCTGCGAGCTTGGCACCTGGAGCCTGCCAGGGATGAGTCAGAGAGTTGAGCCTCCATAACCACCTGCCAGTGGCCCAAACTTTCTTCTAAAGGGGGACACTCTACAGGGGGATCTAGGTTGGGATTTCTAGGGTCATTCTGGTTGGGGTCAGTCATGTAAATGTCTGTGTGGTCACTCATACTCACCGCCGGAGTTGGCTAACCACTAGGAACAGGAGCATCGCTGGGCACCTTCACAGGATACAACAAGCTGGCACACACATCCTCTGCGTTTCTAGGGGATGTAGGCACACCAGAGGCAAAAGGCATGCTGGGGAGATGCACTGAGCTAGCCACTGTGGTCTGTTCCTCTGGGCTGGTTGATGCTGTGGTTGGCTGTGCTGGCAGTTGTCTGGATGCTGGGGTCTGTTCCTCTGGGCTGGGCTGGGCTGTGCAGGTGTCGATGGTAAGGACGGTAGTCTGGCAGCTGGACTCCAGGCGATGGCGTTCGCAAATGTGGTAACGATTCTACCACCAAGATCATTCCCCAAAACTAAATCTGTTGGGAGGCCATCCATGACAGCAATGTCTCGCAACTCTGGACCAGCCCCCTAGTCCATGTAGACTCTGGCCATGCGTACCTCTCGCTCCATTCCATCTGCCATTGTAACTTTGGCAGTGTGACCCTGCAATACTGCAGCAGGATCAATAAGCCGGGGTCTCACCACAGTAATTGAGGTCCCAGAGTCTCTCAGGCCTTCTCCCTGCAGGGGCCCCACTTGGACCGGCTGCAGGTGCCACCACATATTTTGTAGAGGCCACTTGGCCATGCAGGTGACTCTCTCCTCTGAGTTCACCTGTTTCCCGCCACACTCCATTTGACTGACTGGAGGGGGTAAAGTCTCGGTGGGCTCATCTCCACGGGTTAAGCAAGCAAGCCGGGCTCCAGCACTCCGATTTGCAGGGCAAATCTGTGGTGCCTGCAGTCCTGCATCCTCAGATGTCCGATTTCCCCACAGCTGTAGCACTTCTTGACCAGGCTGATTACTTGCAGGGGCGCTGCGGGGCAATTGCTGGCCAAAAGCACCCGGGATTGGAAGGTGCATGTTTTGGGGGTAGTGTGCTGAAGAGGGGTGTCCCCCTGGTTGTACAGTACTTTGGAGTGGGCTTCAACTTGGGCGTTTCAGCCCCTGTGACCTAATTGTCACATACTTGTCCGCTAGCTGGGTAGCCATCTTTATGGCTCCCGATCTAGCACCCACTCCTTCACTTCCTGGGCACACCTGCGGTAGAACTGCTCCCTGCAGATCAGGTCAACCAGTGTGTCCCATGTCGTGGCCTTTGATTTCTTCGCCCACTTCACCAAGTACTGCCGCAGCTGGGTGGTAAACTGCTCGTGGGTGCTGCCAGGATTCTTAGGCAAGTGCCAGAACTTTTCCTGTAGGACTCAGGAGTGATAAAAAAGTGTTGGAGGAGGGCCTTGGCGACAACATCATAGTCCCCACAGTCCTCAGTGGCCACTCCTTGATAGGCCTCCAAGGCCTCTCCATGCAGGGTGGGCACAAGGTGTCTTACCCACTCCTGTTTGGGCAAATCATGGTGTTTACAGGTCCCCTCAAAAACTTGCAAATGTCCATCAATGTTCCCATCACTGTTGGCAAGCTTGGCAAACTGAATACGTCCTGCTTGGGGGGTAGCATGGCCTGTGGTGCCCGATTCGCATGCCACATCTGAATGATGATCAAGCCCTGGGACGCGGGGGTCCTGGCCCTGCTAGGGAATATTGGGAAACATGGCTGCTGCTAGAGGGGACGGGGCTTGTGAGTCTCACCTCTTGGACACGGTCACCATCAGCGTGCTGCACCTCCTCCCGACTCGACTCCTCCAAGCTCATGTTATGATCCGCCTCCAACGGATCGGTGTTATGTACTATTCACATTTTCTGTGTGTAGTTCATGTTCTCCCTGGGTTTATCTCAGCCTGTGTGTGTGTGTACTCGCTAGTGGCATCCAGTGGTCAGCCTGGGCCACTGCAGGTTACTTTCAGTACTGTGTGTTCTGGACTCAGGTGTCTTGATTAGGCTCCTAGCCTGCAGTGCACACCTTTAGGCAATGTGTAATCAGCACCACATTGTGCTCTCTATATAAACCCTCTGGTTATTCAGTCCCACGCCGGTTATAGCTTATGTACCTCAGGGTCTCAAGTGTTCCTGGTTCCCAGTCTTCCGTTATTCCTGGTTCCTGTTCCCAGTCATCCTGCATCCTGTCGTTGATTCCCAGCTGTGTCCTCCATCCAGTCTCCTGTCCTCCCGGTGTCCGTGTGTCGTCCTTTATCCGTCTCCCGGTCCCTGCAGCTCCTGTTGGTCTTTGTGGGATTCCTTCTCCAGCGTGGTGCTTCTTTCGGCTGGTTCCCTGCCTTGTCCGCAGCATCTCAGCTCCAGCTAAATTGATATCCCTCGGTTTCAGATAAGTTGGGAGATTCCCCCTCTTTGTCTCCTTACTAATCATTTGCTTATTGTGTCAGCGTATAGTGTATTGTTACACCTGTCAGCAGTACTCATTGTGTCAGCGTATCGTGTATTGTTACACCTGTCAGCAGTACTCATTGTGTCGGCGTATCGTGTATTGTTACACCTGTCAGCAGTACTCATTGTGTCAGCGTATCGTGTATTGTTACACCTGTCAGCAGTACTTATTGTGTCAGCATATAGTGTATTGTTACACCCGTCAGCAGTTCTTAGTGTGTCAGCATATCGTGTATTGTTACACCCGTCAGCAGTTCGTAGTGTGTCAGCATATCGTGTATTGTTACACCCGTCAGCAGTTCTTAGTGTGTCAGCATACTGTGTGTGGTTACACCTGTTAAGCATTAGCACAGCGGGTTCCTGTTTAGAGTGCTATCCACTGGCACCCCTCTCCGCAGGGCAGGGTGGTCCTCGCCTCTTTGTTTGTTAGATAGGTTTCCCCTTGTTCATCACTGGCCTTGGCGTGTGTGTTGTCCTAACATAAGACCAGGTGGCATCGAGGTGGGAGCCTGACTAACGGGCTCCCACGAACGCGGCTATTATTGGTGAAGCCTAGCACCCCGCACACACACACGTCAACTCCATCTGAGTACAACGGAGGTAGGGTAGGCGAGATCTCCCTGTTCCTAACATTATAACCGGCCATACAGCACTCTGGAGCTGGGTTCTGCCCTCTCAGTCCAGAGATTTCCGCCCGTGTCAGTTTTTTGCCCGTGTCAGTTTTTGGCCCGTGTCAGTTTTTGGCCCGTGTCAGTTTTTGGCCCGTGTCAGTTTTTGGCCCGTGTCAGTTTTTGGCCCGTGTCAGTTTATTCTTGTATCAGTTTTTTCTTGCTGGTGTATAAACTTGCATGGCCATATCATGCAGGCCATGCAAGAGTCATTAGCGGCTCTAAATTTGGCATTCAATGCCGTAAAACCTGGGCAGTGGGAGATTTTGCAGCAGTCTCTTCTGCAGCTGCAAAGACTCATCACTGATATTTTTCTGATCCTCCCAGAGGTCACTGGGGTTCGTTCAGCCCCTAATGAGGCCCTGCCTAGGGAAGTATTAGGCAGCAAGTCCTCAGACCCAGAGGGTCAGGTAAAGCATAGAAGTTATCTACGGCCGAAGCTTCCGTTAGAGGAGCGTCAGCGGCGTAGAAACCTTAATCTATGCTTATACTGTGGAGATTCTGGCCACTTCTTGCAGACGTGTGGCTTGCGTAATTCCGGTGGTGCCGACAGGGTATCTCCTCTGGCCAGGTCTGAGCAGGTTGTCAGATCTAAGCCTGTCTCCACTGTGGCAGAGGAGCTCTCTGCCGAGTCTCCCAGTAAAAGCACTCTGCCTTTTTCTACTGGTTCCAGTGCTGATGTTTTAATGACCAGGGAGTCAGAGTTGCAAACCCTTGAAGGGAAAACCCAGGTGATTGACTCAGATACCGGGGGCCCGCTGAGCCAGTCTGATGCCGGGGGCCCGCCGAGCCGGTCAGATGCCGGGGGCCCGCCGAGCCGGTCAGATGCCGGGGGCCCGCCGAGCCGGTCTGATGCCGGGGGCCCGCCGAGCCGGTCTGATGCCGGGGGCCCGCCGAGCCGGTCTGATGCCGGGGGCCCGCCGAGCCGGTCTGATGCCGGGGGCCCGCCGAGCCGGTCTGATGCCGGGGGCCCGGAGGCCGCAGCCCCGAGTGGGGGCCCGGAGGCCGCAGCCCCGAGTGGGGGCCCGGAGGCCGCAGCCCCGAGTGGGGGCCCAGAGGCCGCAGCCCCAGAAGGGGTTCAAGTTGGTGTTGCCCCAGAAGGGGTTCAAGTTGGTGTTGCCCCAGAAGGGGTTCGAGTTGGTGTCGCCCCAGAAGGGGTTCGAGTTGGTGTCGCCCCAGAAGGGGTTCAAGTTGGTGTCGCCCCAGAAGGGGTTCAAGTTGGTGTCGCCCCAGAGGGGGTTCAAGCCTGTGTCGCCCCAGAGGGGGTTCAAGCCTGTGTCGCCCCAGAGGGGGTTCAAGCCTGTGTCGCCCCAGAGGGGGTTCAAGCCTGTGTCGCCCCAGATGGGGACGCTGTCCATCTAGTCCCTAAGAGGGATTCTGATTGTCCTGTCTCTGAACAGAGTTCCAGCCATGTCGGTAACATGGAGGGACCATCTGTTGGTCTTTTTGTTGTTGCCCAGCCAGAGTTTCACTATAGTGCTGCCCACTTAGAAGTGCATCACAGTGGTGATCAGCCAGAGACTCATCATAGTGCTGCCCAACCAGAAAGACCATCAGACTTGGAAGAGGTCATAACCTCTAAGGGGGTCCCTAAAGTCTCAGCCTCAAGGGCCATAATTCCAGCTATACAGACCAGTCAGTTAGCTGATAATGAAGTTACTGTTGATGCTTTGAACGATATCTCTACATCTATAGTTTTTGATGGGGACCTAACCCAATTTGTTGCGCTCACTAACCATTTTATCACTATTTTGGAGTCCAGACCATTTTTAGGTATCTCTTCAGATAATGTGGTGCTCTATTTAATTTACTGCTTCAGAGGTGAACCTTTCAAATGGGCGTCCAAATTTATTGAATCTGAGGATCCCATTCTTAAGAATCTCCCAGCATTCAGTGATGCTGTATTGAAAAAATTTGGTCCCAATAAAAGTGGTTCACCTGCCTCTGGACTGACCATCTTCTCTGCAGAGACTCCATCATGCATAGGAAAGTCAGTACAAAAGTCCCAGCCCATAGCTATGGTCGCTGGGTGTGCTCGTTTTAACAGGAATGCCCCTGGAATCTTAGCTTTTACAGCAGTGGAATCCAGGCTTGATTCTGTCTTGAATTCCGATTCAGAGATCGATGGTTGTCCAGTGTCTACTCAATCTGTCAAGAGTCCTGCCTATGTTCAGTCATGCGATACCACTTCTTCTCCAGTGCCAAATGTTACCAAGATTGAAACCATAATCCTTCCCTTAGATGCGGACTCCAACTCAGATTACAACTCTGAAATCGATGAAATGCCTTTAGTTGAGGGTACCGTTAGTTCAGACAATATTTTTGGTATTACTGTGTTTACTCCCAGGCAACCTGGGAAGAAGAAGAAGAAGAAGAAGTCTTGTCGGAGACATTGAGTCTGTTTTTGTTCTTGGTTCCCCTTGATCAAGCTGGGGTGTCCGGGGTCCACCTTTTTTAGGGGGGGGATTCTGTTATGATCCGCCTCCAACGGATCGGTGTTATGTACTATTCACATTTTATGTGTGTAGTTCATGTTCTCCCTGGGTTTATCTCAGCCTGTGTGTGTGTGTACTCGCTAGTGGCATCCAGTGGTCAGCCTGGGCCACTGCAGGTTACTTTCAGTACTGTGTGTTCTGGACTCAGGTGTCTTGATTAGGCTCCTAGCCTGCAGTGCACACCTTTAGGCAATGTGTAATCAGCACCACATTGTGCTCTCTATATAAACCCTCTGGTTATTCAGTCCCACGCCGGTTATAGCTTATGTACCTCAGGGTCTCAAGTGTTCCTGGTTCCCAGTCTTCCGTTATTCCTGGTTCCTGTTCCCAGTCATCCTGCATCCTGTCGTTGATTCCCAGCTGTGTCCTCCATCCAGTCTCCTGTCCTCCCGGTGTCCGTGTGTCGTCCTTTATCCGTCTCCCGGTCCCTGCAGCTCCTGTTGGTCTTTGTGGGATTCCTTCTCCAGCGTGGTGCTTCTTTCGGCTGGTTCCCTGCCTTGTCCGCAGCATCTCAGCTCCAGCTAAATTGATATCCCTCGGTTTCAGATAAGTTGGGAGATTCCCCCTCTTTGTCTCCTTACTAATCATTTGCTTATTGTGTCAGCGTATAGTGTATTGTTGCACCTGTCAGCAGTACTCATTGTGTCAGCGTATCGTGTATTGTTACACCTGTCAGCAGTACTCATTGTGTCGGCGTATCGTGTATTGTTACACCTGTCAGCAGTACTCATTGTGTCAGCGTATCGTGTATTGTTACACCTGTCAGCAGTACTTATTGTGTCAGCATATAGTGTATTGTTACACCCGTCAGCAGTTCTTAGTGTGTCAGCATATTGTGTATTGTTACACCCGTCAGCAGTTCTTAGTGTGTCAGCATACTGTGTATGGTTACACCTGTTAAGCATTAGCACAGCGGGTTCCTGTTTAGAGTGCTATCCACTGGCACCCCTCTCCGCAGGGCAGGGTGGTCCTCGCCTCTTTTTTGTAGATAGGTTTCCCCTTGTTCATCACTGGCCTTGGCGTGTGTGTTGTCCTAACATAAGACCAGGTGGCATCGAGGTGGGAGCCTGACTAACGGGCTCCCACGAACGCGGCTATTATTGGTGAAGCCTAGCACCCCGCACACACACGTCAACTCCATCTGAGTACAACGGAGGTAGGGCAGGCGAGATCTCCCTGTTCCTAACAGCTCATGAGCGCCATCCTCATTACGCTTACAGTTGCTTTCAAAGGGATCTCCACACCCTTATCCCGACACATGATCTCGAAGTCATCCTTCAACATTCTTCTAAAGTCTGCCATCTTGCGCGTTCACCTTGCTGCAGTTACTCCTCCCTGAGTAACTCAGCTTCTTCAATCAGGTGACCAAAAAGCCGACTGGGATATCCCACCACTTGGCACCAATTTCTGTGACCAGACGCCTGCCCTTACACTCTGGCTACGCCCTTCGGGTCCACAGATGGCGGTTCCAGGTCTCACGGTACCTGGCCAATAGGGGATTTCCTGTTATTGTCAGTAACCGCCTGTTACTGACTCCGCCCAATAGGGATATCGCTGTCAACACCAGGCTCCTACTTAGGTGACACCTGGAACCACCATTACCTCCTCAGGCTCAAATGCTGGCACCTGAGTACTACCTGCTGGAGTGTGTGCGTCGACCCACTGCTGACACACCCCTGACTGGCATCGGTTGGTTCCCCACTGGTCACAGATCAGACCTCTGCTTCGGTTGCTGGCAGAGTAGAACTCGAAGACGCTGGGTGCTATACCCAGAACAGCCGGAGAACAGAATTATTGCAGTAATTCTGTTAGTTGCAAGATGAAAGTAGTCGTCTTGAGGCAGTAGATGGTTTATTTGCTCAAATATAAGCTCTTAAAAGAGCCCTCTCCTAGATCTCTCTAGGAGCACAGCATACAGATACAAGCAGATGTACAAAATACACAGGGCAGCAGCCCTCTTTTTATGATACTCCAATACACATTACCACAGGGGGTAAGTCCCCGAGACGTGCATGCATTGGGCACATGCACACTCTGCTTTGTCCTTATGGACAGAGGGGAGTGGTTACTCCTCTAAACCACAGCCGACCTGGGGGCCCAGGTACCGGTCTGTCTGGCTAGGGGGAAGGTTTCCCTCCAAAGATTCCAGGAGCCTGCAAGGGGACCAGCTGAACACCTCTAGCCCAGACGTGAGCTCCAAAGATGGGCAGCTCTTCATTCCCCTGCAGCACTGCAGCATGGGACATGTAGTCCCAGCTCAGTGCCTGCCCATATCATTTACAATATGTGCTTTTTACTTTGTTCTTGTGCCCCAGCACTGGGCTTCTTGAGCCCTGCAGCCAAGGAAAGCCATCCTGCCTGCAGGGGATCCTTGACAATGGGCTGGCTGGGGGCTCCCTCTCCAGTACCTGGAGGCAGCGTGGCACCACTGCCATCTCCTGCCCCCTGGCATGCCAGGGGTTAACTCTGTTGCTTCGCTGCAGCCGCTGGAGCTGACCTGGGGCTGCAGCGCACCCTGCCTGTGGCTGACTCCCCATCTTGCTGCCCCCCAGGTGCCCGGAGGTAACACAGCACTGCCTCCCACCTCTGGGTGCCGGGGGCTAAGTGCACCTCTCTGCAGCCGCTGGAGCTGACCCAGGGCTTCAGCGCAACAGCATCCCTGCTCCCCCCGTTAGGTAGGAAGCCTCTCCTAGTGGTGTGGAGTCTCTTATGGTAGGAAGTCTCTCCTAGCTGTAGGAAGCCTCTTATGGTGGGGAGCCTCTCCTGATTGTGTGGAACCCAACCTAGCTGTAGGAAGCCTCTTATGGTAGGAAGTCTCTCCTGATGGTGGGGAACCCCACCTAGCTGTAGGAAGCCTCTTATGGTAGGAAGCCTCTTATGGTAGGGAGCCTCTCCTAGCTGAAGGAAGCCTCTTATGGTAGGGAGCCTCTCCTAGCTGTAGGAAGCCTCTTATGGTAGGGAGCCTCTCCTAGCTGTAGGAATCCTCTTATGGTAGGAAGCCTCTCCTAGCTGTAGGGAGCCTCTCCTAGCTGTAGGGAGCTTCTACTAGCTGTAGGGAGCCTCTTATGGTAGGAAGCCCCTACTAGTGGTGTGGAGCCTCTGATGGTAGGGAGCCTCTCCTAGCTGTAGGGAGCCTCTTATGGTAGGAAGTCTCTCCTAGCTGTAGGATGACTCTTATGGTAGGAAGCCTCCCCTAGTGGTGTGGAGCCTCTTATGGTAGGAAGCATCTCATAGATGTAGGGATCCTCTTATGGTAGGAAGCCTCTACTAGTGGTGTAGAGTATTTTATGGTAAGGAGCCTCTCCTAGTGGTGTGGAGTCTCTTATGGTAGGGAGCCTCTCCTAGCTGTAGGAAGCCTATTATGGTAGTAAGCCTCTCCTAGTGGTGTGGAGACTCTTATGGTAGGGAGCCTCTCCTAGCTGTAGGAAGCCTATTATGGTAGTAAGCCTCTCCTAGTGGTGTGGAGACTCTTATGGTAGGGAACCCCACCTAGCTGTAGGAGGCCTCTTATGGTAGGAAGCCTCTCCTAGCTGTGGGGAGCCTCTCCTAGCTGTAGGGAGCCTCTTATGGTAGGAAGCCCCTACTAGTGGTGTGGAGCCTCTTATGGTAGGGAGCCTCTCCTAGCTGTATGGAGCCTCTTATGGTAGGAAGACTCTCCTAGCTGTAGGAGGACTCTTATGGTAGGAAGCCTCTTCTAGTTGTGTGGAGTCTCTTATGGTAGGGAGCCTCTCCTAGTGGTGTGGAGCCTCTTATGGTAGGGAGCATCTCATAGAAGTAGGAAGCCTCTACTAGTGGTGTAGAGTCTTTTATGGTAAGGAGACTCTCCTAGTAGTGTGAAGTCTCTTATGGTAGGGAGCCTCTCCTAGCTGTAGGAAGCCTATTATGGTAGTAAGCCTCTCCTAGTGGTGTGGAGTTTCTTATGATAGGGAGCCTCTCCTTGCTGTAGAGAGCCTCTCCTAGTGGTGTGGAGCCTCTTATGGTAGGGAGCCTCTCCTAGCTGTAGGGAGCCTCTTATGGTAGGGAGCCTCTCCTAGCTGTAGGGAGCCTTTTATGTTAGGAAGCCTCTGCTAGTGGTGTGGAGTCTCTTAAGATAGGGAGCCTCTCCTAGCTGTAGGGAGCCTTTTATGGTAGGAAGCCTCTCCTAGTGGTGTGGAGTCTCTTATGGTAGGGAACCTCTCCTAGTGGTGTGGAGTCTCTTATGGTAGTGAGCCTCTCCTAGCTTTACGTAGCCTCTTATGGTAGGAAGCCTCTCCTAGCTGTAGGGCGCCTCTTATGCTAGGAAGCCTCTCCTAGTGGTGTGGAGCCTCTTATGGTAGGGAGCCTCTTCTAGCTGTAGAAAGCCTCTTATGGTAGGGAGCCTCTCCTAGCTGTAGAAAGCCTATTATGGTAGGGAGCCTCTCCTAGCTGTAGGGAGCCTCTTATGGTAGGGAGCCTCTCCTAGCTGTAGGGAGCCTCTTGTAGCTGTAGGGAGCCTCTTATGCTAGGAAGCCTCTCCTACTGGTGTGGAGCCTCTTATGGTAGGTAGTCTCTTCTAGCTGTAGGAAGCCTTGTATGGTAGGGAGTCTCTCCTAGCTGTAGGAGGCCTCTTATGGTAGGAAGCCTCTCCTAGTGGTGTGAAGTCTCTTATGGTAGGGAGCCTCTCCTAGCTGTAGGGAGCCTCTTATGGTAGGGAGCCTCTCCTAGCTGTAGGGAGCCTCTTATGGTAGGAAGCCTCTCCTAGCTGTAGGGAGCCTCGTATGGTAGGAAGCCTCTCCTAGTGGTGTGGAGTCTCTTATGGTAGGGAACCTCTCCTAGTGGTGTGGAGTCTCTTATGGTAGGGAGCCTCTCCTAGCTTTACGTAGCCTCTTATAGTAGGAAGCCTCTCCTAGCTGTAGGGCGCCTCTTATGCTAGGAAGCCTCTCCTAGTGGTGTGGAGCCTCTTATGGTAGAGAGCCTCTCCTAGCTGTAGAAAGCCTCTTATGGTAGGGAGCCTCTCCTAGCTGTAGAAAGCCTATTATGGTAGGGAGCCTCTCCTAGCTGTAGGGAGCCTCTTATGGTAGGGAGCCTTTCCTAGCTGTAGGGAGCCTCTTGTAGCTGTAGGGAGCCTCTTATGCTAGGAAGCCTCTCCTACTGGTGTGGAGCCTCTTATGGTAGGTAGTCTCTTCTAGCTGTAGGAAGCCTTGTATGGTAGGGAGTCTCTCCTAGCTGTAGGAGGCCTCTTATGGTAGGAAGCCTCTCCTAGTGGTGTGAAGTCTCTTATGGTAGGGAGCCTCTCCTAGCTGTAGGGAGCCTCTTATGGTAGGGAGCCTCTCCTAGCTGTAGGGAGCCTCTTATGGTAGGAAGCCTCTCCTAGCTGTAGGGAGCCTCTTATGGTAGGAAGCCTCTCCTAGTGGTGTGAAGTCTCTTATGGTAGGGAGCCTCTCCTAGCTGTAGGGAGCCTTTTATGTTAGGAAGCCTCTGCTAGTGGTGTGGAGTCTCTTAAGATAGGGAGCCTCTCCTAGCTGTAGGGAGCCTTTTATGGTAGGAAGCCTCTCCTAGTGGTGTGGAGTCTCTTATGGTAGGGAACCTCTCCTAGTGGTGTGGAGTCTCTTATGGTAGTGAGCCTCTCCTAGCTTTACGTAGCCTCTTATGGTAGGAAGCCTCTCCTAGCTGTAGGGCGCCTCTTATGCTAGGAAGCCTCTCCTAGTGGTGTGGAGCCTCTTATGGTAGGGAGCCTCTCCTAGCTGTAGAAAGCCTCTTATGGTAGGGAGCCTCTCCTAGCTGTAGAAAGCCTATTATGGTAGGGAGCCTCTCCTAGCTGTAGGGAGCCTCTTATGGTAGGGAGCCTCTCCTAGCTGTAGGGAGCCTCTTGTAGCTGTAGGGAGCCTCTTATGCTAGGAAGCCTCTCCTACTGGTGTGGAGCCTCTTATGGTAGGTAGTCTCTTCTAGCTGTAGGAAGCCTTGTATGGTAGGGAGTCTCTCCTAGCTGTAGGAGGCCTCTTATGGTAGGAAGCCTCTCCTAGCTGTAGGGAGCCTCTTATGGTAGGGAGCCTCTCCTAGCTGTAGGGAGCCTCTTATGGTAGGGAGCCTCTCCTAGCTGTAGAAAGCCTCTTCTGGTAGTGAGCCTCTCCTAGCTGTAGAAAGCCTCTTATGGTAGGGAGCCTCTCCTAGCTGTAGGAAGCCTCTTATGGTAGGGAGCCTCTCCTAGCTGTAGGAAGCCTCTTATGGTAGGGAGCCTCTCCTAGCTGTAGGAAGCCTCTTATGGTAGGGAGCCTCTCCTAGCTGTAGGAAGCCTCTTATGGTAGGGAGTCTCTCCTAGCTGTAGGAAGCCTCTTATGGTAGGGAGTCTCTCCTAGCTGTAGGAAGCCTCTTATGGTAGGGAGCCTCTCCTAGCTGTAGGAAGCCTCTCATGGTAGGGAGCCTCTCCTAGCTGTAGGGAGCCTCTTGTAGCTGTAGGGAGCCTCTTATGGTAGGGAGCCTCTCCTAGCTGTAGGGAGCCTCTTATGCTAGGAAGCCTCTCCTACTAGTGTGGAGCCTCTTATGGTAGGTAGTCTCTCCTAGCTGTAGGAAGCCTCGTATGGTATGGAGTCTCTCCTAGCTGTAGGAGGCCTCTTATGGTAGGAAGCCTCTCCTAGTGGTGTGAAGTCTCTTATGGTAGGGAGCCTCTCCTACCTGTAGGGAGCCTTTTATGGTAGGAAGCCTCTCTTAATGGAGTGGAGTCTCTTATGGTAGGGAGCCTCTCCTAGTGGTGTGGAGCCTCTTATGGTAGGGAGCCTCTCCTAGCTGTAGGGAGCCTCTTATGGTAGGAAGCCTTTCCTAGCTGTATGGAGCCTCTTATGCTAGGAAGCCTCTCCTAGTGGGTTGGAGCCTCTTATGGTAAGAAGTCTCTTCTAGCTGTAGAAAGCCTTTTATGGTAGGCAGCCTCTCCTAGCTGTAGAAAGCCTCTTATGGTAGTGAGCCTCTCCTAGCTGTAGAAAGCCTCTTATGGTAGTGAGCCTCTCCTAGCTGTAGAAAGCCTCTTATGGTAGGGAGCCTCTCCTAGCTGTAGGAAGACTCTTATGGTAGGGAGCCTCTCCTAGCTGTAGGAAGCCTCTCATGGTAGGGAGCCTCTCCTAGCTGTAGGAAGCCTCTTATGGTAGGGAGCCTCTCCTAGCTGTAGGACGCCTCTCATGGTAGGGAGCCTCTCTGATGCATGCTTATGACATGATGATATTATATTGTAAGTGTTATAGTATACATCTAGCTACGCATATTGCGCTGCATTATGGGCAGTACACGAGTTTATCAGTGTATAACAGCGTCGTTTCACACGTACGGTTGCACAGGATGGGAATATTCTGCACAATGGATAACTTAGGTTTTAGGCAAGTACGTTAGATATTATAATATGATAACATTGGGGGACATTTACCAAAATGGATTCGTAGAAAAAAGGTGTATTCGTAGGGAGAAATACACCTTTTTTTTTACGAATTTGTATTTTCGGGATTTACAATCCCAAAAATACAACAATTCGTAGTCCTAAAGATGGAACATTCGTATTTGTATTTACAAATACGAATGTCTACACCATCGATAGGATACGACAGAAATCACCATTCAAAAGGAATGGTGATTCCTGATTTACTAAGCAGCCGTACTGAAAATACGGCTGCTAAGTGGTGTGAAACACCCACGCAAATACGACAGAAAAATAGAACACCATTTTCCTGTCGTATTTGCTTTAAGCCTGCACGGATCAGTCAGATCCGTGCAGGCTTCAGTGTAAAAAAATAGAAAAATTAAATAAATAAAAAAAAAAAACGGCGTGGGGTCCCCCCCCCAGCTGTAACCAGCACCAGGCTGAAGGAGCCGGGCCGGTAATAAAAAATCAGGGAACCCGACAAATAAGGGTTCCCCGATTTTTAACAACCAGCCCCAGGCTCCAGGTCCGGGGCTGGTTCCCAAAATACGGGGGACAAAATGACTACGGGACCCCCGTATTTTAAGAACCAGCCCCAGGCCAAACCAGCCAGCAGGGTAATGTCACAGCCTCCCCAGCAAGCTGGGACTTGGAGAACCACAAGTCCCAGCCTGCTGGGCATTAAAGGGCCCGCTGGCACTTGTAGTTCCACAGTTAAAAAAATAGTACAATAAACACACTGACACACATGAAAAATAAAAGTTTAATACATACAAAGCCCACACATACTAATACTTACCTATCTTCTTTCCGTAGGTAGCCCTGGTCCTGTGTCGTCTTCTGGTCCTCCTGTGTCGTCTTCTGGTCCATATCGACGTCGCTGTCGATGTCGGCGATGGCGTCCCCGTCCGGATCCGACGAAATCCATGGAGGAAGCTGTGGAAGGAAACCATACTCACCTGTCCCAGCGCGACGTAGTCCAGGTAAGGGTCTTGGCAAAAAAACAAACTGAACACCCGAAACCAGACCGGACAGAGGGAGCCGCTCGGTGTTTGTGTACATTGTGCGGCTCCGCCTCCCGAATGCCGCTATTGGCCGCCTTGCGGTCTAGCGGCTCCTGATTGGCCGCTAGGCCGCAAGGCGGCCAATAGCGGCATTCGGGAGGCGGAGCCGCACAATGTAAACAAACACCGGCTGTGACATTACCCTGCTGGCTGGTTTGGCCTGGGGCTGGTTCTTAAAATACGGGGGACCCCTAGTCATTTTGTCCCCCGTATTTTGGGAACCAGCCCCGGACCTGGAGCCTGGGGCTGGTTGTTAAAAATCGGGGAACCCCTATTTGTCGGGTTCCCTGATTTTTAATTACCGGCCCCGGCTCCTTCAGCCTGGTGCTGGTTTCGGCTGTGGTGGGGACCCCACGCTGGTTTTTTTTTTTATTTATTTAATTTTTCTATTTTTTTACACCTTGCAGCCTGACTAATCCGTGCAGACTGCCTGTACGAATTCGTATTAGCGGCCGTATATATGTGCCGCTAATACGAATTGTTACACCATCGGAGGGTTACAAAGCAGTCGTATCTGTCTGCTTTGTAATTTCCCCTCCAGAACACGACTTTGCATACGACTAAAACAGTCGTATGCAGCCGTAGGGGAAATACCAATACGAAAAACTAGGTTTTTCATATTGGTAAATTTCCCCCATTGTGTGAAGGGATTGTATATAATGTAATGCACATTCTCAGCTAAGCTTCAGAGTACCTCTGCCCTGAGCAGGGCCGGATTAACAATGGGCATGATGGAGCTACAGCTCCAGACCCATTTTGTAGCTGAGGGCCAGGGCTTTCCAATGAGCCAGGCCCCGCATCGCTAGCCCCCTGTGAACCGGAGATACTGCCAGGCAAAACTGGAACGTTTTCCCCATAGGTTAACATGGGACCCACTAATTCCGACCCGCACCCGGTTCCAATGGCTGCCAGTTTCCCCCTTCAGCATCACAGAAGCTCAGTCGAACCCAAATCGCTGGTCCTTCAATCTGATACCAGGCTGGTCGATATGGGTTCATTGGTTCTAGAGATATAGGGGCAGATGTATTAAGCTTTAACAAGAGATAAATCCAAGGTTGATAAAGAGAGATAAACGTCCAGCCAATCACCTACTAACTGCCATGTTACAGGATGTGTTTGAAAAAAGTCAGTTAGGAGCTGATTGGCCGGACGTTTTTCTCTCCTTATCACACTTGCATTTATCTCTTGTTAAGGCTTAGTACATCTGCCCCTTAGCGGGTAAACCGTTTTTTTTCATTTCTGAAATGTAATTTTATGGATGTTCATGTTGTTTTAGGACAGATTTCTCTGGAACCAACCGACCCAGTTTCATAGTGTTTGGCATAATACGTAATGGACATTATGGTGTGTGGCTTAACATGTAATGGGCATTATGGTGTAAATGTTTAATGCGCGCCTTTGGCGCACAATGCCCCTGTTTATGAAGCATATTGTGCATTATTGCTCAATCTGTTTGGTATAGTGTGTATTTTGGCTCAATCCATGTGGCTCATAATGTGTAAGAGGCAAGTACAGTATAAGGGGGTTACTATCGTGTTGCATGATTTGTATATGGTGTGGCAAACTTAGGTGACCACATAAAAGGTGCTGACATATTGTCTACCAAGTTTCGGCTTTCAGTAATTTTTTATGACTGGAGTGCCGCCTCACCCCGCAAGTATCTGAGGACATCGGCATCCTGCGGGTGCATCATTGGAGGGCACCCGCCAATATATCTCCCTGCATTTTTCCTATGCCAGCCCCCTGCCTTTTCCAGGCATAAATAATTAGTTGAAAGTATTTAAACAAATACAGACACACCCATGAGTAGACCACCCAAACAGAACACTGGTCACGCCTCCCAGATTATTAGATGCTGGCCACAACCTTTATTATTGGCAATAATAGGCCCTTGATCATTTTCAGCTCCAGGCCCATTTAGACCTTAATCTGGCACTGGCCCTGAGTGACGTTCAAACACAGAAAGCGGCATGGTGACCGTCACACAGGAAGCGTCATGGTGACCGTCACACAGAAAGCCACATGGTGACCGTCACACAGAAAGCGACACGTGACCGTCACACAGAAAGCGACACGTGACCGTCACACAGAAAGTGACACGGTGACCATAACACAGGAAGCAACATGGTGATGGCCACACAGGAAGCAACATGGTGACGGCCACACAGGAAGTGACATGGTGACGGCCACACAGGAAGTGACATGGTGACGGCCACACAGGAAGTGACATGGTGCATACACAGTACCTTAGCGCAGAGGAGGATATCCAGGAAATCCAGGTGTCTTTTCTGCTGGATCTTCTCCAGCTCTGTATAATCCTTCAGGGATTGTTTCCTTTCTTTAATGACTTGATCTGATGGTAAACACATGAGTGAATGGGAGACTCTTCAACCATCACCAAACATTTTGGGGTATATGCTCAAGTTGAAGATTATGCCTCTGCTGCTCCCCTTCAGTGGAACGCGCTCCCTCGCTCTATTTAACTCACCCTTCAAATGGGCACTGAAAACCCCCCTATCCATGAAAGAATAACCTCAAACATAACCTAGTCCTGAGGCTGCCCCTTCAACCTCCTGCCGTACCTTTCCACTGCAAAACCTAGTCCTGAGGGGGCTCCTCCAACCCCCTGCCGCACCCATCCACTGCATAACCTAGCCCTGAGGCTGCTTCCACAACCCCCTGCCGTACCCATCCGCTAGATAACCTAATCCTGAGGTGACTCTTCCAAAAACCTGCCGTACCCATCTGCTGCATAACCTAGTCCTGAGGCTGCCCCTCCAACCCCCTGCCGTACCCTTCCGCTACATTACCTAGTCCTGAGGCAGCTCCTCCAAATTCCTGCCATAACCATTCACTGCATAACCTAGTCCTGAGGCTGGACCTCCGACCCCTTGCCATACCCTTCTGCTGCATAACCTAGTCCTGAGGCTGCTCCTCCAAACCCCTGCAGTACCCTGCCGGTGCACAACTTAGTCCTGAGGCGGCTCCTCCAACCCCCTGCCTTACTCTTCTGTTATACACAGGTGAGCGGAAGAGTAAGGCAGGGGGTTGGAGGAGCCGCCTCAGGACTAAGTTGTGCACCGGCCCCCTGCCATACACTTCCGCTGCATAACCTAGTCCTGAGGCGACCTCAGACCCCCTGCCGTACCCTTCCGCTGCATATCCGTCTCCTGAGGCGGCTCCTCGAACCCCCTGCCGTAATCTTCCGCTGCATAACCTAGTCCTGAGGCGACTCCTCTATAGCACAGCCTGCTCACCTGTATAACACAGCCTGCTCACCTGTGTATAACAGAGCCTGCTCACCTGTATAACACAGCCTGCTCACCTGTGTATAACAGAGCCTGCTCACCTGTATAACAAAGCCAGCTCACCTGTGTATAACAGAGCCTGCTCACCTGTATAACAAAGCCAGCTCACCTGTGTATAAAAGAGCCTGCTCACCTGTATAACACAGTCTGCTCACCTGTGTATAACAGAGCCTGCTCACCTGTGTATAAGAGAGTCTGCTCACCTGTGTATAACAGCCTGCTCACCTGTGTATAACAGAGCCTGCTCACCTGTGTATAACAGAGCCTGCTCACCTGTGTATAACAGAACCTGCTCACCTGTGTATAACAGAGCCTGCTCACCTGTGTATAACAGCCTGCTCACCTGTGTATAACAGAGCCTGCTCACCTGTGTATAACAGAGCCTGCTCACCTGTGTATAACAGCCTGCTCACCTAGGCATAACAGAACCTGCTCACCTATGTATAACAGAACCTGCTCACCTGTGTATAACAGAGCCTGCTCACCTGTGTATAACAGCCTGCTCACCTGTGTATAACAGAACCTGCTCACCTGTGTATAACAGAGCCTGCTCACCTGTGTATAACAGCCTGCTCACCTGTGTATAACAGAGCCTGCTCACCTGTGTATAACAGAGCCTGCTCACCTGTGTATAACAGAGCCTGCTCACCTGTGTATAACAGCCTGCTCACATGTGTATAACAGAACCTGCTCACCTGTGTATAACAGCCTGCTCACCTGTGTATAACAGACCCTGCTCACCTGTGTATAACAGAGCCTGTTCACCTATGTATAACAGCCTGCTCACCTGTATGCTGATGCGCCGTCTTCAATGCTCTTCTGAAGCGGAAGCCATGGGGGCTCAGGTGGAAGATGATGTCATTATGATAGGGAAGGCAGCAGAATCTGTAATCTGCCAGATAGGTGAGGTCATAGACGGCCTTGATGTAAGCACTTTCACTGCAGGGACAGAGGAGGGAGAGGATGGGAGAACTAATATATTACTGAACGAGTAGTGAGGTGGTCTGGGAGGTTGTGCACGATGTGGGAAAACCCGCCCCCACTGCTTCTGGTAGCATGTCACAAGTGTTGGTACGTGTGTGTACAGCTGGCGGTAGTACGGCACACATGTAACTATGCCCACCAGTCACTGACCAGGGTATCCAGTCAGATCTAACTCAACACCACCATCTTATATGTAACCGCTAGACCTGACAGCACCGCCATCTTATATATAACAATCAGACCTGACTCAGCACCACCATCTTATATGTAACCGCCAGACCTGACTCAGCACCGCCATCTTATATGTAACCGCCAGACCTGACTCAGCATAGCCATCTTATATGTAACCACCAGACCTGACTCAGCACAGCCATCTTATATATAACCACCAGACCTGACTCAGCACCGCCATCTTATATGTAACCACCAGACCTGACTCAGCACCGCCATCTTATATGTAACCACCAGACCTGACTGAGCACCGCCATCTTATATGTAACCACCAGACCTGACTCAGCACCGCCATCTTATATGTAACCACCAGTCCTGACTCAGCACCGTCATCTTATATGTAACCAGCAGACCTGACTCAGCACCGCCATCTTATATGTAACCACCAGACCTGACTGAGCACCGCCATCTGACATGTAACCAGCAGACCTGACTCAGCACCGCCATCTTATATGTAACCACCAGACCTGACTCAGCACCGCCATCTTATATGTAACCACCAGACCTTACTGAGCACCACCATCTGACATGTAACCACCAGAGCTGACTAAGCACCGCCATCTTATATGTAACCACCAGACCTGACTGAGCACCGCCATCTTATATGTAACTACCAGACCTGACTCATCATCTTCATCTTATATATAACACCAGACCAGACAGCACCGCCATCTTATATATAACCACCAGACCTGACTCATCATCTCCATCTTATATAGAACCACCAGACCTGACTCAGCACCGCTATCTTATATGTAACCACAACACCTGACTCGGCACCGCCATCTTCTATGTAACCGCCAGACCTGACTGAACACGCCATCTTATATGTAACCGCCAGACCTGACTCAGCATAGCCATCTTATATGTAACCACCAGACCTGACTCAGCACAGCCATCTTATATATAACCACCAGACCTGACTCAGCACCGCCATCTTATATGTAACCACCAGACCTGACTGAGCACCGCCATCTTATATGTAACCACCAGACCTGACTCAGCACCGCCATCTTATATGTAACCACCAGACCTGACTCAGCACCGCCATCTTATATGTAACCAGCAGACCTGACTCAGCACCGCCATCTTATATGTAACCACCAGACCTGACTGAGCACCGCCATCTGACATGTAACCAGCAGACCTGACTCAGCACCGCCATCTTATATGTAACCACCAGACCTGACTCAGCACCGCCATCTTATATGTAACCACCAGACCTTACTGAGCACCACCATCTGACATGTAACCACCAGAGCTGACTAAGCACCGCCATCTTATATGTAACCACCAGACCTGACTGAGCACCGCCATCTTATATGTAACTACCAGACCTGACTCATCATCTCCATCTTATATATAACACCAGACCAGACAGCACCGCCATCTTATATATAACCACCAGACCCGACTCATCATCTCCATCTTATATAGAACCGCCAGACCTGACTGAGCACCGCCATCTGATATGTAACCAGCAGACCTGACTCAGCACCGCCATCTTATATGTAACCACCAGACCTGACTCAGCACCGCCATCTTATATGTAACCGCTAGACCTGACTCATCATCTCCATCTTATATAGAACCACCAGACCTGACTCAGCACCGCCTTCTGATATGTAACCAGCAGACCTGACTGAGCACCGCCATCTTATGTGTAACCGCCAGACCTGACTCAGCAACGCCATCTTATATGTAACCACCAGACCTGACTCAGCACCGCCATCTTATATGTAACCGCCAGACCTGACTGAGCACCACCATCTTATATGTAACCGCCAGACCTGACTGAGCACCGTCATCTTATATGTAACCAACAGACCTGACTCAGTACCGCCATCTTAAATGTAACCAGCAGACCTGACTCAGCACCGCCATCTTATATGTAACCGCCAGACCTGACTGAGCACCGCTATCTTATATGTCACCACCAGACCTGACTCAGCCCCACCATCTGATATGTAACCAGCAGACCTGACTCAGCACCGCCATCTTATATGTAACCGCCAGACCTGACTGAGCACCGCCATCTTATATATAACCACCAGACCTGACTCAGCACCGCCATCTTATATGTAACCGCTAGACCCGACTCAGCACCGCCATCTTATATGTAACCACCAGACCTGACTCAGAACCGTCATCTTATATGTAACCACCAGACCTGACTCAGCACCGCCATCTTATATGTAACCGCCAGACCTGAATGAGCACCACCATCTTATATGTAACCGCCAGACCTGACTGAGCACCACCATCTTATATGTAATCACCAGACCTGACTCAGCACCGCCATCTTATATGTAACCGCCAGACCTGACTCAGCACCGCCATCTTATATGTAACCGCCAGACCTGACTGAGCACCACCATCTTATATGTAACCACCAGACCTGACTGAGCACCGCCATCTTATATGTAACCACCAGACCTGACTGAGCAACGCCATCTTATATGTAACCACCAGACCTGACTCAGCACCGCCATCTTATATTTAACCACCAGACCCGATTCAGCACCGCCATCTTATATGTAACCACCAGACCCGACTCAGCACCGCCATCTTATATGTAACCACCAGACCCGACTCAGTACCGCCATCTTATATGTAACCACCAGACCCGACTCAGCACCACCATCTTATATGTAACCAGCAGACCTTACTCAGCACCGCCATCTTATATGTAACCGCCAGACCTGACTGAGCACCGCCATCTGACATGTAACCACCAGACCTTACTCAGCACCGCCATCTTATATGTAACCAACAGACCTGACCGAGCACTGCCATCTTATATGTAACCACCAGACCTGACTCAGCACCGCCATCTTATATGTAACCGCTAGACCCGACTCAGCACCGCCATCTTATATGTAACCGCCAGACCTGACTGAGCACCGCCATCTTATATGTAACCACCAGACCTGACAGCACCTCCATCTTATATATAACCACCAGACCTGACTGAGCACCACCATCTTATATGTAACCACCAGACCTGAATGAGCACCGCCATCTGATATGTAACCAGCAGACCCGACTCAGCACCGCCATCTTATATGTAACCGCTAGACCCGACTCAGCACCGCCATCTTATATATAACCACCAGACCCGACTCAGCACCGCCATCTTATATGTAACCACCAGACCCGACTCATCATCTCCATCTTATATGTAACCACCAGACCTGATTCAGCACCGCCATCTTATATGTAACTGCTAGACCCGACTCAGCACTGCCATCTTATATGTAACCACCAAATCTGACTCAGCACCGCCATCTTATATGTACCCACCACACCTGACTCAGCACCGCCATCTTATATGTAACCACCAGACCTGACTCAGCACCGCCATCTTATATGTAACCACTAGACCTGACTCAGCACCGCCATCTTATATGTAACCACCAGACCTGACTCAGCACCACCATCTTATATGTAACCACCAGACCTGACAGCACCTCCATCTTATACGTAACCACAAGACCTGACTGAGCACCACCATCTTATATGTACCCACCAGACCCGACTCAGCACCGCCATCTTATATGTAACCACCAGACCTGACTCAACACCGCCATCTTATATGTAACCGCCAGACCTGACTCAGCACCGCCATCTTATATGTAACTGTAACGATCAGATCAGGTGATCGATCAAATTAACGTATGCCTCCTGTTATGATTATCTGTCCGGTGAATGTATGTCTGATATTGGTGTAATAGTTATGTCTCCTGTAAGTATTGGAATCAGGACATGTCTTGTATGTAAACTGTAGGTGACCCTGGTCTAAGTTTGAGGCCTGTATTTCCTCAGTGTGACATCTGTGGACTCCTCCGGAGTCAGGATGTAAGATAAGATCTGAGCCCCTCATAAACCATGGTCCAGAAGAAGAGGTTAGAGTTTGTCCCCTTCCTTAACATCTCTTATCAGTGGGTCTGCTATGCAAGGAAAGAGGATCAATCACTTTGAAAACAGCAGACTGTACATTGCCAGGGACCTTCCACACTCCTTCAGCATGGAAAGAGTGGAATCCCAAGGGTGGGAGGGATGAGGGAGTCTGCAAGGTATAACTAAGACCCTTCTCCCTATAGTCAGTGTCACTACCTGGGGGTCTAGCAAAACAGGCTGTAGGCGACGAGAGATTTCTTGTGGAGGACCCCCCCACGTCAGGATCTGTATTTAAGTGTAAGATAGGTTCTGTCATTTTTTTCTTTTTATTTTATCTCTGAAATTTGCATTTAATCATTGTGTGTACTTTTAAAATCACTGTAAAATCTTGTAACTATTTTCTAAAGCTCTGTAGTATTTCTAGGAATAAATAATACATTCTCAGTCCTGGTTCTGTGTTCTTAAGACTCATTAGCCTCAAGAGAGAAAGGCTGGAAAACGTTACCATTGTTATCTTGTATTGTGTGGTCAGGGGCGAGCCAAGCCGCCCCTTGCGCAGTTTCAGGCGCTAAAATCAGGTTTTGGCTGGTGGCAGTGTACCTCAAGAAAAGGACCCGAGTGTCCTGAGTGAACCCCAGTCACGGCCGGCGCTGCTCAGATTGACGTATCGGAGCAGGCGACCGGTGGGTCCGTGACATTTGGTGGCAAGCGGTGGGGTGGAGAATTCATTTTTCTCTTTAAGAACTTAAGTGAGTGTGGGTAGAATTTTGTGAGAAATACCCACATCACCAGAATCAGAACTCAGAGCTTTACTATAGTTTTAAAAGTCACACAGTGGATGCAATTTCTGTTCCCTCCCTTCTCTTGTTTTTCTTTCCTATCATTTTATTTGACAAGTGTGAGACTCCGGATGGCTGATTACCAGCAGATGAGGAGAGATGACCTGGCGGTCGTGTGTGTGCGGAGGAATATCCCTTGGTCTGGCCAGAGTAGAAAACGTATGATTCAGGCACTAGTGGATGCCGATCGGACTCTAGCTGCTGGAGGAAACCAGTCCATGGACAATCCTACCCCAGGGGCTCAGTCAGCACTGGACAGTACAAACGATGCCGTGCCAGGGTTAAACCCTTCTGCTGGACCCAGCAAGTCTACACTGCAGAGCGACCTTCTAGCTGCTAGCAGGCAATTGAAGGATGTGAACCCCGTATTCGCTTTGCAGCTGGTGCAGTTCTGCCAAGGCATTGTCGACAGAGAGGCTGCGGAGCGCAAAGCCATTGTCGACAGAGAGGCTGCGGAGTGCAAAGCCAGACGAGAGGCTGAGGAGCGCAGAGCCGAGCTAGAGGCTGAGCAGCGCAGAGCCGAGCTAGAGGCTGAGGAGCGCAAAGCCGTACGAGAGGCTGCAGAGCATCAAGCCGAGCGTGAGTACCAGTTGGAACTGGTGAGGCTCAGGGGGCTGATCGCTGTTGGTGAACCAGTGGAGGATGATACAGGGCATCATGATGGCGAACCTTTACGTGAGACTTTATCTGCCGTGGCTACTGAGTTAGCAGGAGATGGGCTTCGTACTGAACTTTTACTGTCTGCGGAAGTAAATAATGTGTTGGATCATGGTGTGGACTCTGTTATCAATCATGGGGAGCCTAACAAGGGACAGAGGTCCCAAATGACCGCTGACGCGAATTTCACCGGACCGCGTCATGCACAGTTCCCTGTCTTGGAAGCAGACAGAGGAAGCCAAGTGAGTGTCAGCTTGGTTGTGAGTAATGAGCTGGCCCTGGACACTACAGCCGATGCTCAGAGAGGTGACATCTCCGCTAGCACCAGGGAGACTGTAGGATGTGTGGCAGTCAGGGAGACTGCAGAGTACCAATCCCCTACAGCACCAGAAGAGCCCAGTGAGTATTCTGACCCATATGGTGATGATTATCCGTTTAGGCTTATGAGCCCAGAAGAACTCACTACAGAATGTCAGCTGCAAGGTATCTCCTGCCCCAACAATTCCCGCTGGGAGATGATCAAGCGGCTCACCCGTGCACGAAATGATGAGCGCAATGTTTTCGGCATGTATCGCGGTGAGTTTCTAACCTGGGGTCCCGATGCGACTCCTTGGTTACTGCTGAGAGACCTGACGGACTGTTTTGAAATAGCGCAGCAATATGCTTATGATTGTAAAAAGCTCGATACTCCATGGTGGAAAGAGCAGTGCCGCTGGGCAGAGGCTGAAAGGAATCGCCTGGAACAGCTTCTATCACCAGCTATGGAACCAACGACACAGCCTACCGGGGTTTCCCTCATGGACATGGTACCCGGGCCTGCTACAATCGGTGTGGAACCTGTTCCAGAGACCTCACATCACAAGGTCCAGTTTAAACTGCTGGAAGATGTGAGCAGCATGTTCCCTCCCGTTGCTCCAGATTTGTTGCCGGAAGCGGCTGGCTGCATAGTGAAAGTATGCAGGGGAGAGACTATGTCGGAAATAGGAATGGGACTTTCTGACTGTATGCACACAAGTATGTGTGGGACTACTGATGTGGGACTTTTATTAACTCCACACATATCTGTCGCTAACCCTTCTGAACCATATGATGCATCTCAGGTAGTATGTAACCATGCTGAACATTGCAATGTTGTTATTTTGTGTGAAGCCCCTGGGATGATCTGCGATAGTGCCGTACCTTCGGTACAGGTGGAGGGTGAGTTAGAGACAGGTATAGTGGGTAATCCTTGCCAGTTTGTGGGGTTAAATGAATGCCCTAATCCAGTTGGGAATGAGACACCCTCACTCACCAGTGGTAGGAGTGCTGCTGGTGATGTCATTAGGGTTGCTGTGCTAGACGTTAACCCTGTTCTTCCAGTGATGTCTGGTTGTGACATGGTGCCATGGGACGCTAACTGCACCAATGGGACAGATCTGAGTTGGTTGCAGGCAGAGCATGTACCTGCCAATAAGTTACTGGTGACAACATGCTCAGATAACCCCATTCCTGCTCAGAGACAATGGGACCCAGATATAGAGTTTTTGCCACGGTGCAATTGTAAGCCAGCAGGATGGGCCCCATGTGTTGTGGAAGATGCACAGGCTAATTTGCAGGTATTGCAGGATGTCTCCCCAGGTTATGATATTGATGTTACTGTTGATAATGTGATGTCTTGCGCTACTGTGGGAAATGTGGTACCAGGTATAATAAGTGACCCGGTGGGTCCTGTGTGCACTGTAGAACTGTCAGATAGGGAGAGAGTGTCCCTTACTGCAGCTTTCCCCCCAAACCCCCCTCCTTCCTGTAGACACACAAACACAGATACAGGAACACAGCAGGGGTTCCCTCCAGACACTGAGAATCCTCCAGAGAGTGCATTTTTCCAGCATCACTGGATAACGGATGCCTCTCCTGAGAACCTCAGTGGCACCACCCCAGCCACAGAACCTGCGGGTCTGGGAGGGAAGGTCAGGCTCAGGAAGGTGTCCTGGACTGCCATGGAAAGCTTGGCTTTCCACGCAGAACTGAGAATCGACCCTGCACAGGCTGCCCCATACCTGGGAAGTGGGGAAGATACCCCTGGGTACAGTGAGAGGGTTGTGTCAGGAATAGAGCCAGTGGCTAGTAGGGAAGCTGCTGTGTGTAACCAGAAGGGTGGGAGGGCCCGTGAAGCACAGGTAAACTCAGCTCCATTAACCTCAGAAAAGCTGAGCTGGGATGTTCCCAAGACAGGGGACAATGACCTGCTGGTATTCCCCCTTGCAGAAACGTGCCCCCCTTCACAATTCACACACACAGACAAAGAGGGAGAATCTCCTCACAAAAGGATGAGGTGTGAGGTGTTGAGTGAGTGGACCTTCCCCCCAGTGAAGGGGAGGGGGGGTCAGTCAGCTCAGGAGAGGTGCTGGGAAGACATGTTTAAGTCTGTATATAGTGCTGGGAGAATGCCCCACACCTGTGGTATAGTTAAACGTGCCGAGTTACGAGTCCCAGGGGGATGGCCGTTTGGGGTGTGGCGAAATGGTCTGGTACTGATCTCAGTGAGTAAGGCCAAACTGCCAGCTGCAGGGGAGAATCCGTGCCCAGGAGTCCGACGCACAGCTGTGGTGGGCTGTGTCAATATCAGCCGGGATGGACACAGCTCCCACTATATCAGTGTGCTCACAGACTATGGGTTCGAGGACACCTGTGTGCTTTTAGTTTGCCATCTCCTGCGAGAGGGACAGGGACTATGCCCATTGCCCACCCTAGCCACGGCTATGGCGTCAGGTGGTGCCAGGACAGACGTCAAGTATAGTGAAGTGTTAGTACAGATCCCGCAGAATCAGTGGCAGTCTGTCTCAGCACAGAGACCACTGCTACCTGTCCAGGTGATGTAGTGAATAGCGCACTGAGGAGATGGTGACGTGGGTCACCACCTCTGTGCGCCATTTTAAAAGGGGGAGGTGTAACGATCAGATCAGGTGATCGATCAAATTAACGTATGCCTCCTGTTATGATTATCTGTCCGGTGAATGTATGTCTGATATTGGTGTAATAGTTATGTCTCCTGTAAGTATTGGAATCAGGACATGTCTTGTATGTAAACTGTAGGTGACCCTGGTCTAAGTTTGAGGCCTGTATTTCCTCAGTGTGACATCTGTGGACTCCTCCGGAGTCAGGATGTAAGATAAGATCTGAGCCCCTCATAAACCATGGTCCAGAAGAAGAGGTTAGAGTTTGTCCCCTTCCTTAACATCTCTTATCAGTGGGTCTGCTATGCAAGGAAAGAGGATCAATCACTTTGAAAACAGCAGACTGTACATTGCCAGGGACCTTCCACACTCCTTCAGCATGGAAAGAGTGGAATCCCAAGGGTGGGAGGGATGAGGGAGTCTGCAAGGTATAACTAAGACCCTTCTCCCTATAGTCAGTGTCACTACCTGGGGGTCTAGCAAAACAGGCTGTAGGCGACGAGAGATTTCTTGTGGAGGACCCCCCCACGTCAGGATCTGTATTTAAGTGTAAGATAGGTTCTGTCATTTTTTTCTTTTTATTTTATCTCTGAAATTTGCATTTAATCATTGTGTGTACTTTTAAAATCACTGTAAAATCTTGTAACTATTTTCTAAAGCTCTGTAGTATTTCTAGGAATAAATAATACATTCTCAGTCCTGGTTCTGTGTTCTTAAGACTCATTAGCCTCAAGAGAGAAAGGCTGGAAAACGTTACCATTGTTATCTTGTATTGTGTGGTCAGGGGCGAGCCAAGCCGCCCCTTGCGCAGTTTCAGGCGCTAAAATCAGGTTTTGGCTGGTGGCAGTGTACCTCAAGAAAAGGACCCGAGTGTCCTGAGTGAACCCCAGTCACGGCCGGCGCTGCTCAGATTGACGTATCGGAGCAGGCGACCGGTGGGTCCGTGACAGTAACCGCTAGACCCGACTCAGCACCACCATCTTATATGTAACCAGCAGACCGGACTCAGCACCGCCATCTTATATGTAACCGCCAGACCTGACTTAGCACCGCCATCTTATATGTAACCACCAGACCTGACTCAGCACAGCCATCTTATATATAACCACCAGACCTGACTCAGCACCGCCATCTTATATGTAACCACCAGACCTGACTCAGCACCGCCATCTTATATGTAACCGCTAGACCCGACTCAGCACCGTCATCTTATATGTAACCACCAGACCTGACTCAGCACCACCATCTTATATGTAACCACCAGTCCCGACTCAGCACCACCATCTTATATGTAACCGCCAGACCTGACTCAGCACCGCCATCTTATATGTAACCGCTAGACCCGACTCAGCACTGCCATCTTATATGTAACCACCAGACCTTACTCAGCACCGTCATCTTATATGTAACCGCCAGACCTGACTCAGCACCGCCATCTTATATGTAACCACCAGACCTGACTCAACACCGCCATCTTATATGTAACCGCCAGACCTGACTCAGCACCGCCATCTTATATGTAACCGCTAGACCCGACTCAGCACCACCATCTTATATGTAACCAGCAGACCGGACTCAGCACCGCCATCTTATATGTAACCGCCAGACCTGACTTAGCACCGCCATCTTATATGTAACCACCAGACCTGACTCAGCACAGCCATCTTATATATAACCACCAGACCTGACTCAGCACCGCCATCTTATATGTAACCACCAGACCTGACTCAGCACCGCCATCTTATATGTAACCGCTAGACCCGACTCAGCACCGTCATCTTATATGTAACCACCAGACCTGACTCAGCACCACCATCTTATATGTAACCACCAGTCCCGACTCAGCACCACCATCTTATATGTAACCGCCAGACCTGACTCAGCACCGCCATCTTATATGTAACCGCTAGACCCGACTCAGCACTGCCATCTTATATGTAACCACCAGACCTGACTGAACACCGCCATCTTATATGTAACCAGCAGACCCGACTCAGCACCGCCATCTTATATGTAACCGCCAGACCTGACTCAGCACCGCCATCTTATATGTAACCACCAGACCTGACTCAGCACAGCCATCTTATATATAACCACCAGACCCGACTCAGCACCGCCATCTTATATGTAACCACCAGACCTGACTCAGCACCGCCATCTTATATGTAACCACCAGACCTGACTCAGCACCGCCATCTTATATGTAACTATCTAATAACTGTGAAATGTTGTTTGTATGATGGGATAGCTGTACTTCTGGAGTCCTGACGATTCTCCGGTACCTACCTGTCATTCTGGCAGTTGCTGTTGTAACTGAAGGCGCATTTCATAATGGTGTCCAGGGTCATGAGGCTGACGTAATGGAAGAGTTCCACCGGATTCTGTTTGGGGACCAACTTCCCCCATTTATCCTGAAACAATGAGAGGTTATGAAGAGAATGGAGCCATTCATACGCTGGTCACTGACATGAGGAGGGAACGTGCTGGAATGTTATTCCCAGTAATCACCAGTAAAAGCTAAAATTGGGGGGGTCGGATGGGGGTAGGGATAATGGGCTGCAGCCTTTTTGCAAAAGGAAATCCTGGCTGGGACCTCATTAGTCTGAGGGTCTATTGTGCCATCTCATTGAGGTTGGTGGGGGCTGTGGAGAGTTTAGGGGGGAATGGGGCAGCACACTGAGTGACTGATGGAGGAACGGTACCAGCCCAGGCCAATGCAGAGTGTACACACACAGACACACCACAGTTTGTGTGTTTGTCTCGGTTGTGAGATTGTGTCCCGTCCTCTTACTTCATACAGCTTATTGGGTACTTATATGTTAGTTGGGCGCCCACTCAGCTATTTGCTTAATTTTCCGCGTCCCCTCCTGGGGCTCGCTATGCTCACCACACTATATAAAGTCAACTCCATGCCGACATGGATAGTGGCAGTATGAGCGTACTAACTATAGTGGGCGCCTAACTAACATCTAAGTACCGCTCATTGTCTGTAGGTCAGAGGATTCGGCATCTATCATTCCCAGTCTTCCTGTGCCCTGCTCTCCGTCCCACATTAATCATGGCTAATTCAGGCCTGATCACATGGCCATGAATTAGTATGGTGGCCGATTATCACTACACTGCGCATGAGTATGGCTGGTAGTACACATGTCCTGCGATGAAATCCAGCTACCTTTTCATTCACAAGCCGTTTGCAAGGTGACTGACAAGAAGTGGGCGCCTAGGGTGTGTGACGTCAGCACCAGGCCAGATATACCTGTATTAGGGGAGGGTGTGTGATGTCAGCACCAGGCCGGATATACCTGTATTAGGGGAGGGTGTGTGACGTCAGCACCAGGCCGGATATACCTGTATTAGGTGAGGGTGTGTGACGTCAGCACCAGGCCGGATATACCTGTATTAGGGGAGGAGCTGTGTGTTAGCTGAGCTCCTGACTTCCAGAGTAGGCCGAAAAGCCTGGGACTTGATTAGGGGATTTATCCCCAGTGCTATGGAGCCTCCTGGGGCTGCTGCCCAGGAGAGCCCCCCGGCTGCCGGGCCCAGTCCGGGCCTAGCCCCAATGCCATCGGGGGCAGGTAGCCGAAAGGGGGTTTTGGTGATGACTAAGGGGGAGAGCTCGGGACGGGCCCCTCTGAGTGATTCAGATGAAAGTTCCAGCTACTCGGATGGGCAAGATCCTGTGAAAGCTTCTCAAGTCAGCTTGATCCTACCCAGCGGAAGGCCGCTTATCCCCCCACCTAAGCTACAGCCTGTACTGGTTTTGGCCTCAGTGGCAGGTGAGCCCCAAGTGCCTGCTGCAGGACCCCCAGGTGGCAGAGAACTTTCCTGCGGGAGTGGGTCGGCTGTGATGGATGCCGGGCCCACAGTGTTTGGAGAAATGCCTAGTGTGACCAGTGACTCTAAAGGTACATATGCGGAGAATATGGCTTTATTGGTGGGGGAGGAGAAGGATGGCGCGCTGCCTGTGAGTACTGACTCTAACAAGTCTGTGGCTGTTGATGCTAATGTAACTGCGGTGCTTGTGCCCCTTACTATGGTACCTGCTGCCCAAGTGCAGGCTGAGGTGGAGCTGACTTCAGGGCCCGAGATGGCGGCCGGTCCGGCGCAAGTGGAGAGGAGTGAGGTGCAGGCTGTGGAGAATGGTGTGAGACCTGCGGCCCCGGAGAGGAGTCTGACCGGCGGCGATGCGCTGGCGTCCCTGTCTGCAGATGCGGCCAGCTCGCGGGTCTCGGCGGGTGACGTCAGAGAAGGAGACCGAGCGAGCGGGGAGGCGGCATCTGCGGCTGAAGTTCAAGCGGCTGACGAAGTGAAGCAGGCGGCAGGGAGGGTGTCTGATGGCTCCGTGGATGCGGCGGGAGGAGGCTGCGAGGTGGCGCCTGTGAGCCCGGGCCGTGTAAGTAAAGATGGTGCCGGGTGTAGTTGGTCGGCGGGTGACGTCACCGCCCCCGAGCCGGCTCTGAAGTCTGTGTGTGATGGCGGGGGTACTCTGGCGGGGGAGGAGGGTGCCCAGAGAGCCCTGGAAGTAGGGGTCATAATAAACTGCCCAATGACTCCTGCAATTGCCGTGAGGCAGTGTACTGTGCCTGCATCAGAGAATGATGTACAGTGTGCAGTGTCTGATAAAGGGGAGCTGGTGAATGGAGATGCCAGCACAGGGGAGGGGGCTGGTGCAGCCGTTGCCATGGAGATAGGCCAGCCTGTGGATGAGACTTTTGTGTGTATACAGGACTTGCAATCCAGACTGCTGACTCTGGAAACTAGGTCTATTAGACTGCTGAACAAAATTACGATTAAAAAGAAGGATAGGAACAACGCCTTCAGCACCAAGAGACCGGTGCTCAATGCGTTGATCCAAGAACTGCAAACGGAATTAAAAGTTAACAATAATGAGAAGGATGTACTGAGATTAAGAATAGCTGAACTACAGGGGAAAGAAGTGGCAGAGAGCGCGGAACTTCCCCCTAACAGGGGGTCGGATGTGGTGGAAACGGGATCGGAAGGGGAGAACTCTCTCTATGACCACATCAGGGTACTGGAGGGGGAGGGAGTGCCGGGTCCAGTATCACAATCAGAGGAGATGGAGGTCCAGCCCGCGGTTAAAGGGGTAATAGTTGAGACCGTGTTTGGGGACAAAGTTAGGATTGAGGGTACGGGCGATGGTGCCACTGTTAAGGAAAAACAGAAGAAAGGGGAAGGTGAAAGGCGATTGACTAGGGGTGCCGGTGGACCCAGTATGGCGGTACGGGTGGTGCCTCCTGTGCGCACTGTGACCTCAGCGGCTCCTGTGGCCCCTGCGGCACCGGTGTCTTCTGTAGCACCGGTGGTAGTGCCGCCTGTGGTTTCTTACGCTGGAGTTCTGTCTGCAGGTCCGGTGCGTGTGGAGACATCCAGGCCCAAGCCTACGTGGGGACAGCCGGCAAAGAGGAGGAATGCCGTCCAGTTAAAGTGGGTGACAGAGGGACTAACTCCCACCTCTGCGGATGTTCTGGATAGGCTCTTTCTTCTGGGCTTTAAGAAAGAGGATTTCTTTGCATGTATACACCCGGTAGGCGCCCCTGAGTTTGATATCAGCTTCATGACATACTACGGTTTACAAAAGTTCTGGTCCAAGTGGGGGGAGGTGAAGCATAACGACTGGTGGAATAAATTTAAGGCCTATGCCATAACTAGACAAGAAAGAGTTAAAGTGAATGTACTCGTTCGGAATGAGTCCCTGAGCCCATCGGATATTTGTTTCTGGCTGCAGAGGCATGGGGCGAAGCTTTTGTCCCCTTTAGAGAAGGTTCCAGGGGCTAGGGATGTGTGGGGTGGAGCATGGGCGGTCTATGCAAATTTAAGGGAAGGTTGCCACATACCGTCAGCTGCATTCATAGGCAAGGATAGGGTGCAGTGCTTTTACCCCGGTCAGCCCAGAGAGTGTCACAGGTGTGGGGACTTTCGCCACTATAGTCGTGACTGTCCAAGCCAGAAGTGTTCAAGATGTAATAGCCTCGGGCATTTGGCCAAAGATTGCGACAAAATAGTTTGTAATTTGTGTGGGGATGATGGCCATGCCTTTTCTAGCTGCCCGATGGCTTTCCACAACACCTCTTTAGACAGGGAGATGGAGGGGGCGGCAGTGGAGGTGGAGGGTGGGCTGGTGGGGGCTCCGTCGGTGGTGTCGGCTGGAGTCGTGATCCAGTCGGGCCTTTCCGTGGGGCCCCAACAGCCCAATCCTGGCCCCCTGTCGGCTCTGACCTCCCAGTTGCAGAGGGTGGTGGAGGGACCCTCTGGTGTGTCTGATAGGGTGGTGGCTCGGAAGAGCGGAGTGGAAGATGCCCCTTTCCAGCTGGTGGGGAAAGGGAAGGGGAAGAATAAGAAGGATAAGGCGGACAAGCAGATTAGCCTGTCAAACAGCTTCTTCTCCCTGGCAAGTGAAGAGGAGGCAGAGGGGGAAGGGGATGTGGTGAAAGAGGCGGACGGCGGTCTTGTGCTGAGGCCAAAGAGGCAGAGGCTGAGAAAGAAAAGAAAGGTGGATGAGCAGCCCAGCCTTGCCCAGGAGAAAGCAAACATGGGGGTAGAGCCCTTTGTCCTGAAGTGTAGGTCCTTCCTGAAAAATACCGCTTCTGAGGTTCCGAAAAAAGTATGCACGGTGGAGGACTTGGCGCCTCAATTGAGGGCGGATGAGGTGGAGGATGTGCTGGTGGAGCAGAAGGTAACGGGAACGGTGGTTCAGCTGGGACAGGGTGGCGGCCAGGTAGGCGTCACGGGGCCTCCCCTGTCTGGCGCTGTCCCCGATCCGGATCCCGGTGGCTCTAACCTCATCGGTCCTCATGTCGACCCAGGTCCTCCCGTGGTGGTCGACAACACTCCTCGAGGTGTACCTCTGGGGGCATCGCTGGCTCAGGTGTCTGGGGGCGGTGTTCCTGACAAGGGGGTTCTTGAGGAAGTCAAGAAGGTTGTCGAGGTAATAGAGGTGGTGGAAGACGATATCCTGCCAATTGTGGAGGAGGAGGATGTCTGCCCAGGGGTCAGTGTTAAGAGGTGGGGGTCGGATGAGGACCTTCAGGAAAAGCGTGTGAAGAGGAAGTGATCTGGTCCCTACGCTCGGTGACTCTGAAGGATGGCTCCCCGGCCCATAAGGTTTGCCACACACAATGTGGCATCTATCTTGTCCGTGCGTGCTCGGCAATTAGCTTATGATTTTTTCAATTCTTTAAATGTAGATTTTGTTTTTTTGCAGGAGACCAGATTGAGGCGGCTCGCGGATATTCACAAGGCAAAAACCGAGTGGAGACGTGGGCCGTCCTTCTGGTCTCTGGCTGCCGAGCCGTACGGAGGGCTGGGGATTCTTTTTACCACCGAAGTTACCATCCAGCGAGTCATCGAGGTACAAGTAGGCAGGTGTATGGTTTTGGATGTCAATCTGAAGGGGCACGACCTGAGGCTTATTAATATCTATGGGCCCCAGACTAAGTGGGACAGGAAGTGTCTTTTCAGAGAGATAAAACCGTATCTCTTCGTAGCCCGGCAGATAGTCTTTGGCGGTGATTTTAACACCATAATTAGGCCCAAAGACAGGGGAGGGTCAAGGGCTACTCTGGGCTACGACTCCCTCTTTCTAGTGAGTATGATTAGACAGTCGGGTCTGGTGGATGTGCACGTTCGACACTCCCCAGACCTCACGGGGTTCACCTATCATAGAGGTAGTTGTAGGAGTAGAATATATAGGGTTTTTGTTAAGGAGAGCTCGAAAACCTCGGTTCCCAAGCTGAGGCCGGTAGAGTTCTCCGATCACGTTTGTCTGTGTGTGTCCTTGAACGCCTCAGAGTCCCCTCAGAAAGGCCGGGGCCTTTGGCGCTTGAACTCCAAACTCCTTGAGAGGGAAGAGGTTAGACAGTCCTTCAGAGACTTCTTTCAATCTCAGGAGTCACTTTTGGAGGCGGGTTGGAACAGGTCTGAGTGGTGGGAGGTATGTAAAAAAAGGACTCGCAGGTTTTTTCGCGACCTCGTAGCCAGAGAGAACTTGGTCAGGAACCGTGTCTACTGTGCCTTGAGAAAGAAATTAGATTTCCTGATCTCTGAGCAGGGTGATGGTGGGGAAATCTCCCGGGTGAAAGCTCAGATGAAGGAGTACCAGTACAACCGATATGCTTCTTTGATTTTGGAAAGGGATTATGGGAAATACCACTCGCCTGATCCCTACCAGAATTGCAGGAGTTCGGTTGACTGTAAGGAGGTGAGAGGGTTGTATGATGGCCAGGGCGTCCTCCGCGAGGATCGGGAGGGCATCCTGGGAGTTGTGCAATCCTTCTACTCCGACCTTCTATCTGAGAAGCCGCCTATCAGAGAGAAGATGGAACGGTTTCTTTTGGAGACGCCAGGTCTCGAGAGTCATGGTAGTGCTCTTGACTCCCTTGGTGAGGAGATAACGGTGGACGAGGTCAAAAAGGCCATAGGCTCCTTGTCTATGAAAAAGGCCCCGGGTCCGGATGGGTTAACCTCCGAATTCTTTAAGTGTTTCTGTGACCTCTTGGCCCCTCGTCTCGTGGAAGTATTTAATGAGTGCCTGGGTGAGGGCCTGCTCCCTCCTTCCATGAGATTGTCTGCCCTTATCTTGCTCTCCAAGGGGAGGGACCCGTCCCGTGTTGAGAACTGGCGCCCATCGCCCTTCTCGATACGGATAGGAAGATTCTGGCAAAGGTGCTCTTTAACAGACTGATGGAGGTTTCCGAGTCTTTGCCTTCTCAGCACTGCACTGTGAAAGGCAGGAGCACTTTTAGTGCTGTCCTTGGCATCCGGGAGGCCATGGAGCGGTGCAGGGCTGAGAAGTGGGGAAAGTACCTGCTGGCGTTGGATCAGGCAAAGGCTTTTGACAGGGTAAACCACGAATACCTGTGGGCTCTACTGACTAGGTATGGCCTCCCAGTGAGGGCGGTAAATTGGCTGCGGGTAATCTACAGGCAAGCCGAGAGCTTCCCTCTTGTGAATGGTTGGGTAGGTCCGACCTTTTCAGTGAATTCGGGTGTTCGGCAGGGCTGCCCTCTAAGCCCCCTCCTGTATGTCTTTGCCATCGACCCCTTCATTAGAAGGCTGGAGGTTGGCATTGTGAGGGGAGTCCAGCTGAGCCCGGAGCATTCGCTGGAGGCAGTGGCCTACGCGGACGATGTCACCGTCATCCTGTCGGATCCGTCGGAGGCGGATGCGGTGGTATCGGCCATCCAGGAATACTCGATGGCGTCGGGTTCCTTGGTCAATCAGGACAAGAGTGAGGTTTTCTGGATGGGGGAGGAGGGCCAGGAATTTGACCTTCCGGATGGTCTCCCCCGGGCGAGCCAGGTGATCAAAGTTTTAGGCATCGAATTTGGCCCGGGCGATTACGCCACGCGAAATTGGGATTCCAGACTGGTAGAGGCCGGCCAGAAGGTAGAGCGCTGGAAGAGGTGGAAGCTGTCTCTCAGGGAAAGGGTGGACCTGATCAAGACTTACCTGATCCCTGTGTTCTTGTACGTCAGCTATGTGTGCCTTTTGCCAGAGTCGAGATGGGCAAAGATTTATGCTTTGTTTTTTCAGATGCTCTGGGGAAACAAACTGAATCTGATCAAGAGGACTGTCACCTACAGGTCGAGGAGGGAAGGAGGCCTGGGTATGGTCAACCCAGTGCTATTCTTTTTGATGACCTTTATTAAATTACATCTGTCAAGCCTCCAATTAGAGGCTCCTCCTCGATGGGTAGAAGGTTTCAGAGTCTGGGTGTCTCCTTTCCTCAACGCATGGTTAGAGGGAGGGTGTGTTAAAAGTCTGCGAGTCCGCCGTGGATACCTCCCGGCCTACGTGGCTCCTGTCTTGAAAGTGACAAGGCGGTGGGGCCTGGAAGCGGGAACAGTCAAAGGTTCTTCTAGAACGGAGCTGGAGAAGAAGGTTTTGCAGTCCCACTTCCGGGAACAGCTGTCACTGAGGGACTGCCCGGGTAATTTGTCATCGGAGGGGCTGGCCCTTGTTAATTCTGGGAGGATCCCTCTGAAATATCAAGACATTGCCTGGCTTTCCTTCCACGGGAGGCTTTACGTGAGGGGAAACCTGAAGCATAGAAATGCCGATGATCGTGGTTGTCCACGGGAGGAGTGTCTGGGGGAGGAGGAGACTATGGACCATTTCTTGCTCAGGTGTCCCTTCAATGTGGAGGTTTACAAGGGTGTTTCCAGGGCCTTGGGAATCCCGTGCCTTTCGGGGCTCAGTTACCCGGAGTGGGCCTATGGGGCGTTCAAGCATCCGGGTCGGTTTGAGTTATCCACTTTGTTCTTAGTCAGCATAGTTGTTAGATATTTCACGTGGAATGCACGGTGTCAGGTATCCATTAGGCAGAAAGTCCTCCCCTGTGTGGTGGTGGTTACTGACATTTTGCACGAGGTGTGGAAATTGAGGGATCTGGAGAGACGCCGGATGGAGGCCGGGAGATGGGCCAGGCTGTGGCGCCATCTTCAGCCCCCTTGAGTGGGCGGCTGACTTACGGTAGTCTCTCTGGCTTGTGGCTTTGCTATCCTTTCACTCCCTTAGATGTGCATTACACAAAATATGCGGTTTTACATATACCTGTAGCACCAGATCATTTCCTCTTGCATGCAGTTGTAAATACCGCATGTAAATAAGTTTGTTGTGTTATGTGATATTGTATGATGCATTATGTTTCCAGCTGATGTATTGTGTATTATTCATGTGAAAAGCCCGCTTTTCTTTTCTTTTAAATTCTAAGACCGTTGTAAGTGGACTTTATACGGTCTTTTCATGGACAATGTTTTTACTCAAGAAAGGGGGCTCATGTATAATCGCATGTACTTGTTTTTCTGTATGAAATGTTTATGTCTTTCTGTTGCAAGTTCTAAATAAAGAAATATTACCTGTATTAGGGGAGGGTGTGTGACGTCAGCACCAGGCCGGATACACCTGTATTAGGGGAAGTTGTGTGACGTCAGCACCAGGCCGGATATACCTGTATTAGGGGAGGGTGTGTGACGTCAGCACCAGGCCGGATATGCCTGTATTAGTGGAGGGTGTGCGACGTCAGCACCAGGCCGGATATACCTGTATTAGGGGAGGGTGTGTGACATCAGCACTAGGCCGGATATGCTTGTATTAGGGGAGGGTGTGTGATGTCAGCACCAGGCCGGATATACCTGTATTAGGGGAGGAGCTGTGTTGCTGAGCTCCTGACTTCCAGCGTAGGCCGAAAAGCCTGGGACTCGATTAGGGGATTTATCCCCAGTGCTATGGAGCCTCCTGGGGCTGCTGCCCAGGAGAGCCCCCCGGCCGCCGGGCCCAGTCCGGATCTAGCCCCAATGTCATCGGGGGCAGGTGGCCAAAAGGGAGTTTTGGAGGTGCCTAAGGGGGAGAGCTCGTGCTGGGCCCCCCTGAGTGATTCGGATGAAAGCTCCTGCTGCTCTGATGGACAAGAACCGGTGAAGGCTTCTCAAGTCAGCCTGATTCTGCCTAGTGGGAGGCCGCTTATCCCCCCACCTAGGCTACAGCCTGCAGTCGTTTTGGCCCTGGTGACAGGTGAGCCCAAAGTCCCTGTTGCCACAGGGCCCCCGGTGGCTGAAGACTTCCCTGTGCCTCAGGGGCCTGTGATGGTGGATGTCCCTGGTGCCGGGCCCACGGTGGTTGGGGAAGTGCCTAGTGAGAACAGTGACCCCAAAGGAGCATCTGCTGGGTATGTTCCTTTACCGGAGGGAGAAGAGGAGGATGGCGTGCTGCTGGTGTCTACAGACTTTAATAAGCCTGTGTGTGGAGGTGTCAGTGAGCCTGCGGTGCTGGGGTCTCTTACCGTGGAGCCTGCTGCCCGGGTGCAGGCTGAGGAAGTGCCGGCTTCAAGGCGCGAGGTGGCGGTCGGCCAGGCGCCTGTGGCGAAGAGTGAGGCGCAGGCTGGCGTGGACGGTGCCCCAGAACATCTCCTGTCTGGCGGGGAAGCGCTGGCGTCCCCGTCCATGGATGCGGACAGCTCGCGGGTCCCGGCGGGTGACGTCAGCGGGGGTGAACGAGCTGTCGGGGAGCCGGCGCCGGCGCCCGAAGATGACGCGGCCAGCTGTGCGCAGCAAGCAGAGGGGATGGAGGTCGATGGCGGCTCCGGTGAGTAAAGATGGCGGCGGCCAGCGCTGTTTGGTGGGTGACGTCACTGCCCCTGTGCTGGCTCTGCAGTCAGTCTGCGGTGACGGGGGGGCTCTGGCGGAGGAGGTGGGCGCCCAGGGTACCCCTGGTGTGGGAGTTGTGCCGAACTGTTTGAAGTCCCCTGAACTTGTCATACTGCAGGTCACTGTGCCTGCGCTGAGGTGTGTTGCTGGGTCTACAGTGCCTGTTAATGAGGAGCTGGTGAATACTAATACCAGTGCAGGGGGGGGGGGGGGCTGGTGCAGCTGTTGCCATGGTGAACTGTGTTGTGCCCACATTGGAAAGTGACATTCAGTGTATAGTGACTGATGGGGGGGAGCTGGTGAATACAGTGCATGTCAGCACAGGGGAGGGGACTGGTACAGCTGTTACTATGGACATAGACCAACCTGTGGAAGGGACTTCTTTGTGTATACAGGACTTGCAGTCCAGAGTGCTGGCTCTGGAAACTAGGTCTGTTAGGCTGTTGAACAAAATTATAATTAAAAAGAAGGAAAGGAACAACGCTTTCAGCACCAAAAGACCGGTGCTTAGTGCACTGATCCAAGAGCTGCAGGCAGAGTTGAAAGTTAGAAATGATGAGAAGGATGCACTGAAATTAAAAATTGCTGAACTGCAGGGGAAAGAGGTAATGGAGTGTGCGGGGCTCTCCCCTAACAAGGGATCGGATGTGGTGGAAATGGGAATGGAGGGGGATTACCCTCTCTATGACCGCATCAGAATGTTGGAGGAGGGGGTTGTGCCAGGTCCGGTATTGCAGTCAGTAGAGATGGAGATCCAGCCTTCAGTTAAAGGGGTAACAGTTGAGACCGTGTTTGGGGACAAAATTAGGGTTGTGGATGCAGGTACTGATGTCGCTGTTAAGGAAAAGCAAAAGAAAGGGGAAGGTGAAAGGCGGAGAGTTGGAGGTGCTGGTGGGCCCAGTATGGCGGTGCGTGGGGTGTCTCCTGTGCGCACTACGACCTCAGTGGCTCCCGTGGCCCCTGCGGCGCCGGTACCTCCCGCAAAGCCGGTGGGGGTGCCACCCGTGGTTTCCTACGCTGGGATTCTGTCTGCGGGTCCGGTGCGAGTAGAGACAGCCAGACCCAAGCCTACATGGGGACAGCCGGCGAAGAGGAGGAATGCTGTTCAGTTAAAGTGGGTGGCAGAGGGGTTAACTCCTACCTCTGCTGACGTCCTGGATAGGCTATTCCTCCTGGGCTTCAAGAAGGAGGACTTCTTTGCATGTATACACCCGGTAGGCGCCCCGGAGTTCGATATCAGTTTCATGACATACTATGGCTTACAGAAGTTCTGGTCCAAGTGGGGGGAAGTGAAACATAACGAATGGTGGAATAAATTTAAGGCCTTTGCCATAACCAGGCAAGAAAGGGTAAAAGTAAATGTACTTGTCCGGAATGAGTCCCTGAGCCCCTCGGATATTTGTTTCTGGTTGCAGAGGCATGGGGCGAAGCTTTTATCCCCTTTAGAGAAGGTCCCGGGGGCTAGGGATGTGTGGGGTGGGGCATGGGCAGTCTATGCGAATTTAAGGGAAGGTTGCCACATACCATCAGCTGCATTCATAGGCAAGGATAGGGTGCAGTGCTTCTACCCCGGCCAGCCTAGAGAGTGTCATAGGTGTGGGGACTACAAGATGTAATAGTCTCGGGCATGTGGCTATGACAAAATAGTTTGCAATTTGTGTGGGGATGATGGCCATGCCTTCTCTAGCTGCCCGATGGCTTTCCACAACACCTCTTTAGATGGGGAGATGGAGGGGGCGGCAGTGGCGGTGGAGGGTGGGCTGGTGGGGGCTCCGTCGGTGGTGTCGGCTGGAGGCATGGTCCAGGCGGGCCTTTCCGTGGGCCCCCAGCAGCCTAAACCCGGCCCCCTGTTGGCCCCGACCTCCCAATCACAGAGGGTAGAGGAGGGACCCTCTGGTGTGCCTGACAGGGTGGTGGTTCGGGAGAACGGAGCGGAAGATGGCCCTTTCCAGCTGGTGGGGAAGGGGAAAGGGAAGAATAAAAAGGTTAGGGTGGATAAGCAGATCAGCCTGTCAAATAGTTTCTTCTCCCTGACAAGTGAAGAGGAGGCGGAAGGGGAGGGGGATGTGGTAAAAGAGTCAGACGGCAGCCTTGTGTTGAGACCGAGGAGGCAGAGACAGAGGAAGAAAAGGAAGGTGGATGAACAACCCTGTCCTGTCCAGTAGAAGGCAAGCGAGGGGGTAGAGCCTTTTGTTCTGAAGTGTAGGTCCTTCCTGAAAAAGGGCGCCTCTGGGGCTCAAAAAAAAGTGTGCACGGTGGAGGACTTGGCACCTCAATTGAGGGTGGATGAGGTGGAGGATGTGCTGGTGGAGCAGAATGTAACGGGACCGGTGGTTCAGCTGGGACAGGGTGACGGCCAGGTAGGCGTCACGGGGCCTCCCCTGTCTGGCGCTGTCCCCGATCCGGATCCCGGTGGCTCTAACCTCATCGGTCCTCATGTCGACCCAGGTCCTCCCGTGGTGGTCGACAACACTCCTCAGGGCATACCTCTGGGGGCATCGCTGGCTCAGGTGTCTGGGGGCGGTGTTCCTGACAAGGGGGTTCTTGAGGAAGTCAAGAAGGTTGTCGAGATAGTAGAAGTGGTGGAAGATGACATCCTGCCGATTGTGGAGGAGGAGGATGTCGGCCCGGGGGTCAGTGTTAAGAGGTGGGGGTCGGATGAGGATCTTCAGGAAAAGTGTGTGAAGATGAAGTGATCTGGTCCCTACGCTCGGTGACTCTGAAGGATGGCCCCCCAGCCCATAAGATTTGCCACGCACAATGTGGCATCTATTTTGTCCGTACGTGCTCGGCAGTTAGCTTATGATTTTTTCAATTCCTTAAATGTAGATTTTGTTTTTTTGCAGGAGACCAGATTGAGGCGGCTCGCGGATATTCACAAGGCAAAAACCGAGTGGAGGCGTGGGCCGTCCTTCTGGTCTCTGGCTGCCGAGCCGTATGGAGGGCTGGGGATTCTTTTTAACACCGAAGTTACCATCCAGCGAGTCATCGAGGTGCAAGTATGCAGGTGTATGGTTTTGGATGTCAATCTGAAGGGGCACGACCTGAGGCTTATTAATATCTATGGGCCCCAGACTAAATGGGACAGGAAGTGTCTTTTCAGAGAGATCAGAGAGATAAAACCGTATCTCTTCGTAGCCCGGCAGATAGTCTTTGGCGGTGATTTTAACACCATAATTAGGCCCAAAGACAGGGGAGGGTCAGGGGCTACTCTGGGCTACGACTCCCTCTTTCTAGTGAGTATGATTAGACAGCCGGGTCTGGTGGATGTGCACGTTCGACACTCCCCAGACCTCACGGGGTTCACCTATCATAGAGGTAGTTGTAGGAGTAGAATAGATAGGGTTTTTGTTAAGGAGAGCTCGAAAACCTCGGTTCCCAAGCTGAGGCCGGTAGAGTTCTCCGATCACGTTTGTCTGTGTGTGTCCTTGAACGCCTCAGAGTCCCCTCAGAAAGGCCGGGGCCTTTGGCGCTTGAACTCCAAACTCCTTGAGAGGGAAGAGGTTAGACAGTCCTTCAGAGACTTCTTTCAATCTCAGGAGTCACTTTTGGAGGCGGGTTGGAACAGGTCTGAGTGGTGGGAGGTATGTAAAAAAAGGACTCGCAGGTTTTTTCGCGACCTCGTAGCCAGAGAGAACTTGGTCAGGAACCGTGTCTACTGTGCCTTGAGAAAGAAATTAGATTTCCTGATCTCTGAGCAGGGTGATGGTGGGGAAATCTCCCGGGTGAAAGCTCAGATGAAGGAGTACCAGTACAACCGATATGCTTCTTTGATTTTGGAAAGGGATTATGGGAAATACCACTCGCCTGATCCCTACCAGAATTGCAGGAGTTCGGTTGACTGTAAGGAGGTGAGAGGGTTGTATGATGGCCAGGGTGTCCTCCGCGAGGATCAGGAGGGCATCCTGGGAGTTGTGCAATCCTTCTACTCCGACCTTCTATCTGAGAAGCCGCCTATCAGAGAGAAGATGGAACGGTTTCTTTTGGAGACGCCAGGTCTCGAGAGTCATGGTAGTGCTCTTGATTCCCTTTGGTGAGGAGATAACGGTGGACGAGGTCAAGAAGGCCATAGGCTCCTTGTCTATGAAAAAGGCCCCGGGTCCGGATGGGTTAACCTCCGAATTCTTTAAGTGTTTCTGTGACCTCTTGGCCCCTCGTCTCGTGGAAGTATTTAATGAGTGCCTGGGTGAGGGCCTGCTCCCTCCTTCCATGAGATTGTCTGCCCTTATCTTGCTCTCCAAGGGGAGGGACCCGTCCCGTGTTGAGAACTGGCGCCCCATCACCCTTCTCGATACGGATAGGAAGATTCTGGCAAAGGTAACAGACTGATGGAGGAGGTTTCCGAGTCTTTGCTTTCGCCTTCTCAGCACTGCACTGTGAAAGGCAGGAGCACTTTTAGTGCTGTCCTTGGCATCCGGGAGGCCGTGGAGCGGTGCAGGGCTGAGAAGTGGGGAAAGTACCTGCTGGCGTTGGATCAGGCAAAGGCTTTTGACAGGGTAAACCACGAATACCTGTGGGCTCTACTGGCTAGGTATGGCCTCCCAGTGAGGGTGGTAAATTGGCTGCGGGTAATCTACAGGCAAGCCGAGAGCTTCCCTCTTGTGAATGGTTGGGTAGGTCCGACCTTTTCAGTGAATTCGGGTGTTCGGCAGGGCTGCCCTCTAAGCCCCCTCCTGTATGTTTTTGCCATCGACCCCTTCATTAGAAGGCTGGAGGGTGGCATTGTGAGGGGAGTCCAGCTGAGCCCGGAGCATTCGCTGGAGGCAGTGGCCTACGCGGACGATGTCACCGTCATCCTGTCGGATCCGTCAGAGGCGGATGCGGTGGTATCGGCCATCCAGGAATACTCGATGGCGTCGGGTTCCCTGATCAATCAGGACAAGAGTGAGGTTTTCTGGATGGGGAGGAGGGCCAGGAATTTGACCTTCCGGATGGTCTCCCCCGGGCGAGCCAGGTGATCAAAGTCTTAGGCATCGAATTTGGCCCGGGCAATTACGCCACGCGGAATTGGGATTCCAGACTGGTAGAGGCCGGCCAGAAGGTAGAGCGCTGGAAGAGGTGGAAGCTGTCTCTCAGGGAAAGGGTGGACCTGATCAAGACTTACCTGATCCCTGTGTTCCTGTACGTCAGCTATGTGTGCCTTTTGCCAGAGTCGAGATGGGCAAAGATTTATGCTTTGTTTTTTCAGATGCTCTGGGGAAACAAACTGAATCTGATCAAGAGGACTGTCACCTACAGGTCGAGGAGGGAAGGAGGCCTGGGTATGGTCAACCCAGTGCTATTCTTTTTGATGACCTTTGTTAAATTACATCTGTCAAGCCTCCAATTAGAGGCTCCTCCTCGATGGGTAGAAGGTTTCAGGGTCTGGGTGTCTCCTTTCCTCAACGCATGGTTAGAGGGAGGGAGTGTTAAAAGTCTGCGAGTCCGCCGTGGATACCTCCCGGCCTACGTGGCTCCTGTCTTTAAAGTGACAAGGCGGTGGGGCCTGGAGGCGGGAACAGTCAAAGGTTCTTCTAGAAGGGAGCTGGAGAAGAAGGTTTTGCAGTCTCACTTCCGGGAACAGCTGTCACTGAGGGACTGCCCGGGTAATTTGTCATCGGAGGGGCTGGCCCTTGTTAATTCGGGAAGGATCCCTCTGAAATATCAAGACATTGCCTGGCTCTCCTTCCACGGGAGGCTTTACGTGAGGGGAAACCTGAAGCATAGAAATGCCGATGATCGTGGTTGTCCACGGGAGGAGTGTCTGGGGGAGGAGGAGACTATGGACCATTTCTTGCTCAGGTGTCCCTTCAATGTGGAGGTTTACAAGGGTGTTTCCAGGGCCTTGGGAATCCCGTGCCTTTCGGGACTCAGTTACCCGGAGTGGGCCTATGGGGCGTTCAAGCATCCGGGTCGGTTTGAGTTATCCACTTTGTTCTTAGTCAGCATAATTGTTAGATATTTCACGTGGAATGCACAGTGTCAGGTATCCATTAGGCAGAAAGTCCTCCCCTGTGTGGTGGTGGTTACTGACATTTTGCACGAGGTGTGGAATTGAGGGATCTGGAGAGACGCCGGATGGAGGCCGGGAGATGGGCCAGGCTGTGGCGCCATCTTCGGCCCCCTTGAGTGGGCGGCTGACTTACGGTAGTCTCTCTGGCTTGTGGCTTTGCTATCCTTTCACTCCCTTAGATGTGCATTACACAAAATATGCGGTTTTACATATACCTGTAGCACCAGATCATTTCCTCTTGCATGCAGTTGTAAATACCGCATGTAAATAAGTTTGTTGTGTTATGTGATATTGTATGATGCATTATGTTTCCAGCTGATGTATTGTTGTATTATTCATGTGAAAAGCCCGCTTTTCTTTTCTTTTAATTCTAAGACCGATGTAAGTGGACTTTATACGGTCTTTTCATGGACAATGTTTTTACGCAAGAAAAGGGGCTCATGTATAATCGCATGTACTCGTTTTTCTGTATGAAATGTTTATGTCTTTCTGTTGCAAGTTCTAAATAAAGAAATATTACCTGTATTAGGGGAGGGTGTGTGATGTCAGCACCAGGCCGGATATACCTGTATGTCTGAGCCTGCAATGACTGGTGCCCAGTGTAATAACCATCGATGGTGAGACTGTTTTGATGGGTTTGGACGTATTCCAAGGGCAAACATCGCATCAGGGAGCTACTACAAGGCTACGTCATGTTACAGGAACCAAGGTCATCCATTTTGTGGGTGCAGTACACAGGGCCGCCGAAAGGGGGTTGCTGTGGGTAAAGCTGTCCCGGGCCCCGGCCTCTGGCCGGACCCCGGCAGCTCATTTTGCCTACTGCAACCCCCCCCCCCCAATGCCTCCACTGTGCTGTGTGTGCTGCGCTCGGTGCACAGGATGCTGGCTTTTGAACCAAACAGAGCGGCTGCTGGTACCATTAGCCAATCAAAACGGCTGCCGGTACACGAGCTCTGATTGGCTGCATTGTAAATGGCCGCAGGCATCGTGCATTGAAGAAGCCTGTGCTTCGGGCCATTCAGCAGGAGGGCATGTGGGAGCAGGAGTTGGGTGGTAAGTGAAGTGAAGGGGGGAGAGATAGGCCGAAATCAGTCCCGGGCCCCGAAATTCCTAGTGGCAGCCCTGGTATTACAGATGCCTCCATAACAGCTGTGTACAAAGGCCCAGCTACCAAGTCCACCAAGTGCAGGCAGCGCCGTCATCCCGCACCGTGCACCCTGCACACCTCAGGGGGTGAGGGGAGAATCCGTCAGGGGACAGAGCAGAGATGGAAGGGGAGGTAATTACCAGCATGGTGTTGGTGCAGTCGGACATCAGCCGGATATACGGCTTCAGGACATCGTAGTGGAAGGCCGGAGTCAGCAGCTTGCGGTGCTGGAACCACTTCTGTCCCGATAACACCAGCAGCCCCTTCCCTGGGGGGGGACACACGTAGGACAGACACGTTATTATACAGGATCATGTAGGGATGGGCGGAAGTCTAATACGGAATTGCCAAATACTGTGATACATGGAGTCAGCATGTGCGCACACCCATATGTACCGGCCCCCCTCTGTATAACGCTGCGCAGCCCCACCCCACCCCCACACCGTCTGGCGTCCGTAGCCCGGCAACCAGGGTACAGGATAGGGGGAGCCGGATCTGCTCTCAAATACATTGTACTCCAGACATCAGAGACGGACGCGGACCTGTCGCCATCTTGTATCATACCTGGCCCGTCCAGGCCCACGTCAGCCAAGCACGCCCCAAGTGACCAGTCCATCCGCCTGACTGCGGCACAGTGCCACTCTCCCAACATGAATCACACCAAAAAGTGGCAGTTTTTCTACACGTGAAATGTACACGGTAACATACATGACCGCTGCGGCTATATACAGGTACACAGTAATATGAAGCCTTTACACTTAGGGCACGATTCAGATCGGTTCGCTGGGCTGCGAGTGCTGCAGGTCCCGCCCGCCCATGTGTACGGCTGTGTATCCGTTCCCAGCTGTGCACATAGAGGGGGTCCATGCGTTATCACTCACCATCGGATGGTCTCCCCCTGTCTGATGACATCAGAACCCCCCCCCTTCCCCCCAAACAGCCGCAAGCTGTCAGTCACCTCGGATACAGATGTCCGATAATCGTCATGGCGGTACATTCGCAGCCCTGCCTGCAGTTCTGAATTGGGCCCTTAGTATGAGGACAGTTGTGATGTCACCACGATATGATATATTATATTACGTACCGATCCAGGGAGTGATAAAGTAGTAGCCAAAGTTTTCCTTGGGATCTGTGGGAAGAGGAAGCCGAGTGTCAGGATAATGAGCAACGTCAGTATTATCAGCGGGCGTACGGCCTATCAACCCTATGGACATGGTGGACATGCAGCGGACCGACCACTGAAATAGGTCAACATGGCTAAGGTCGACACCAGCATTAGTTCATCAATGGCAAGGTCGACATTAGTTTTACCCCTTTATTTTCAGCCGACATGTGCCGACAGGCGGTATTTCATGCCCTACCATCTACGGTGTGGTGGCACAATGTAATGGTGTGCCCGATGCATGGCGTCTATAGCTAGCCACGCGAGGGGACGTGGTGTCCATGTTGACTATGGCTTCTATGGGGGATGCGATGCTGTCCGATGTATCAACATCGGAGGTATCAACATCGGAGAGCATCCCATCGGATCTGATCCATTCAGAGATGGCGGCAGCCCATTGTAGCTGACCGACATGCCAGTGTCCCCCACACCGGGCAGAGAAGTCCGCAGGTACGGGCACCTCTAGCCGCCCCTGTCCCTGCCCGGACATAAATTCGCCTGTTAGGATGACATATTGCCAGGCGGTCCTGGGCGATAGATCCCGCACACATCGTATTGTATATGCCACCTTATAGTAAATGGGCCCCACACACCCCTTTATTTAGGGCTCACATTTCACAGCACTCTTAGGCCCCCATTTACCACGGAATATTACCGCCCAGGATCGCATTGTAAAATGCGATCATTTCGCCCCAATGTATCACCTGCTGTGCGCAGGGACAGGGCTCTGAAAGGAACCCGCCCCTGCGATGCCGGAAGCCGGGGGGTCTGCGCATGCGCGGTTATGCGCTGACCCCCCGGCGACCCCTGTGACCGCACTGCCCCGCTCGGCAGTGCGATATGCACCCATAGGCTACAATGGGCTATCGCCATATCAGAACGGCGATAGCCCAGGGGGTGCGATCAGTGGCGTAACTTTATCACCGCAGCCCCTGCCACCTCGGGGGGGGGGGGGGGGGGCGCTGTGCATATGGGGGTGCCGGGGCTGCGGTGCTATAGTTACACCTCCCCCCAATCCCCCGCAGGCTTACCTATTTCGCTGGTCCCGGCGGCTCTATTCTTCTGCTGAGGACCACCACAAAATGGCCGCCCCCATACAGCAGACAGAAACTGTCTGCTGTATGGGGGCAGCCATTTTGTGGTGGTCCTCAGCAGAAGAACGGAGCTGCCGGGACCAGCGCGAAAGGGGCCTTATTCTAGTTCACTCTTTCTGACAAAATCCTTCTTAGATGGACAAAACCATGTGCACTGCGGGTGGGGCAGATGTCACATGTGCAGAGAGAATTAGATTTGGGTGGGGTTTTACATCAAAGTGAGATCTATATTGCAGTGTAGAAATAATGCAGTCAGTATTTACCCTGCACAGAACAAAATAACTCCCCCAAATCTAATTCTCTCTGCACATGTTACATTGCCCCCCTGCAGTGCACATGGTTTTGTCCATCTAAGAAGGATTTTGTCAGACAGAGTGAACTAGAATAAGGCCCTAAGGGGCACATTTATCATGATCGAATTTACAATGCGATCTGGGCGGAATATTACCGCCCAGGATCGCAATGTAAAATGCGATCAGATCACTGGGATGTATCATCCCTGGCACTGCAGGGACAGGGCATCCGAAAGGGTATCCTGCTCGGGCAGTGCGATGTGTAGCCATAGGCTACAATGGGCTATCGCCATATCAGAATGGCGATAGCCCAGGGGTGCGATGCCGGGCTTCCCGATGTTGATACATCGGGCAGCTTCGCATCCCCCATAGAAACCTATGCGGTCCCCCTATGATACATTTAGTGGATACTTAGTATTTGCGGCTAAACCTGAAAACGTGCGTTTATAGTTAGTGTAAATATAGTTTGATAAATGGGCCCCTGAATGACAGCATAGATAAATAATAGGAGGGCATGCAATGCTATACTGGGCCAGGGCACCAAACCGTCCCCTTCCCGCTCTATACAGAATGCGCCCCAGTGGCTGATACACCCGCTCTTACCCTGCCTGGACAGAATGGCCTTGGCATAGTCAGGATGGCAAATAGTCAGCGTTGCAAAGAAGTTCCCCAGCCACAGGGGATAGGCGTATGGATACTGTTCAGCGTAACCTGTTAAAACTTCCAGGTCTCTTCCGTCCCCATGGAACTGCGGGAGAAAGACACAATGGCGGAATTATAATCCCAGTACAATAGTATCTGCCCTCTCCTGTGTACTATACGTGTATCCCCAATACAGAACTATATGTCTCCGGCTGATGGTCCTCTTACTCCAAATCCTGAGCTGAGCCACGGGGGGGGGGGGAACACACAGCGCTAAGCCACAGGGGGGGAGGGTACACACAGCGCTGAGCCACGGTGGGGGGGGGGGTGGTGGTACACACAGCGCTGAGCCACGGGGGGGGGGTACACACAGTGCTGAGCCACGGGGGGTACACACAGCGCTGAGCCACGAGGGGGGGTGGGGGGTGGTGGTACACACAGCGCTGAGCCACGAGGGGGGGGGTGGTGGGTGGTACACACAGCGCTGATCCACGGGGGCACACACAGCGCTGAGCCACGGGCAGAGAAGGGGGATTTACCGGCATAACGTGCAACAGGGGCTCTACCTGGATGATCCTGCATCCCGCCTGGGGCCGGCAGGGTCCCCCTGGTGAGGGGAAAAGGTGCAGTTGGGAGTCCCCCCCCCCCCCCCTGCGACCCACTGCTCTGCTTAGTATGCTGCGCACAGAATATATTCACTGCAGAGAAGGGATGGGGCCATGGTCAGCAACTCCCACAGCACAGGCCATACCCCCAACAATGGTGAAGACAGGGGGCATGGCCTCATGGGAGCACCGCAGGCATAGATCACACCCCTGACTGGGAGACCACGCCCTCCTCTATTGCCACCACTGGGAGGATAGATCACACCCCCTGACCGGGAAGACCACGCCCTCCTCCATTGCCACCACTGGGAGCATAGATCACACCCCCTGACCGTGAGACTACGCCCTCCTCCATTGCCACCACTGGGAGCATAAATCACACCCCCTGACCAGGAGACCACGCCCTCCTCCATTGCAACCACTGGGAGCATAGATCACACCCCCTGACCGTAAGACTACGCCCTCCTCCATTGCCACCACTGGGAGCATAAATCACACCCCCTGACCAGGAGACCACGCCCTCCTCCATTGCCACCACTGGGAGCATAAATCACACCCCCTGACCAGGAGACCACGCCCTCCTCCATTGCCACCACTGGGAGCATAGATCCACCCCCTGACCGTGAGACCACGCCCTCCTCCATTGCCACCACTGGGAGCATAGATCACACCCCCTGACCTAGAGTATCGATGGAGGAACACAGATGGAGCCAGGCAGTACTGCTAGTCTCTGGAGTGCACAGGAGCAGGACAACATGGAAGGTGCTAGAATCAAACAACCATACAGGGTGGAACAATCATAGCAATAGTCATTTTATTAGTTCTTACCCAGGATCCTTATAGTAACCAGTGAGCGTGATTGGCTGGAGTTATCAGCTGGAGAGCAGGTCACAAGGGATTGGCTCAAGAGACACCGTGGACTGGACTAAACATGGCTGCACCCATCATGCTTGCAGCAATGGTGGTGTGGAAGCCGCGGGGAGCTGAGACTGTCAGACATGAAGGGCTGGGTGAGCTGTATAGCCACAAGGAGAGTGACACCGGGTGATCGCAGGATTGCTGCACTGTGCATGGAACGCAAACATTGCTGATGACAACAGGACACTATAGCATTTGTTTAGTAACTGGATCGTGACATCAGAGAGGGACGTTTGGGGCTGAAACCCAGAAGTCCAGGGAGGGGCAGCCAATGAATTTCCAATTGCAAATATAAGCACATATATCCTATTAGTAGCGGAACGATGTGCACCGGGATGTACCGCCAGTGGTAGCGTTATCCCCCAGGTCTCTCAGCAGGGCCGGATTAACAATGGGCCTGATGGAGCTATAGCTCCAGGCCCACTCTCCAAATAGGCCCATTTTGTAGCTGAGGGCCAGGGCTTTCCAAAGAGCCCAGCTAGCACCACGGGAACCGGAGATACCGCCAGGCAAACCTGGAACGGTTTCCCCATAGAATAACATGGGACCCGCTAATTCCAACTCCCACCCGGTTCCAACGGCTGCCAGTTTCCCCTCCGGCATCACAGAAGCTCCAGGTTGATCTCAAACCCAAATCGCTGGGCCTTCAATCTGATACCTGGTCCATATGGGTTCATTGGTTATAGAGATATTGCGGGGAAACCAATTTTTTTTCATTTCTGAAATGTAATTTCATGGCTGTTCATGTTGTTTGAGGACAGATTTCTCTGGAACCAAACGGCCCAGTTTCACGGGACCAAAATCATTCAAAGCCAACATGTTCCAAAGATATAGCTAGTTGTTTAAAGGGGGCGGGGTGGTTTTCTCTCCTCCTCACACCAGAAAATGCAGGGACTAGGCTGGTGTAAAAGGGGCCAGTCCGGGAATGTCCCTGCATGATCCTTGAACCATATTCCTGGGTAAATCCCTGCATTTTCTGGTGTGAAAGGGATATTATTTCAAATAGCCAGGACATGCAGTGCTCTGAATACAGCCGGGGAGCCCTCTGCTCTCTACCCGGCTGTCATTTCTGCCCGGCGGCGACTGTCCACCAGTTACCACAAGCATGTATACCCCCTTGGTAATGAGCATGTAATCCCCCATGGCAACGAGCATGGAACGCCTGGCAATGAACATGGAACCCCTGGCAATGAACATGTAGGTAAGCAACACTTATGTAGCATAATTTTTAATAGGCATTATGGTGTTTGGCATAATATGTAATGGAGATGATGGTGTGTGGCTTATTAAGTAATGGGCATTATGGTGTAAATTTTTAATGCACGCCTTTGGCGCGCAATCCCCCTATTTATGAAGTATATTGTGCATTATTGCTCAATCTGTTTGGTATACTACAGCATGTCCAAACTATGGCCTCCAGCTTTTTTGACAAGTCCCATCATGCATTGCCACAGTTTTGCTATTAGAGAATGCTAAAACTATGTCAAGGCATGCTGGGACGTGTAGTTTCACAACAGCTGGAGGGCCACTGTTTGGACATGCCTGGAATAGTGTGTATTTTGGCTCAATCCATGTGGCAAAATGTGTACAGTATAAGGGGGTTACTAATGTGTTGCATGATTTGTATAAGGGGTACATGGTGTGGTAAACTAAGGTGACCACATAAAAGGTGCTGAAATGTTGTCTACCAAGTTTCGGCTTTCAGTATTTTTTTTATGACTGGAGTGCCGCCTCACCCCGCAAGTATCTTAGGACATCGGCGTCCTGCGGGTGCACCTTTGGAGTGCACCCGCCAATATATCTCCCTGCATTATTCCTATGCCAGCCCCCTGCCATTTCCAGGCATATATAATTAGTTGAAAGTATTTACACAAATACAGACACACCCATGAGCAGACCACCCAACCAGAACACTGGTCACACCTCCCACATTATTAGGTGCTGGCCACAATCCCTATTATTGTGCATAATAGGCACTTGATCATTTTCAGCTCCAGGACCATTTAGACCTTAATCTGGCTCTGTCTCTCAGTGTGTGCCGGGATGTACCGCCAGTGGTAGCTTTATCCCCCATGTCTCTCAGTGTGCACTGGGCTATACTGCCAGTGGTAGCTTTATCCCCCAGGTCTCTCAGTATGCGCTGGGATGTACCGCCAGTGGAAGCTTTATCCCCAGGTCTCTCAGTGTGTGCCAGGATGTACCGCCAGTGGTAGCGTTATCCCCCAGATCTCTCAGTGTGTGCCGGGATGTACCGCCAGTGGTAGCGTTATCCCCCAGGTCTCTCAGTGTGTGCCGGGATGTACCGCCAGTGGTAGCTTTATCCCCCAGGTCTCTCAGTGTGCGCCGGGATGTACGGCCAGTGGAAGCTTTATCCCCCAGGTCTCTCAGTGTGTGCCAGGATGTACCGCCAGTGGTAGCGTTATCCCCCAGATCTCTCAGTGTGTGCCGGGATGTACCGCCAGTGGTAGCGTTATCCCCCAGGTCTCTCAGTGTGTGCCGGGATGTACCGCCAGTGGTAGCTTTATCCCCCAGGTCTCTCAGTGTGCGCTGGGATGTACCGCCAGTGGTAGCGTTATCCCCCAGGTCTCTCAGTGTCTGCCAGGATGTACCGCCAGTGGTAGCGTTATCCCCCAGGTCTCTCAGTGTGCACCGGGATGTACCGCCAGTGGTAGCTTTATCCCCCATGTCTCTCAGTGTGCACTGGGCTATACTGCCAGTGGTAGCTTTATCCCCCAGGTCTCTCAGTATGCGCTGGGATGTACCGCCAGTGGAAGCTTTATCCCCAGGTCTCTCAGTGTGTGCCAGGATGTACCGCCAGTGGTAGCGTTATCCCCCAGATCTCTCAGTGTGTGCCGGGATGTACCACCAGTGGTAGCGTTATCCCCCAGGTCTCTCAGTGTGTGCCGGGATGTACCGCCAGTGGTAGCTTTATCCCCCAGGTCTCTCAGTGTGCGCCGGGATGTACGGCCAGTGGAAGCTTTATCCCCCAGGTCTCTCAGTGTGTGCCAGGATGTACCGCCAGTGGTAGCGTTATCCCCCAGATCTCTCAGTGTGTGCCGGGATGTACCGCCAGTGGTAGCGTTATCCCCCAGGTCTCTCAGTGTGTGCCGGGATGTACCGCCAGTGGTAGCTTTATCCCCCAGGTCTCTCAGTGTGCGCCGGGATGTACCGCCAGTGGTAGCTTTATCCCCCAGGTCTCTCAGTGTGCACCGGGATGTACCGCCAGTAGTAGCTTTATCCCCCATGTCTCTCAGTGTGCACTGGGCTATACCGCCAGTGGTAGCTTTATCCCCCCATGTCTCTCAGTGTGCGCTGGGATGTACCGCCAGTGGTAGCGTTATCCCCCAGATCTCTCAGTGTGTGCCGGGATGTACCGCCAGTGGTAGCGTTATCCCCCAGGTCTCTCAGTGTGTGCCGGGATGTACCGCCAGTGGTAGCTTTATCCCCCAGGTCTCTCAGTGTGTGCCGGGATGTACCGCCAGTGGTAGCGTTATCCCCCAGGTCTCTCAGTGTGTGCCGGGATGTACCGCCAGTGGTAGCTTTATCCCCCAGGTCTCTCAGTGTGCGCCGGGATGTACGGCCAGTGGAAGCTTTATCCCCCAGGTCTCTCAGTGTGTGCCAGGATGTACCGCCAGTGGTAGCGTTATCCCCCAGATCTCTCAGTGTGTGCCGGGATGTACCGCCAGTGGTAGCGTTATCCCCCAGGTCTCTCAGTGTGTGCCGGGATGTACCGCCAGTGGTAGCTTTATCCCCCAGGTCTCTCAGTGTGCGCTGGGATGTACCGCCAGTGGTAGCGTTATCCCCCAGGTCTCTCAGTGTGTGCCAGGATGTGCCGCCAGTGGTAGCGTTATCCCCCAGGTCTCTCAGTGTGCACCGGGATGTACCGCCAGTGGTAGCTTTATCCCCAGGTCTCTCAGTGTGCGCTGGGATGTACCGCCAGTGGTAGCGTTATCCCCCAGGTCTCTCAGTGTGTGCCGGGATGTACCGCCAGTGGTAGCTTTATCCCCCAGGTCTCTCAGTGTGCGCTGGGATGTACCGCCAGTGGTAGCGTTATCCCCCAGGTCTCTCAGTGTGTGCCGGGATGTACCGCCAGTGGTAGCTTTATCCCCCATGTCTCTCAGTGTGCACTGGGCTATACCGCCAGTGGTAGCTTTATCCCCCAGGTCTCTCAGTGTGCGCTGGGATGTACCGCCAGTGGTAGCTTTATCCCCCAGGTCTCTCAGTGTGCACCGGGATGTACCGCCAGTGGTAGCTTTAACCCCCAGGTCTCTCAGTGTGCCGGGATGTACCGCCAGTGGTAGCTTTATCCCCAGGTCTTTCAGTGTGCGCTGGGATGTACCGCCAGTGGAAGCTTTATCCCCCAGGTCTCTCAGTGTGTGCCGGGATGTACCGCCAGTGGTAGCGTTATCCCCAGGTCTCTCAGTGTGCGCTGGGATGTACCGCCAGTGGTAGCGTTATCCCCCAGGTCTCTCAGTGTGCACCGGGATGTACCGCCAGTGGAAGCTTTATCCACCAGGTCTCTCAGTGTGTGTCGGGATGTACCGCCAGTGGTAGCTTTATCCCCCAGGTCTCTCAGTGTGCGCCGGGATGTACCGCCAGTGGTAGCTTTATCCCCCAGGTCTCTCAGTGTGCGCTGGGATATACCGCCAGTGGTAGCTTTATCCCCCAGGTCTCTCAGTGTGCGCGGGGATGTACCGCCAATGGTAGCGTTATCCCCCAGGTCTCTCAGTGTGCACTGGGATGTACCGCCAGTGGTAGCTTTATCCCCCAGATCTCTCAGTGTGTGCCGGGATGTACCGCCAGTGGTAGCGTTATCCCCCAGGTCTCTCAGTGTGTGCCGGGATGTACCGCCAGTGGTAGCTTTATCCCCCAGGTCTCTCAGTGTGCGCTGGGATGTACCGCCAGTGGTAGCGTTATCCCCCAGGTCTCTCAGTGTGTGCCAGGATGTACCGCCAGTGGTAGCGTTATCCCCCAGGTCTCTCAGTGTGCACCGGGATGTACCGCCAGTAGTAGCTTTATCCCCCATGTCTCTCAGTGTGCGCTGGGCTATACCGCCAGTGGTAGCTTTATCCCCCCATGTCTCTCAGTGTGCGCTGGGATGTACCGCCAGTGGTAGCGTTATCCCCCAGATCTCTCAGTGTGTGCCGGGATGTACCGCCAGTGGTAGCGTTATCCCCCAGGTCTCTCAGTGTGTGCCGGGATGTACCGCCAGTGGTAGCTTTATCCCCCAGGTCTCTCAGTGTGTGCCGGGATGTACCGCCAGTGGTAGCGTTATCCCCCAGGTCTCTCAGTGTGCGCTGGGATGTACCGCCAGTGGTAGCGTTATCCCCCAGGTCTCTCAGTGTGCACTGGGATGTACAGCCAATGGTAGCTTTATCCCCCAGGTCTCTCAGTGTGTGCCGGGATGTACCGCCAGTGGTAGCTTTATCCCCCAGGTCTCTCAGTGTGCGCTGGGATGTACCGCCAGTGGTAGCGTTATCCCCCAGGTCTCTCAGTGTGCGCCGGGATGTACCGCCAGTGGTAGCGTTATCCCCCAGGTCTCTCAGTGTGTGCCGGGATGTACCGCCAGTGGTAGCTTTATCCCCCAGGTCTCTCAGTGTGTGCCGGGATGTACCGCCAGTGGTAGCGTTATCCCCCAGGTCTCTCAGTGTGCGCGGTGACAGGTGACTGACGGAGATGTCAGTGATACAGTGTCATGTGCTCACTGATTATATCTGGTGAGGGTAAAGTCCACATTATCCGGCTGTGGATGTCACTGAGTGCACACAAAGCTCAAACTCCACACAGATTACACTCGCCGAGAGACTTCCACACACCACCAGGATGTCACATACACAATGATACACAATACACCATGATACACCACACAGATTACACTGATAACTGGCCGAGAGACATCCACACACCACCAGGATGTCACATACACAATGATACACAATACACCATGATACACCACACAGATTACACCAGGGCTGGGCAACACCGGCCTTCCAGATGTTGATGAACTACACATCCCAGCATGCCTTGCATCAGTTTCAGCATGGCCACATAGCAAAACTAATCAGAATCAGAATCAGAATCAGAATCAACTTTATTGGCCAGGTGTGCTTGCGCACACTCGGAATTTGTTGTGGATATACAGTGCAGCATCAAGCAGGGATGAAGGGGGGGGGGGGGGAAGAGGCATTACATAGGTTACAGACACATTTCATGCTGGCAACACATGCTCATCGAGTAGCACAGCTGTACAGCAGGGACAGTACAGTATACACAGAGAATATGTACCCGCCAAGCTGCACAGCGCCTAGGCAGCCAATCAGCGGCGCCACTGGTCGCTGCAGCAGCCAGGTAGGTGACAATATAAGCAGGGACAGTACAGTGTCACACAGAGAACATATACCCACCAGGCTGCACAGCGCCTAGGCAGCCATCCGCGGCGCCACTGGTCGCTGCAGCAGCCAGGTAGGTGACAATATAGGCAGGGACAGTACAGTATCGCACAGAGAACATATACCCGCCAAGCTGCACAGCGCCTAGGCACCGCACAGCCAGGTAGGTGACAATATGAGCAGGGACATTACAGTATCACACAGAACATATACCCGCCGAGCTGCACAGCGCCTAGGCAGCCATCAGCGGCGCCACTGGTCGCTGCAGCAGCCAGGTAGGTGACAATATAAGCAGGGACAGTACAGTGTCACACAGAGAACATATACCCCCAGGCTGCACAGCGCCTAGGCACCGCGCAGCCAGGTAGGTGACAATATAAGCAGGGACATTACAGTATCACACAGAACATATACCCACCAAGCTGCACAGCGCCTAGGCAGCCATCAGCGGCGCCACTGGTCGCTGCAGCAGCTGGGTGGTAACAGTATGAGCAAGATACCGCAGTTATAGCAGGGACAGTACAGTTTTCACACAGGGGAACCACAGGGTACACAGGGGGTTACATATGCTGATTGCACAGATCCTAGGCAGCCATTTGCGGCGCCAGCTTCCTGTAGGGGAACAGCGTGGAGAGCCAGCAGGGGGGAGAAAGAGTCACTGGGGCCTGATGGAGTCAGTGGGGCCTAGGGCTGGAGTTGGGCCCTCCCTGGCTTGAGTTCCAATGGACCAGACGTCCAGACGTACCTCCTCCCTGGAGGGCGACGCCAGAGGCATAAAATGTCTTCTACAGCCTCTGGTGCTGGGGATCAGCAGCCGGGGCCTGCGGCCTGATCGCTTCTCATGTGAGGGTCAGCCGGGCGCCGGGGGGGGGGCCGCAGCCGTCTTTGTGATCATACCGCCAGGTCCTCCCTCCTGGGCCCTGAGTCACCAGCGTCTTCCCGGGGGCCAGCTCCGTGCCGCGGGTGTCTTCGGCGGCGGCGGTGGTATTTGATCCGTCTGTGATCGGAAGCTTCCCTTAGCTTCCCTGGCGCTGACCTCGCAGTAGAGGTCACGCTGCTGTGTATCGTACGTCGTGCCGGGCCTTGGCGGTGCGGCCGGGAGGGTGGACACCGTGCCGTCGGAAGCCGGGTAGCTGCCGCCAGGTCACCTTCCCTCTTCCCCTCCGTCCTCCCTCGTCTGCGTCTCCCCGCTGCTCTGGGGGCCGGGGATGTAAGCTCCGGTGGATGGGAGCTCGCGTGTGTGCGACCATCCCCGGCCCCGAGGATGCAAAGCATCCTGGGATGTGTAGTTCATTAACATCTGGAGGGCCGGTGTTGCCCAGCCCTGGATTACACTGACAACTGCCGAGAGACATCCACACACCACCAGGATGTCACATACACAATGATACGCAACAATACAACGATACACAATACACAAGGATGAAGAATGTATTTGATCAGATTTCAGTAATAAATGTACATCTCCCCATGGAATCTAGAAAGAAGATTTGATGCTTTGCGCTGCTGTAAAGTTACGTGGCCAATAGCTGCTAAATAAAAATGATGAAACCGGACACACTGTATAGTATAACCTTTTATAAAAAATATCAAAAATATAATGACAATTTACACCAAAAATACATAATACATACAATAAAATGAAATAAAATAAATTAAATTATAGAGCTCTTAATAGCGCTTTAGATTTGTGACTAGCACTTAGAAGTACGGGGTCTCCAGCAGCAAGTGAGATGAACCAACGTATGGTGAGCTGTTCTTTCTAATAGCAGTGGAATAAGCTGTTGGGGTCTCTGTGTTAGTACAATTAGAGCCGGTATATATTTGTAGACAGTTCTTTTAGCATGTATGGTGACACGCAAAAAACAGTTGTGATGGCCAGGAGGTCAATCACCGGGTGAAGCAGATAGGGTAAGTAGATCCTTGTATACTCACAGAGTGTACCCCGCCATATGACAAATGGCTGGTGTGCTTTTGTGCGCACCCACTGGTGCCGGCATATATCTCACCCACTTAGTTGTTAGGAGCGGGGAGCCGGTCAGAGTGTAATCACCGCGGATGGAAACGGGCGTCCGTACTGCTAGTCGGTATTTAAGCTGGTCTGGGTCAGCGCAGCTTTTTCAGCGTGTTAGATGCCCGCCGGCTAGAAACAGACTGGAGACTCCACTGAAGAAATGAATGACGTCAACGCGTTTCGTAACCTCGATGCACAGGAAACTTTTTCAAGACGGATACCATTCAGCTGTCCTGCGTGCTATTTAAAGGCTGACATGCCTTATATTGGTCTCTATTATTCAATCATTAGTCATTAAGCAGTTACTATACGTAAAATCAGTGTGTCCGGTAATATAGTCCTAAATTCAAAATCGTTATAACATCTTATATCTATTGTCAAAAACACACTTATAGTTTAGTTTCCTTATTTATTCCGATAGTTCATAGAGAGCTTAATTCGATTAATAATTCCAATTGTTTACATAAATGAGCCATTAATAAGGGGAACACCTGTTCACAGTTTTCTATTTAGCGAGAGACAATTCAACGATCTAATCTGGGAGTCAGAGACATCATTTGTATTCATTTATAATGGATTCTTTGTAAATGATTTATTTATTTCTACCAAAAGCTGACCTTCACAGTTCTCACACCACACTTCACACTTACAATAGATTTTAATATACTGTGTCATATAATAATATCCACAAAGCATACTTGCCTACTTTTATCTTCACCTTTCCGGGAGAAGCCCGGAGAGGCAACACATCAGGGGGGCGGGAGCAAGGCTGACATCACTTGGCCCCGCCCCCCATGACGAAAACCTCCGTGATTCGCGGGCCGAGAGGGAGGGGGCGTGGCTTAAATGCCGCGAAATGACGCGAAATGCCGCGATCGCGTCATTTAAGCCCCGCCCCCTCCCCGCGTACCAGCGATTTCATGTAATTTTAACCAGCGGGCAAGGATGGAGCGGGGCAAATCCCAGAATGCGGGAGACTTGCCCACCTTCCCGGGGGGCCGGGAGAAGGACCCGATTTCCGGGAGGCTCCCGGCCATTCCGGGAGGGTAGGCAAGCCTGCCACAAAGCTTATACAGTATATCTCTTATATATTTGGCTACATCTGTCACTCAAAGTGTGTCTGAAGCTGTAACGCTGGGTGGAGCCTCTGACTCACATGACTGACTCACATGACAGAGAACCAGCCTAGTGTGCCCACAGTGCCAGACACCCTCTGCCTCTCCATGTTACACAGCAAAGACACAGCTACTCACCAGACACACCAGGTGAGCGCCCCATACCTCCCAACCTCTCCAGGAGGGACAGAATGCTCTGTTTGTGGACTTCCATCTTAATATATGATTGTTATCACCTGTTTTAAACAGGGTAATTGATAAGAAAGGTGTTTAAGCACAGGTGATGGTAATCCATAAATTAAGAAGAAAGTCCAGAAACAGAGCAATGTATCCCTCCTGGAGAGGGTCATGTTGGGAGGTATGCTCCTCCCCCCCCCCCCCCCCCATTCACGGCAACCCCACGATTAAATGGCACATGTAAAACACTGACATGGCTATGGTCGACAATGAAAAAGGTTGACATGAGTTTTTGAAGATTTATTTTTCACTTTTTCAATGTTTTCATATTCATTCTCATGTGTCGACATGGACACCAATGAAGTGCCACACTTATGTCAACATTTACATGTGTTGACCTTTCTATGTTGATTTTTTCTTGTGGCGATTCGCGGCACCCCCTGGCGACCCCCCTCCCGCGATTCGCAGCACACCCCTTGCAATTCGCGGCGACTCCCGCGATTTGCGGCCCCACCCCGAGACACCCCGCGACCCCCCCTCCCACAATTTGCGCCAACCCCCCGGGCCCCCCCTCCCGCGGTGCGCCCCACCCCCCGCGACACCCCCTACCGAGATTCCCCCCCCCTGACCCCCCTCCTGTCATTGCGGCAAACCCCCCGCCCCCGCGACTCACCCTCCCACGATTCACTGCAACCCCCCGCGTCCCCCCCTCCCACGATTCGCGGCACCCACACACCCCCCGCGACCCCCCCTCCCGCAATTCACGGCATCCACCCACGACCCCTCCTCCCGTGATTCGCGGACACCCCTCACCTCCTCCCTCCCCCCCACCCCCGCTCGCGATTCACGGCAACCCCAGGATTAAATGGCACATGCAAAACACTGACACGGCTATGGTCGACAATGAAAAAGGTTGACATGAGTTTTTGAAGATTTATTTTTCTTTTTTGAATGTTTTCATATTCATTCTCATGTGTTGACATGGACACCAATGAAGTGCCACACTTATGTCAACATTTACATGTGTTGACCTTTCTGTGTTGATTTTTTCTTGTAGCAATTTTTTTCCAGTGACAACTATGTGCACGTCAACCTACACATCATCAACCAATTCTTTGTATAATATATAACACCTGTTCTGTTTTACTGTAGGTGTTTTAAGTCAGATCTTTTACTGCTACTATTACTGTTTATGTAAATGCATTCTGAATGACAGCAACATCCTACCATCCTTCTACAAGAATATATAACCAACTAGGTGATTCATCGCGCCCCGTGCCCCCCTCTCCCGCAATTCACGGACCCCCCGCGCACCCCCCCTCCCACGATTCACGCCCCCTCCCACGATTCACGTCACCCCCCCGCACACACCCCCTCCCGCAATTCGCAACCCCCCCTCCCGCAATTCACGCCCCCTCCCACGCTTTGCAGACCCCCGCCCTCTCCCGTGATTCGCGGACACCTGCTCCCCCTCCCTCCCTTGATTCACGGCACCCCCCGCGTCCCTCCCACAATTCACGGCACCCCTAAGCCCCTCTTTAGTCCCCCGTAAACTCACACACCCCTATCACTACCCAGCTTCCTGCTCTCCTGAACCGTAACTTCCATCACTGGGGAGTCGCTGACGCTGTTTTGCCCACATGCCCCTATCATGCCTCATAGCCCAGCCTCCTGCTCTCATGGACACTAACTCCCACCCAGTAGGAGGAGACACTGACTCAGGGCCACCATCCTGTACTCCTGTACTGCCACACTGGACCCTCACCCACTGGCAGAAGCTGCACAGTATCTCCCACCCTCCTCTTTAGTCCCCCTTATGCCCACACACCCCTATCACTACCCAGCCTCCTGTTTTCCTGTGTTGTGACCTCTGCCAGTGGGGAGCCGCTGACTCAAAAACACCCTACTATACTATTGCACACACACACACCTAAACAACATGCACACACAGCCCCCCCCCACACACCCACAAATGGCACTGTACCATCCACACTATCAATGTACATCTTACTCTGTAACCGCTTTTTAATTAAACAAAACAATACACACACCCTTCCACATCATATGCTCTCTATTTAACACATTTCACCTATAACTCAAGTTGCAATACAGGCCATCTTTCATACAATTCTAACCATATTTCTTATATACAAATGTTCACAAATTAAGGGGGCGCAGCCCCTTACGACGGTGTGAAGAGCGCCCGTAGGGTGCGATGAATCACCTAGTATATATATATAAGGCTAGCAGAGTATATGTGACATGGAGGAGGGGAAGAGAGAGTTTAGAGGCGAAGGCTTATATTACCTAAGTATAATCAGAATCGGTATTTTATTTAAAGATGTTATGATAATGTAATATATATCTTAAATTCATTTCAATTTATATCTCACATATGGTGATGAGATGGATCCACCAGAAAACCAAGACATAAAAGATGCTTGTTAGGGGTGGGTAACCAACTCATCACCTGGCAGAAACAACATTTATGCTCACATTAGATTTTATTCTTTCCCAGATATACAACTATGCATAAAATAAAACGTAGAGGCTCGTCAGGAATCATAAAAAAATCAAGAAAATTCAGTGTATACTTAATCAGAAGGGTCCAATCCATGTAAGGCACAATAAAATTTGTATACAAATAAGAAACACATTAGAACTGTGTATATATATATGGGCTAATGCTGGCCCATAAAAAGACAATATTAAAATAAATCCCATAGTACATTATAATGAAAGGAATTCTCCTAAGTCAGGTAGGGGGTGGGGAGATCTGCAAACCGGCGATGTCACATAGATGCGCACTGCTGGTAGATAACTGTCTCACCGTCCCGCACGGGACACAGGTACAAGTCACTATTAAACATTATTTCTTGTAGCACCACTTGAAATAGACGACAAAGTCAAGAGCTTCATTTAGACCTTGTGGATTTAGGGTCTCCAACTTAAAGATCCAAGATGTTTCAGCAAGACACAACCTTTTAAATCTGTCGCCTCCTCTTTTTGTATCAATGATATGTTCTATTGCTGTAATTGAGAGACCATTCGGGTTACCTTCATGTTTGTCTGAAAAGTGACGGGGATACTATGATTTCTTATCTTCTTTATTATGTTGTTCCTGTGTTCCCTGAACCTACATTTAATACTACGTGTTGTTCGACCCACATATTGTAATTTGCATTGGCATTCTAAAACATACACCCAGTAGGTGGTGTCACAGTTCATAAAATGTTTAATTGGGTATATTTTTGTATTAAAAGAGGAGGTTATTGTGTTTTTCTTATTTGTCATATGTTTGCAAGTTAAACAAAATTTTTTATTGCATTTAAAGCTCCCATTAGGTTTGGGTGGGAGCCAGGTTTGTTTTTTATCTAATTGTAAAGATGGCAGAAGGCTTGGTGAGATAAGATCTTTAATATTTCTATTCCTTTTAAAAGTGATTCTTGGTGTAGTTAAGAAACTTTGGAGAATTTTGTCGTGATTGAGGATCTCAAAATTATTGCGTAGAATTTTCTTAATTTGATTCGATTTAGTATTAAATTTAGACACAAAATTTATTGTATTATCTTGCGCCAAACTAATTTTCGTTTTTTTTGGTTCTAAAAGACTATTTCTTTGAATTCTATTAACACTGACTGAGGCCTCCATCAGTAATTCTTCTGGATAGCCTCGTCTCCTAAAGTTATTTATCATTAGTTGTGATTGGCGTTGATAATCAATTTCTAAAGTGCAGTTACGACGTAGTCTTAATAGTTGATTTTTAGGAATATTTTTGATCCAGGGCTTGTAGTGCCCGCTTTCAAAATGTAAATAATTGCTGGTTCCTACTGGTTTCAGATAGTTAGAGGACACCAATGTATCATTTTGAATTGAAAATGCAATATCCAAGAAGTTGACAGAGGTGTAACTAAAAGTGTGAGTAAATGTGAGGTTAAAAGTGTTGGAATTTAGGAAATTAACAAAATCGGAAGCCAGTTCGTGACCACCTCTCCATCTGATGAAGAGGTCGTCAATGAAACGGCCATAGAGGACCAGATTCTCTCTATATGGACCGCCCCATATAAGTTGATCTTCTAGGCGGCCCATATAGAGGTTTGCAAAACTGGGTGCAAATCTGGTCCCCATGGCCGTCCCAAGTCTCTGTAGAAAGTGGGTGTCTTTAAAAATAAAATAGTTGTGAGTGAGTATAAATAATAAAGAATCCAAAATAAAGTGTTTTTTTGTGATAGAAGTGTTGGTGTCAGAATTAAGATAGTGATTAATGGCTTCCAAACCTAAGTCGTGAGGGATATTGGTATATAGTGCTTGGACATCTAGGGTGAGGAAGCCCCACCCCTTTGTCCATGCTAGTCCAAAAGTTTTATTTAGAATATGGGTAGTGTCTTTAATATGTGAGGGGAGTGAGGTGACACATTTCTGGAGGTGTGAATCAACAAAATGTGACAGGTTAGAAGTCAAAGAGCCTACACCTGAAATAATTGGTCTCCCAGGAGGTGATGTGAGATTTTTGTGAATTTTGGGTAAAAAATAAAATGTTGGAGTGATGGGGTGATATGGAAATAAAAATTGTGATTCCTCCCTGGATATTGCATTATCAATTATTGCTTTATCAAGCAGATTCTTAAATTGGGTTTGGTACATGGCGGTGGGGTTTGATGGCAGTTTGGTATAGTATTTCTCATCATTAAGTTGTTTATAGGCCTCTGACAGGTAGGCTTCTCTCTCCATCAGAACTACCCCCCCCCCCCCCGCCTTTATCCGCCTGTTTCACAACTAAAGATAAATCCTTTTTTAGTTTTGACAGTTCCATCCGTTCATTTTTAGTTAAATTATCATTTTTATAAGGAAAATTTCTATTCTTTTTATTTTTGTGATTACTGGTTTGTTCACAAAGTTACTTAAAGTCATCTAGTGTTTTGTTATAAAAAATGGTTATTGCTGGGCTCTTATGCTCTAATGGAAAGAAGTTAGATTTTTTCTTAAAAAGAGGTTTATTATTAGTGCTCGTGGTGGTATTAATGTTAAACATTTCTATTTCAGTGGGATGGTTTTCATCCATAAGGGCTTCAAGAGTTGAGAGGCATGTCAAATCATCCTCCTCAAGAATTATTGGTGAATTTGTATTATCCGGGCCAGTTTTATTGAGATCTTTGGTGCACATCCATTCATTCTAATAAGCGCCAGGATTGTGTGGCTCTTGAGTGGCTCATAACCTCTCCTGAGCTACACACCTCCCCCATCTCCCCATGGAATGTCTGGCTTATTCATAGGGAAAGTATTGGCCTAGACAAACAAATGAGGCACGTAGATTTACTGATAAGATGTATTCCAGCAGCCCCTGACAGATGACGGACCTCACCTCAGGGGGGTCTCAAGAGAAACGGAAGCCCATTTGCAGCCTGCTCCAGCAGGGCCCCTCCCAGTGCCGGGGGCCACGCTGTGTAGTAGGGTCTAAACACTAGAGAGCTCAGATCCCTTGACGCATGTGCAGATTGCCAAAAGTATGGCCGCCGCCCCATTCTCCCCAGGATTTTAGCAGAGCTCCTGTCGCCACCACTGGACTCCATTACAAAAGTAGGTGCAGTGTGGGCCCCCTGCCACATTGCACCCATTACAGATACACCACTGCCTAAGCTGCTGGGCTGACACAGATAGCTGCAGAGCAAATCCCGGAAGACCATTGAGTGCCTTCCTCCAGAGTCCAGACCAGTGAGTGCCTTCCTCCAGAGAGTCCAGACCAGCGAGTGCCATCCTCCAGAGAGTCCAGACCAGCGAGTGCCATCCTCCAGAGAGTCCAGACCAGTGAGTGCCTTCCTCTAGCGAGTCCAGACCAGTGAGTGCCCTCCACCAGAGTCCAGACCAGTGAGTGCCTTCCACCAGAGTCCAGACCAGTGAGTGCCTTCCACCAGAGACCAGACCAGTGAGTGCCTTCCTCCAGAGAGTCCAGACCAGTGAGTGCCATCCTCCAGAGAGTCCAGACCAGTGAGTGCCATCCTCCAGAGAGTCCAGACCAGTGAGTGCCCTCCACCAGAGAGTCGAGACCAGGGAGTGCCTTACTCTAGCGAGTCCAGACCAGTGAGTGCCTTCCTCCAGAGTCCAGACCAGTGAGTGCCTTCCACCAGAGTCCAGACCAGTGAGTGCCTTCCACCAGAGTCCAGACCAGTGAGTGCCTTCCACCAGAGAGTCCAGACCAGTGAGTGCTATCCACCAGAGAGTCCATACTAGTGAGCTCCTTCCTCCAGAGAGTCCAGACCAGTGAGTGCCTTCCTCCAGAGAGTCCAGACCAGTGAGTGCCTTCCTCCAGAGAGTCCAGACCAAGCCAGTGGATTCAAACCCATGCTCTCAATTTGACCCTCTCAGCATCTCATCCCCTTCTTCAGTCTCATTACTTTCCCCTGCATCTCACTACCATCCTCAGCCCCGTCGTCACCATCCTCAGCCCCCTCATCACCTTCCTTAGCCCCCTCATCACCTTCCATCAAAGCCTGCCACAGAGCAGATGGGACGATGCGAGGAGACATGACATGTGATGTCACTGCCATTTTACCAACTGCAGGTGCGTGTTCAGTCCAGGCCGCATCTGGGAGTAGTCCAGCTCTGGATGGCCCAGGCTACAAGGGAGCTCTGAAGTTTTCAGCACCTGGAGCTCATGCTCCACTGGAACTGCTCTTGCTATGCCCCTGTCTTTGCAGCCGAGCAGTGCTGAATTGATGAAGTGGTTAAGTAACCAGCAACTTGTGCCAAATCGGATTCTTAATTATTGAGGGCCACCTGACCCTCATGAGGATCAGGCCTCATGAGGAGCAGACCGCTCTCCCATGCATGAACCCGCTGACCCGGTACCCCCTGCACTAGAAATCCAATCACTGTGTCCCACACATTTATCATATGTTATCTCTGAGCTGCATCTTCATGTATAATATACTCTGTTTTTCCTGTACACATGACCGTCCTGCGGGATTAGCAGAACTCCCTGGCTGGGATACAGCAGAGATATCATCTCAAACACAAGAACCGAGCCAAAATACACATTGTACCATTGTACGTTATTACTACTGCAAATAATAATACTAACGATAGTAATACACATTGTGCCTACATTATTACTACTACTACTTGTGCTGGGTTACTAAGTACACGTTCTCACATTTATTGAGCCAATGTTTAGCGGGGGTTAGTACCCCTTGAGGTGGCCACTTACACATCTACACATAGAAATACATTTCACATTAGAGTCCTGAAAAGGACTAATATATTGTATAATTCGCACACAGAGAGCGCGTCCGTACAGCTGTTATTCCGACGTACGTTTCGCAAATCTTTTTCAGGGTTGCCCGCTAAACATTGGCTCAATCAGTGAGAACCTGTACTTAGTAACCCAGCACAAGCAAACAATGGGACGGTAACTCCCTCTGCTCTGATTATATGGTAACATACGGCACTCGTATCATTAACTCCTCGGTCTGGCTTAGTGGGTAATATTATAACTGCTCAATGGAGTAATAAGTTCCAATCACTTCAATTAAATCTAGAGCCAATACAGTGGTAATTGACCACGGGACACCAATTCCCGCAAGATTGGATAGTGCGTACGATACTCCCCAATGTTGGGGGATCAATCTTGAACACCAATAAGGGGTGATTTATTCCCTAATGGGATAATAATACACTCCTTACCAATAAATTGGTCTCTAGGAAGTATTAACACAGACCCTAAGGGGTACAAACCCCCCGCTCAATACTGGCTTAGCAAACGAGGACGTATACTTAGTGATTCAGTGTGAGCAAACAATGGGACATTGACTCCCCTTGCTCAAATCAACTGCCAGTAAACGTGACTCATTGTATTAACTCCCTGGCTCCGTCCCAGTGGTTAAATAACACAACCTTTAATAGAGTAATCTACAATCAATTCTATTTGATTCTAAAACCACAAGAGTGGATGATTGACCAGGGGACATTGATATTTGCATATTGGATAGTGTGTACGCTACTCCCCAATGTTGGGGCACTAAATAATCAATACCGGTACTTGTGAGTTATCCGGGCTGCCGATTTTTTCATCGCGCCCGAAATCGGGGGCATCGCGTCGGTCGTGGCCGTTATAAGGAGCCGCGACGCGATGCCCACGATTTCCCATAGACAGTAATGTTAAAAGACGCGATGGACCCGATTTCCGACACGATTTCCCATAGACAGTAATGTTAAAAGACGCTCGAGCGCAGCGAGCCCGCGAGGGGCGGCGGTACGCGTCCTCCGACCTTTTCATGCCCTACTATCCACTAGGGCGTGGAGTGAGAATAGAATAGTGTGGCGAGCGCAGCGAGCCACCGAGCCCGAAGCGTGGCGAGCGCAGCGAGCCCCGCGAGGGGACGCGGACACCTTCACAGGTATCCGCGTGCCCTTGCAGGCTTCACAGGTGTCCGCGTCCCCTCGCGGGGCTCGCTGCGCTCGCCACGCTTCGGGCTCGGTGGCTCGCTGCGCTCGCCACACTATTCTATTCTCACTCCACGCCCTAGTGGATAGTAGGGCATGAAAAGGTCGGAGGACGCGTACCGCCGCCCCTCGCGGGCTCGCTGCGCTCGCCACGCTTCGGGTTGGCGTCAATAGCGGGGTGGCGTTAACGGTGGTGGGGGGCCATGAAACATTTTTTTTAAAAACATATTGCCCAATTTCACATTGTAATTTTATTTTAACATTGCTGTCTATGGGAAATCGGGTCCATCGCGTCTTTTAACATTACTGTCTATGGGAAATCGTGGGCATCGCGTCGCGGCCCCTTATAACGGCCACGACCGACGCGATGCCCCCGATATCGTGTCTTTTAACATTACTGTCTATGGGAAATCGGGGGCATCACGTCGCGGCCCCTTATAACGGCCACGACCGACGCGATGCCCCCGATTTGGAGCTAAATCGTGGGCATCGCGTCGGTCGGGTGTCCTTAAGTTAACCAAACTTAAGGACAAAATCGGCAGCCCGGATAACTCACAAGTACCTCAATACCTATAAAGAATGGTCTATTCCCATGATTAGGATAACCACAGTACGCACACTGCCAGCAAATTGGTCTTGAATAAGGAGTAACATAAACTCCACACTGAGCCAATAATTCAGTGGTGGGCTCACACACTACACACCCTCGTACATCTGATACCACAGATATCTCTCCCCAAATTAGGTGACTACATAGCAACCTGTTGAGGGAACAAGAAGGGAACCCACTGTGACACAATCCATTTAAGAGGAAGGTCACATACAGGGACTCCGTATGTGCAATTTTAATCTGCACTTTGTTCACATTCTTTGTGTATATGTTATACAGTATGTAGTCTGTCATATTTCGCAATGTAATTCATCTTGAATAAAAGGTATATTTTAATGTATGTTTTCTTCTATATGGTGCACCACACTGTGACAAACCAAATCCTGTCCCCTGTACATTTCATGTTCTTTGTCCGTGGTAGCACACCCCTGCAATGTTAAAAGTAACTAAACTCAGCGAATACTAACGCATGGGGGCCATCCTCATATCAACCTATAGCTCTTTAGGGTCCTGTGCGAGTGAACCCCAAAAATCCCCCAGTGTACTACTAATAATACACATTGTACTTACAGGTGCAGCGCATGATAGCCCCTCAAACCCCCGGCGCCCACACGTAATCAGCGCCTCCCCGCGACCGCGGGGCTATTGTTACACCGCTGATCCTGCAGCTTCGTGGATGCTATTTGGAAAGAAGAGGACGCGATCTACACCGGAGGACCCTGGTATGGATTCCTTCCACAGGTACCCTAATTGGATTTCTCCAGGACCATCGGATGGCCCTATGTGCCAAGATAGGTAAGTATCTGTCTGTATGGGCTCCAAATGTAATACAAGTTTTATTGTTCTGCTATGTGTGTATTTATTTAAGTATTGGTTCTGCTGTGGAACTAAGAGTCCCAGAAAGCCCATTAATGGGCCGCATGCTGGGACTTATGGTTCTCCAACTTATATAAAACTTCTCCCCCTGGGCTGTGACTGCTTGGGCCTATCGCTGGTACACAAAATATTCAGCTCAGGCGGGAGGGGGGGGGCGTGCGCAGACGCACACTGCTTTCTCGCTGGGGGGTGCCGACCGCACACTGTCCCTGATGGCTCGGGCGTGGGGGGTGCGCACTATCACTTCCACCCTCCCTCCCTGCTCCGCACTATCACTCCCACCCTCCCTCCCTGCTCCACACTATCACTCCCACCCTCCCTCCCTGCTCCGCACTATCACTCCCACCCTCCCTCCCTCCCTGCTCCGCACCACTAATATGCTTGATGGGGAGGGGGGCCCCAGAGATATCAGTGTATGTGGCACCATAATTTCTGTTGCCGGGTCTTGGAAGCGGGTGGGGGAGCTGGTGGTGCCTTGAATTGAAAATATCGGCGGGAAGCTGAGAGCGGGTTGCTGCACAGTTCTTTCCCCGTTGGTAACGAGCAATTTCAGTCCACCCTTGGCATCAAGCATGTAGGTAAGTGGCACTAATGTGTCAAATGTGTAATGGGCATTACAGTGTGTTATATAGTATGTAATAGGCATTACGGTATGTTATATAGTATGTAATGGGCATTACGGTGTGTTATATAGTATGTAATGGGCATTACGGTGTGTTATATAGTATGTAATGGGCATTACGGTGTGTTATATAGTATGTAATGGTCATTACGGTGTGTTATATAGTATGTCATGGGCATTACGGTTTGTTATATAGTATGTAATGGGCATTACAGTGTGTTATATAGTATGTAATGGGCATTACGGTGTGTTATATAGTATGTAATGTGCATTACGGTGTGTTATATAGTATGTAATGGGCATTACGGTGTGTTTATATAGTATGTAACGGGCATTACAGTGTGTTATATAGTATGTAATGGGCATTACGGTGTGTTATATAGTATGGTAATGGGCATTACGGTGTGTTATATAGTATGTAATGGGCATTACGGTGTTATATAGTATGTAATGGGCATTACGGTGTGTTATATAGTATGTAATAGGCATTACGGTGTGTTATATAATATGTAATGGGCATTACGGTGTGTTATATAGTATGTAATGGGCATTACGGTGTGTTATATAGTATGTAATGGGCATTACGGTGTGTTATATAGTATGTAATAGGCTTTATGGTTTGTTATATAGTATGTAATGGGCATTACGGTGTTATATAGTATGTAATGGGCATTATGGTGTGTTATATAGTATGCAATGGGCATTACGGTGTGTTATATAGTATGTAATGGGCATTACGGTGTGTTATATAGTATGTAATGGGCATTGCGGAGTGTTATATAGTATGTATGGGCATTACGGTGTGTTATATAGTATGTAATGGGCATTACGGTGTGTTATATAGTATGTAATGGGCATTACGGTGTGTTATATAGTATGTAATGGGCATTACGGTGTGTTATATAGTATGTAATGGGCATTACGGTGTCATATAGTATGTAATAGGCACTGTGGAGTGTTATATAGTATGTAATGAGCATTACTGTGTGTTATATAGTATGTAATGGGCATTACGGTGTGTTATATAGTATGTAATGGGCATTACAGTGTGTTATATAGTATGTAATGGGCATTACGGTGTGTTATATAGTATGTAATGGGCATTACGGTGTGTTATATAGTATGTAATGGGCATTACGGTGTGTTGTATAGTATGTAATGGGCATTACGGTGTGTTATATAGTGTGTAATGGGCATTACGGTGTTATATAGTATGTAATGGGCATTACGGTGTTATATAGTATGTAATGGGCATTACGGTGTTATATAGTATGTAATGGGCATTACGGTGTGTTATATAGTTTGTAATGGGCATTACGGTGTGTTATATAGTATGTCATGGGCATTATGGTGTGTTATATAGTATGTAATGGGCATTACGGTGTGTTATATAGTATGTAATGGGCATTACGGTGTCATATAGTATGTAATGGGCACTGTGGAGTGTTATATAGTATGTAATGGGCATTACAGTGTGTTATATAGTATGTAATGGGCATTACGGTGTGTTATATAGTATGTAATGGGCATTACGGTGTGTTATATAGTATGTAATGGGCATTACGGTGTGTTGTATAGTATGTAATGGGCATTACGGTGTTATATAGTATGTAATGGGCATTACGGTGTTATATAGTATGTAATGGGCATTACGGTGTTATATAGTATGTAATGGGCATTACGGTGTGTTATATAGTATGTAATGGGCATTACGGTGTGTTATATAGTATGTAATGGGCATTACGGTGTGTTATATAGTATGTAATGGGCATTACGGTGTGTTATATAGTATGTAATGGGCATTACGGTGTGTTATATAGTATGTAATGGGCATTACGGTGTGTTCTATAGTATGTAAAGGGCATTACGGTGTTATATAGTATGTAATGGGCATTACGGTGTTATATAGTATGTAATGGGCATTACGTGTGTTATATAGTATGTAATGGGCATTACGGTGTGTTATATAGTATGTCATGGGCATTACGGTGTGTTATATAGTATGTCATGGGCATTACGGTGTGTTATATAGTATGTAATGGGAATTACGGTGTGTTATATAGTATGTAATGGGCATTACGGTGTTATATAGTATGTAATGGGCATTACGGTGTGTTATATAGTATGCAATGGGCATTTACGGTGTGTTATATAGTATGTAATGGGCATCACGGTGTTATATAGTATGTTATGGGATTACGGTGTGTTATATAGTATGTAATGGGCATTACGGTGTGTTATATAGTATGTTATGGGCATTACAGTGTGTTATATAGTATGTAATGGGCATTACGGTGTTATATAGTATGTAATGGGCATTACGGTGTGTTATATAGTATGTAATGGGCATTACGGTGTGTTATATAGTATGTAATGGGCATTACGGTGTGTTATATAGTATGTAATGGGCATTACAGTGTGTTATATAGTATGTAATGGGCATTACGCTGTGTTATATAGTATGTAATGGGCATTACGGTGTGTTATATAGTATGTAATGGGCACCACGGTGTTATATAGTATGTTATGGGGATTACGGTGTGTTATATAGTATGTAATGGGCATCACGGTGTTATATAGTATGTAATGGGCATTACGGTGTGTTATATAGTATGTAATGGGCATTACGGTGTGTTATATAGTATGTAATGGGCATTACGGTGTGTTATATAGTATGTAATGGGCATTACGGTGTGTTATATAGTATGTAATGGGCATTACGGTGTGTTATATAGTATGTAATGGGCATTACGGTGTGTTATATAGTATGTAATGGGCATTACGGTGTGTTATATAGTATGTGATGGGCATACGGTGTGTTATATAGTATGTCATGGGCATCACGGTGTGTTATATAGTATGTAATGGGCATTACGGTGTTATATAGTATGTAATGGGCATTACGGTGTGTTATATAGTATGTAATGGGCATTACGGTGTGTTATATAGTATGTCATGGGCATTACGGTGTGTTATATAGTATGTCATGGGCATTACGGTGTGTTATATAGTATGTAATGGGCATTATGGTGTGTTACATAGTATGTAATGGGCATTATGGTGTGTTATATAGTATGTAATGGGCATTACGGTGTGTTATATAGTATGTAATGGGCATTGCGGTGTGTTATATAGTATGTAATGGGCATTACGCTGTGTTATATAGTTATGTACTGGGCATTACAGTGTGTTATATAGTATGTAATGGGCATTACAGTGTGTTATATAGTATGTAATGGCATTACGGTGTGTTATATAGTATGTAATGGGCATTACGGTGTGTTATATAGTATGTAATGGGCATTACGGTGTGTTATATAGTATGTACTGGGCATTACGGTGTGTTATATAGTATGTAATGGGCATTACGGTGTGTTATATAGTATGTAATGGGCATTACGGTGTGTTATATAGTATGTAATGGGCATTACGGTGTGTTATATAGTATGTAATGGGCATTACGGTGTGTTATATAGTATGTGATGGGCATTACGGTGTGTTATATAGTATGTGATGGGCATTACGGTGTGTTATATAGTATGTAATGGGCATTACGGTGTGTTATATAGTATGTGATGGGCATTACGGTGTGTTATATAGTATGTAATGGGCATTATGGTGTGTTACATAGTATGTAATGGGCATTACGGTGTGTTATATAGTATGTAATGGGCATTACGGTGTGTTATATAGTATGTAATGGGCGTTACGGTGTGTTATATAGTATGTAATGGGCATTACGGTGTGTTATATAGTAAGTAATGGGCATTATGCTGTGTTATATAGTATGTAATGGGCATTACGGTATGTTATATAGTATGTAATGGGCATTACGGTGTTATATAGTATGTAATGGGCATTACGGTGTGTTATATAGTATGTAATGGGCATTACGGTGTGTTATATAGTATGTAATGGGCATTACGGTGTGTTATATAGTATGTAATGGGCGTTACGGTGTGTTATATAGTATGTAATGGGCATTACGGTGTGTTATATAGTATGTTATGGGCATTACGGTGTGTTATATAGTATGTCATGGGCATTACGGTGTGTTATATAGTATGTCATGGGCATTACGGTGTGTTATATAGTATGTAATGGGCATTGCGGTGTGTTATATAGTATGTAATGGGCATTACGCTGTGTTATATATTATGTAATGGGCATTACGGTGTGTTATATAGTATGTAATGGGCATTACGGTGTGTTATATAGTATGTAATGGGCATTACGGTGTGTTATATAGTATGTAATGGGCATTACGGTGTGTTATATATTATGTAATGGGCATTACGGTGTGTTATATAGTATGTAATGGGCATTACGGTGTGTTATATAGTATGTAATGGGCATCACGGTGTGTTATATAGTATGTAATGGGCATCACGGTGTGTTATATATTATGTAATGGGCATTACGGTGTGTTATATAGTATGTAATGGGCATTACGGTGTGTTATATAGTATGTAATGGGCATTACGGTGTGTTATATAGTATGTAATGGGCATTACGGTGTGTTATATAGTATGTAATGGGCATTACGGTGTGTTATATAGTATGTAATGGGCATTACGGTGTGTTATATAGTATGTAATGGGCATTACGGTGTGTTATATAGTATGTGATGGGCATTACGGTGTGTTATATAGTATGTAATGGGCATCACGGTGTGTTATATATTATGTAATGGGCATTACGGTGTGTTATATAGTATGTAATGGGCATTACGGTGTGTTATATAGTATGTAATGGGCATTACGGTGTGTTATATAGTATGTAATGGGCATTACGGTGTGTTATATAGTATGTAATGGGCATCACGGTGTGTTATATAGTATGTAATGGGCATTACGGTGTGTTATATAGTATGTAATGTGCATTACGGTGTGTTATATAGTATGTAATGGGCATTACGGTGTGTTATATAGTATGTAATGGGCATCACGGTGTGTTATATATTATGTAATGGGCATTACTGTGTGTTATATAGTATGTAATGGGCATTACGGTGTGTTATATAGTATGTAATGGGCATTACGGTGTGTTATATAGTATGTAATGGGCATTACGGTGTGTTATATAGTATGTAATGGGCATCACGGTGTGTTATATAGTATGTAATGGGCATTACGGTGTGTTATATAGTATGTTATGGGCATTACGGTGTGTTATATAGTATGTAATGGGCATTACGGTGTGTTATATAGTATGTTATGGGCATTACGGTGTGTTATATAGTATGTAATGGGCATCATATGTGGCCTTATGTGTAATTGGCATTATGGTATGTGGCTGTATGTGTAATGGGCATTACAAAGTTCGCTAAAATGTGCAATGGGCATTACGGTGTGTGGTATAATGTTGGGCCGTACCCCCTTTTCACTGCGCAGGAGCCTCACCTACTACAAATTATTGGAGAGGGCGTGAAACATGCCCTTTCTCCGGGCGCCGTGGCACCTAGCTACACCACTGTACATTGCAGTCTACATTATTACTACTACTACTACTACACATTGTATCTACATTATTATTATTATTATTATTCCTATTACAATCAGGTGTTATTATTACTATGATTTTGCACCAGTATGCAGGCTACCTCGCGTACACCTTACCTCGTGGGCATTGCCATACAGCCAGTGACGCTGGGGACCTTGGAATGGTCTGAGAGCTGTGATAAGCTGCCTCCATGTCAGGTACAGCTTGCAGGCTTTGTACAGCAGACAGAGGGCACAGAGCCAGGCAGTCCAGTGACAGAGCTCAGAGAAGCTGTACGGCAGCAGCACAGGTACACCCATGACTGGGAATACAACACAGACAGCCTCATGTAGGTCTGTGTCACCTATTATACTGGAGTGTGGGGGAGGAGGACCAGCACTACTGTCCGTGTACAGAGGAGGGAGGGACAGAGGAGGGAGGGGGGAGCAGCAGTAACACTGTACAGGAACCAGCACTACTGACAGTGTACAGAGGAGGGAGCAGCAGTAACACTGTACAGGAACCAGCACTACTGACAGCGTACAGAGGAGGGAGGGACAGAGGAGGGAGGGGGGGCAGCAGTAACACAGTACAGGGACCAGCACTACTGACAGTGTACAGAGGAGGGAGGGGGGAGGAGGGAGGGAGGGAGCAGCAGTAACACTGTACAGGAACCAGCACTACTGACAGTGTACAGAGGAGGGAGGGACAGAGGAGGGAGGGGGGGCAGCAGTAACACAGTACAGGGACCAGCACTACTGACAGTGTACAGAGGAGGGAGGGGGGAGGAGGGAGGGGGGGAGCAGCAGTAACACTGTACAGGAACCAGCACTACTGACAGCGTACAGAGGAGGGAGCAGCAGTAACACTGTACAGGAACCAGCACTACTGACAGCGTACAGAGGAGGGAGGGACAGAGGAGGGAGGGGGGAGCAGCAGTAACACTGTACAGGAACCAGCACTACTGACAGTGTACAGAGGAGGGAGCAGCAGTAACACTGTACAGGAACCAGCACTACTGACAGCGTACAGAGGAGGGAGGGACAGAGGAGGGGGGGGGGGGGAGCAGCAGTAACACTGTACAGGAACCAGCACTACTGACAGCGTACAGAGGAGGGAGGGACAGAGGAGGGGGGGGGGCAGCAGTAACACTGTACAGGAACCAGCACTACTGACAGCGTACAGAGGAGGGAGGGACAGAGGAGGGGGCGGGGGCAGCAGTTACACTGTACAGGAACCAGCACTACTGACAGTGTACAGAGGAGGGAGGGACAGAGGAGGGAGGGGGGGAGCAGCAGTAACACTGTACAGGAACCAGCACTACTGACAGTGTACAGAGGAGGGAGGGACAGAGGAGGGAGGGGGGAGCAGAAGTAACACTGTACAGGGACCAGCACTACTGACAGTGTACAGAGGAGGGAGGGACAGAGGAGGGAGGGGGAGCAGCAGTAACACTGTACAGGAACCAGCACTACTGACAGCGTACAGAGGAGGGAGGGACAGAGGAGGGAGGGGGGCAGCAGTAACACTGTACAGGAACCAGCACTACTGACAGCGTACAGAGGAGGGAGGGACAGAGGAGGGAGGGGGGCAGCAGTAACACTGTACAGGAACCAGCACTACTGACAGTGTACAGAGGAGGGAGGGACAGAGGAGGGGGGGGGCAGCAGTAACACAGTACAGGAACCAGCACTACTGTCAGTGTACAGAGGAGGGAGGGACAGAGGAGGGGGCGGGGGCAGCAGTAACACTGTACAGGAACCAGCACTACTGACAGCGTACAGAGGAGGGAGGGACAGAGGAGGGGGCGGGGGCAGCAGTAACACTGTACAGGAACCAGCACTACTGACAGCGTACAGAGGAGGGAGGGACAGAGGAGGGGGCGGGGGCAGCAGTAACACAGTACAGGAACCAGCACTACTGACAGCGTACAGAGGAGGGAGGGACAGAGGAGGGGGCGGGGGCAGCAGTAACACAGTACAGGAACCAGCACTACTGTCAGTGTACAGAGGAGGGAGGGACAGAGGAGGGGGGGGGGGGGAGCAGCAGTAACACTGTACAGGAACCAGCACTACTGACAGTGTACAGAGGGGGGAGGGACAGAGGAGGGAGGGGGGCAGCAGTAACACTGTACAGGAACCAGCACTACTGACAGTGTACAGAGGAGGGAGGGGGGAGGAGGGAGGGGGGGAGCAGCAGTAACACTGTACAGGAACCAGCACTACTGACAGCGTACAGAGGAGGGAGGGACAGAGGAGGGGGGGGGGAGCAGCAGTAACACTGTATAGGAACCAGCACTACTGACAGTGTACAGAGGAGGGAGCAGCAGTAACACTGTACAGGAACCAGCACTCTTGACAGTGTACAGAGGAGGGAGCAGCAGTAACACTGTACAGGAACCAGCACTACTGACAGTGTACAGAGGAGGGAGTAGCAGTAACACTGTACAGGAACCAGCACTACTGACAGCGTACAGAGGAGGGAGGGACAGAGGAGGGGGAGGGAGCAGCAGTAACACTGTACAGGAACCAGCACTACTGACAGCGTACAGAGGAGGGAGGGACAGAGGAGGGGGGGGGGGGGGGGAGCAGCAGTAACACTGTACAGGAACCAGCACTACTGTCAGTGTACAGAGGAGGGAGGGACAGAGGAGGAGGAGGGGGGGGGAGCAGCAGTAACACTGTACAGGAACCAGCACTACTGACAGCGTACAGAGGAGGGAGGGACAGAGGAGGGGGCGGGGGCAGCAGTTACACTGTACAGGAACCAGCACTACTGACAGTGTACAGAGGGGGGAGGGACAGAGGAGGGAGGGGGGGGGCAGCAGTAAAAGAGAATGAGCTGCAAATAGCAGCGAATGAGGATAAAAACTTATAGTGGTAGGTGGTAGTGCGGCGCTCCGTTACTGAAAATTCTACAGTTTGTTTAATAAGAATGTCGTTCTTTATTTGCAAATAATAATTTGTACATATATCAGTTGGCCTTTTCAATACACTGTCCTGTCACTGTGGGCTGGAATAGTGTATTCCTTCAAGGTCACACGTGTGATCAGGGGCGGATTTAGGGGTCAGGCCGCCCCTAGGCACAACTCTTTTGGCCGCCCCCATCCCCCTTTCTAGGCGTGAGGGGGGCTGGGGGAGAGATAGGGGTAGATAGAGGGAAAGAGAGGAGACAAGAGAAGAGAGAAAGAGTTAGAGAGAGGTGGGGCAGGTGGAGAGATGAGAGAGACAGGTATGTGAGGAGTGAAAAATAGAGAAGAGGACTTGGGGGAGATAGAGGAGGAAGAAGAGAGCACAGGGGTTTGGATCCCATCCCACCCATCCCCCCACAGTACACAGTAGTATTGGTCGCACTACTTTGTACCTGAAAGCCATGGCAGCACAGGGTCGCTGGGGTCACTCAGAGTCACCGGGTCTTCCTTCGCCAGCTCATTTTCTCCCTCTCACCAGCGCTGATGGGGGACCATGGAACGGAGCGTGCGATGCTGGAGGGAGGGGGGAGTGCGGGGAGGTGCTGCTGGCGGGAGTACACTGGGACCGCACTGCAGGGTGAGCATGGGACTGGGGCAGTGCTGGAGGGGGCGAGGGACTCAATATACTGCCTCTGTCTGTGTCTGTGCCTGCGGTGCTGGAGGGGACTGCCCGCAGTAATATATTGAAAAAAACTTGAACAGGTGCCGGGGAGGGATTGTCAGCTGCCGCCCATAATAGGTGCCGCCCCTAGGCCCGTGCCTCACGGGCCTAATGACAAATCCGTCCCTGCGTGTGATATGGGGATATATGTACGGCACATGCACACTGTGCCTGAATCACATGTATTACACTTCAATGCAAGTATTAAAATACATGGCAATGAACAGGAAAAAAAATCTATATATAGAAAAAGTAAAAAACAATGCAAAAAATGGCAAAAAAATATATGTAGCATAAATTGTCTGTCCAATAAATTGTAGGGTGTGTACACTGATTGATTGTGTACACACTGATTCCGGGATTCCTGAAGGAAAGTATATGTATATACACAGTCTAGCAATGTGAAGCAGTCGAGCGGCGTCCCGCTATTTGTAATCCTCTTATGGTGATGAGTCTTTGAAAGTTAAATGGTGGTACCTGTATGCGCCGATTCGTGTTCAGGAGCGGCTTTCCTTGGGAGCTGGCTGGTAATCACAGGGTCCCAGACTTGGGTGTTACGTCTGTCTCCTATGTGGCACCGGCAGCTCCGCGTGGAACACGGCTAACCGGGCTGCAGTGAAAGCAGACGCTACTCCCTGTCTGGCTGAGGTATCGCGGCTCACCGTTTCCGGATTGGGGTCCTTTGCGGTGACCGCTTCGCCTCTTAGACAGGACCCTGCTGGATCGGCCTGTTACCCCTCCTATAGATACTCACCACTGCCGGTACACTCGATTCCTGTCAGTCTCTCTCAGCTCTCCGTTGCGTAGCAGCGTGTGCACCCGCCGTACGCTTCACCGTGGGATCCTGTCAGATGTTGATTGCTTGGTTCTCTGCAAGTGTAAGTTACCACTGGTGTGAACCCTCCAACGCGTTTCGGCTTATGCCTTCTTCTAGGGAGATGGATTGTGGAGTCAGTGTTGTTGTTTAAATGTCCCTCCATTTCGCTCATCTTTTTTCTGATTGGTTAATGTTTCTGGGTCTCTGATTGGTCCTCAGGGCTCTACATTCTGCAGCAGTCTTTTGCTGGTTATCTGTCTCACTTCTGTATCACACTGGTTATAAATGTCTTATTGTCTGTCTTGGTAAACATTATATCTAATTGCAAGAATCAATTTGAAACAATGATGTATACAATCAATAGAAAATGTTTCCTGTCTGCTCCGATTTTTCTTGCAGAGTTAAATCTTTGCTTGCTGGATTCTGGTTTCTCTTACTGTGGTTTTAAACAGAATCAGTATTGGTTCTATTGGTTTCTTTTTAAGGAAGCAATTAGGTTGTTTATATATTTCTGGTTACAACGTGACTTTGAATTATTCTATGGTTTTTAGTGTTTTAATTGTTTTAATTGGGTGTTTTCCAGCTTGCTTGCGCCTCCCACCTCTTCTCCTGAGTCCCACTATTTTTTCCCAACTGTAGCTTTCACCTCATTGTCTAAGTTTTATCCCCGCGGTCTCAGTGTTTTTAGCTCATATATGTACCTGAGTTCAAGTTTATTTATTTTGTGTATGAAATCTCCTCCCCTCCAGTTGTTCTTGACCTCTTCAATTCCTATAAATTTTAGTGTACTTGGGTCACCATTGTGGTGATCATAGAAATGTTTTGATAGGTTATGTTCCTCGTTCTTTTTATTGATGTTCCGAATGTGTTTGTTAATTCTTATTTTTAGGGGTCTCGTTGTCCGTCCCACATATTGCTTATTGCAGCCACATTCTAGCAAGTAGATCACCCCTTTGCTAATTGCAGGTGATTCTGTTTTTTATTTTATATGTTTCCTGGGTTGATGCGGATTTAAAGATTGTTACTGGTTGGGTGGTTTTTTGTTTTTGGTTTGTGCAACCTATGCATGCTCCACACTAATAGAAGCCTTTGTTGGATTCATTTTTGTTGAGGGTTGACTGAATTTGTTTTTTGGGGGGAATGTGGTTCTTTATCAATTTCTGTTTTATGTCAGGGGCTTTTCTGTATACTATTCTAGGTCTTTCTGGGAGGATGTCTGCAAGTGTCTCATCTTGTAGTAATAGTGGCCAATGTTTTTTATAATGTATTGTAATTGTTTCGATTCCTTGGAGTATTGGGTGATGAATAGTACCTCTTGGTCTATTTTGTTGTTTTTTTCTATATATTTTAGGAAAAAACAACAAAAAACAACAACAAAACAAACCTTCAAAATCATCTTCGATGAACCAGGCCGACTCAGTTCAACTGCGACAGAGATCCTTCGCTTACGTCAAGGTTCTAGTACAGTAGGACAGTATCTAATACAATTCAAGATATTGGCAGCTGAATTGGCCTGGAATGAGGAGGCCTTTTTTGCAGCCTTTATGATTGGGCTCTCTGACAAAATCAAGGATGAGCTTGCGGCAAGAGATTTGCCTTCCAGATTAGAGGACCTGATCTCTCTTTGCACAAAAATTGATCTAAGACTCAGAGAGAGAACTCAAGAGAGGAATCGAACCACTCCCAGTTCATCTTTTCATGTTTCTAAACCTCAACCACCACCAGCAGAGGAACCTATGCAGGTTAACCGCTTCAAATTGACTCCAGGTGAACGCAAACGTCGTCACAATTAACGTCTCTGTCTCTACTGTGCCGATCCCCAGCACTCCGTTGATTCTTGTCCAAAGAAACCGGGAAAACGCCAGAACCTAACCTGTAAGAGAGGGCAGGTTAGGGGTTGTTATCACCTCTCCAAAAAATTAGACTCTATTCTTCAAGTATCGTTGCAAGTCAAACATCAGTTCAGACAATTGCCGGCTCTCCTAGATTCTGGAGCAGCAGAAAGTTTCATCACCACTGATGTTGTCAAGCGTTGGCATCTACCTACCACCCCTCTCCAGCGTCCGGTTTATCTTACCGCTGTAGACGGAAGCCGTATACTAGGTGAGACTGTCCCTCTGCAAACTCAACCACTAACTTTACAAGTCGGACTGCTACATTTTGAAAACATTTGGTTCTTTGTCATTCCCAAGTCCTCCTACCCAATTGTGTTGGGTCTCCCCTGGTTACGTGCCCATAATCCCAGTATTAATTGGGTAACATCCCAGGTCCAAGCCTGGGTGCCACTTGTACCAAGTCATGTCTCAAATCCGTGGCACCTACACGTCAAGTCTCCCTTCAAATTCCTGAAGGGTTACCGACTCCTTATCTGATGTTTTCTGCAAAAAAGCTACTGATAAATTACCTCCTCATCGTCCATGGGACTGTTCAATCGATCTAATACCAGCAGAGAACCCTCCTCGAGGTCGCACTTACCCTTTGTCCTTGCCTGAGACACAGGCTATGTCCGAGTATATAGATGTTTTCTGCAAAAAAGCTACTGATAAATTACCTCCTCATCGTCCATGGGACTGTTCAATCGATCTAATACCAGGAAAGAACCCTCCTCGAGGTCGCACTTACCCTTTGTCCTTGCCTGAGATACAGGCTATGTCCGAGTATATAGAGGAAAACCTAGCTAAAGGGTTTATCCGTCCCTCTTCCTCCCCTGATGGAGCCAGCTTCTTTTTTGTCAAGAAAAAGGATGGAGGGTTACTACCGTGCATCGATTATCGAGGGTTAAACGAAATTACCATCAAAAACCATTACCCATTGCCTCTCATCACAGAACTTTTTGACAGGATCAAAGGGGCTACCATCTTTTCAAAATTAGATCTCCGAGGAGCTTAGAACCTAATTCGCATTCGTGAAGGAGACTGATGGAAGACCGCTTTTAATACTACAGATGGACACTACGAATACCTTGTTATGCCTTTCGGCCTCAGTAATGCACCAGCGGTTTTTCAATCTTACATGAATGAACTTTTTCGTGATCTTCTGTGCAAGCATGTTGTGGTTTACCTTGACGATATCCTGATATTTGCCAATAGTCTTCAGAAACATCGAGAGATTGTCAAGGAAGTGCTTTCTCGCCTCAGGAAGAACCTCCTTTTCTGCAAATTAGAAAAATGTATCTTTGAGGTCTCATCCATACCCTTCTTGGGGTATATCGTATCAGGCTCCGGTCTGGAGATGGATCCAGCTAAAGTTGAAGCAATCCAGACATGGACTCATCCTCACACCCTCCGAGGGGTTCAGAGATTCCTCGGATTCGCCAACTATTATAGAAAGTTCATCAAAGGCGTTTCTACTATTATAGCTCCAATAACTGCTCTTACTCAAAAGGGTGCCAAGCCCTCCAAATGGGATTCAGAGGCTTCTAAAGCTTTTACCCTGCTCAAAGAAAAGTTAATCTCAGCACCAGTTTTGGCCCAACCAGACGTCAGTTTACCCTTCACCCTGGAAGTCGGCGCCTCTGCTATTGGCGTGGGGGCTGTGCTTTCCCAGACTAATACTGACGGACAGTTACATCCATGCGGTTTCTTTTCTAAGAAGTTTTCCCCAGCTGAACAGAACTATGCTATTGGGGATCAAGAACTGCTAGCTATCAAAATGGCCTTAGAGGAGTGGCGGTATCTACTCGAGGGGGCAGCTCATATCATTAACATCATCACTGATCATAAGAACTTGCTATACTTGAAAAATGCTCAGTGTCTCAATCCTCGACAGGCCAGATGGGCGTTATTCTTTTCCAGATTTAATTTTAAATTGTCTTTTTCTGCTGGAGCAAAAAATCGCAAGGCAGATGCTCTGTCTAGGTCGGGGGAGACTGAAGAGGAGTCCAAGTTATATGAGGGAAGTCCAATTATTGATCCTCTCGCTTTTGCTGCTACAACTGTACATGCGTCAATTCCCCCAGGTAAAAGCTTTGTTAAACCTAGCTCAAGGAAGGAAATTCTGCGTTGGGCTCATGATTTTAAATTCTCAGGTCATCCGGGGATTCAGAAGACCTACGAATTCCTTTCTCGAAGGTACTGGTGCCCTGCCCTGAAAAAAGATGTTAAGGAATATATTGCTTCCTGCCCTCATTGTGCCGAACATAAGTCCTCCCATTTAGCTCCAGTTGGTCCATTGATGCCACTCTCTATTCCTCAGGGTCCGTGGGCCCATTTGTCAATGGACTTCATTACCGACCTTCCATCATCTGATGGTTATACCACCATATGGGTGGTCATAGATCGATTTTCTAAAATGGCTCATTTCATACCGCTTCGTGGGTTACCATCAGCTCCAAAATCAGCAAATCTTTTCATCAAGGAGATCTTCAGAACCTACGGGCTACCGAAAGAAATAGTTTCAGATCGAGGGGTACAGTTCGTCGCAAAATTCTGGCGAGCTCTATGTAAAGTTCTCAAGATTCAACTTAACTTCAGCACAGCCTACCATCCTCAATCTAACGGCCAAACGGAGAGAGTCAATCAAGATGTAGAGACTTTCTTACGTTTACATGTTTCATCCTCCCAGGAAGACTGGGTCAAGGTGTTACCATGGACCAAGTTTGGTCATAATAATCAGTACCACTTATCTTCTTCTTCTACACCTTTCTTTGTGAATTATGGCTTCCATCCTAGGGTCCCAGACTTCCAGCGGCTACCATCAACATCTGTTCCAGCTGTAGCGTTAACTCTCCATCAGCTTCGTCAGCATTGGAAGAAAGTCAGGAATTCATTGTTGAAAGCTTCACAGAAATATAAGACATTTGCTGATAGAAGAAGAAGAGCTATTCCCACATTGAGAGTGGGTGACAAGGTATGGCTGTCCACTCGTAACATTTGTCTTCATGTACCATCAATGAAATTTGCACCCCGTTTTATCGGTCCTTTCCCGATAATACAGATCATCAATCCAGTTGCCTATAAGTTAAAATTACCACATTACTTAAGGATTCCGAATTAATTTCATATTTCATTGCTTAAACCTTTAGTATTAAACAAAATCCATGCTGCTCTTCCCAGGACTTCCAAAGTTTTTACACACAGGGGCATTGAATATGAGGTGGCCCAAATTCTGGACTCTCGTATTAGGTACAAGTGCTTACAGTACTTGATCAATTGGAAAGGCTATAGGCCTGAAGAGAGATCCTGGACCAATGCGTCTGAAGTACACGCCCCCAAAATGATACGGGACTTCCACAAGAAATTTCCAACTAAACCCAAGAGTGTCCTGGGGCCACTCGTAAAGGAGGGGAAGCTGTCACGACCACCATCTCAGCTACCCTGGCTCCCTGTGCTGTCCCGGTCAAGACCTCTGACATGCTACCCTCTGTCTTGGCGCTCACCTCCGCTGCTGATACCCATGCTGGCTGTCTGCGTTCTGACACTCTGTCACCACCAGGTGACAGCTGTGGTGTGCAGTCTCCTGCTGTGCAGGCTCTGGGTGGCGTGGGGCATGGGCCACCATGATGGTGTCCGTGTCATGTTAGGCCTCTGGCTAGGAAGCGCCGGCTGCAGCGCCTCCGCGTATATTCTCCGCCAGCTGGTTTCTGTCGTCGCATCTGGCGGCGGCCATCTTCTTGGTTGCTACAGCCTATGCTACGCGGCTCCAACGCGTGAGGTCACACTCGCAGCCAATCACCGCTCAGCTCTACCCTTAAAGTCTGACTAGCCGGGCCAGACCGGCAGTCAGTACAATGATGTCTACCCGCTAACATCATTGGTCACTCCTGGCTATCCCTGTAGTATCCACTACAGCTCTCCTTCGCATCCTGGTGAAAGTCTTCGCTGATCTCCCTGCTGATCATCCACTGCGCCACCATATCATCACGGAACCCTCTGCCGCCTATTAGGATAGGTCAAGGTTAATCCCCCAAAGGGTGTCATCTTCTTCCTTCATTCCTGACGGTTATTATCTGTGGTCGCATCCCTGGTCCTGCAGCTACGATCTCACTCAGCACAGATTCAACTGGACTTCATCTTCCAATCCTTCACCCAATCATCCAATCCTTCATCCAATCATCTAATCCTTCATCCAATCATTCAACAATCCAATTCTTCATCCAATCATCCAATCTTTCTTTCAATCATCCAATCCTGCAATCATCCAATCATTCAACTTCTCAATCATCTTCAAGCTCTCCAATAAGTACTGTTTATTATTGTCTTCTTTCAGTTTATCAATATCTACAGTTATTCTTTATGCCATCATTCATATCTTGTACCACAGGGATGCAGTCAAAATCCCGAATGGGTCAAAATACCGACAAGGACAAAATCCTGACATGGACAAAATCCCGACATTTAAAATCCCGACGGTCAAAATCCTGACATTTAAAATCCCGACAGGGTCAAAATCCCGACATATAGAATGTACAAGTGAAACAGTCTACATGCCTTTCGGTCGACAGGTGCGAGGTCGACATGGGTTTTTTCACTGTTTTTTTAACCGACATGGTAGGCACAGTATTTCATGCCCTACCATCCACTACGACGTGGTGGGAGAATAAAATAGTGTGCCGAGCGCAGCGAGGCACCGTGCCCGAAGCATTGCGAGCGAAGCGAGCGATGCGAGGGGCTGCAGTTCACTTGCAACTGTGTCCATGTCGACCTCGCACCTGTCGATCGAAAGGCATGTAGACTGTTTCACCTGTACATTCTATATGTCGGGATTTTGACCCTGTCGGGATTTTAAATGTCGGAATTTTGACCCTGTCAGGATTTTAAATGTCGGGATTTTGTCCATGTCGGGATTTTGTCCATGTCGGGATTTCATACTGAATCCATACCACAGTATCTTTATTAAAAGAGGTTTAATTTTATCCAATTGCTTCACTGGAATCTGTCGTTCATGCAACAGCCCTACATTAAAGCACCCAGCCTCCGTTACACTCCAGCTGGTGCTTCACGAAACTTGACATCTACATATGTAACCAGCTGCAGCCAGCAAAGAGCGGGTTTCTAGGGAAGGGATAATAGTATCAGAGGATCGGCGATGCCTCACATCAGGCGTATTACTATCTAGGGTGCAAGAGGCAACAACATTGCAATCTCCGCCTACTATAAGGGGTTGGCCTGCAAAGGTGGTTAGTTTGGTATTAAAGGATGCAGAGAAGTCCCGGGAATTGGCATTGGGTGCATATGTTGAATAAACCTAGGAAGATCCATTAATAATTGCATTCACAATAACATATCTGCCATGTAGATCTGCGTCAACTGATAACATCTTATAGTCAAATCATTCCTCACAAGGATCCCCCCCAGCCCCTCGTTATGTAGAATTAGAAGATGCTGATAGGCAAAAATGGGTACAATTTGAAACGGAGCAGTGTCCAGTTATAAACCTGTAGACCTAAATCGGAGGCCAGCATGGACAGTAAGGCCTTCAAGGAACTGCGGCTAGGCCGAAGTGGTGCGAGATTCACAGGTAACTGGAGGGAGTGCAACTGGTATGAAGTGTGTCCTTAGGCCGCTTACAACTTGGAAGTGCTGAGCAGTAGTAACACCCTGCAGGCCAGTACCATCGTATGGTCAGCTGACAGGTGGGAAGTGTAGTGGGTTAACGTTCCATCCAGCATAGCACAAGACATCCTGGGCTTCGGAATCATGGCGGGTAACTCAATCAGCAGCTGCTGCAGGTATATGGCCATCTTGGAAATTGGGGACAGAGGGGCCGGAGGGGCCGGCCTGTTCAGACAGGTAGTTGGCATCAGAGGCAGAAGTAAAATTTCTGGTGTGTAACCTTCAATCAGCCTTAGACATGCTGGGTATAAGAATAAAAATTTCCTTTGGATCTAAATAGCGTGGCACAAATTGGGGTGAACTCTTTATGGGCACGCGTCACCTCAGCCGAGTAATCTTGAAAAATAAATATCTTAGCATTGTCCCACATGAGGTCGCGTTGCCTCCTGGAGGCCGCCCATATTCCTTGTGCAAGAAGAAGTTGAGGCATCTGAAAATGACCACTCTGGGTCGGCTCTCACCTGCTGGGCCCAGGCGATGAGCCCGTTCAACCACTGTATCCTGGCACTGATCCGATATCTGTGGCATTTCAGGCAGGGAAATGTGAAGGAATTTATATAATTTGACCCTTTGGGATTCATCCAAATCTACAACCCGCAGGTTGTTCCTTCTTGCTCCAAATTGTCACTCTTATTCTGTAACCCATGATATGAAGTTTGGAGATGAGGAGGTTTTAAGTGTGGAAACATCATGGAAAGGTTCCTCTACTCTGCTCTCAGCGGTGTGACATCCTGTATAGCGAGATTAAACGTAGCTGTCATCCATTAGTGGGGCCATAGTCTCCTGAATAGGTGCTCACAGGGGAAGCGGCTGAGAGGAATGCACCTGTGTGCCTGGCTGGGACAGTGTGACATGGTGGGGCTCATGCTTGGCGGCCATGTTGGATTTAGCCTGCCCTTTGGCAGCGCAGCTTTACTGTGTCCCCCTCGGCATCTGCTGGGAGAGAAACCTTTCCATCCCCCACCGGAGCTGTACCAGAGTGCGGGGAGAGAGGTTTGACAGGTCCTGCAGAGGTATGTGCGGCTGAAGAGTCGACAGGAACCGGGACTTGTGCCGCGGCCTCCTACATCGGGATGGAAGTCAGCTCATTGCATCTTATTTTAGGCGTCAGACATTATTTGTACACTTCTATCTGATGTCTCTCTGCAGAACAACCATTTGTAGTGAATGAGCAGCTGACGCGTTTCGCTCTTAGATTGTTGCCCAGGGAACCTATGTTGGGATTGTTAAATTGACATCGACCAAATTAAGGCAGACATGCAACCACGGAAGGTCGAAACATGGAAAAGGTCAACATGGCTAAGGTCAACAGGTCGACATCAGCATTAGGTCGACAATGGGAAGTTCAACAATCAAAAGGTCAACAAGATTTTTTCACTTTTTTTGGCCTGACAATCGACACTGACAGCATAAAAGTGCACCGCTACACTCAGCCACCGTGCCCTAGCGCACCGCTACACTCAGCCACCGTGCCCTAGCCCACCGCTACACTCAGCCACCGTGCCCTAGCGCACCGCTACACTCAGCCACCGTGCCCTAGGGCACCGCTACACTCAGCCACCGTGCCCTAGCGCACCGCTACACTCAGCCACCGTGCCCTAGTGCACCGCTACACTCAGCCACCGTGCCCTAGCGCACCGCTACACTCAGCCACCGTGCCCTAGCGCACCGCTACACTCAGCCACCGTGCCCTAGCGCACCGCTACACTCAGCCACCGTGCCCTAGCGCACCGCTACACTCAGCCACCGTGCCCTAGTGCACCGCTACACTCAGCCACCGTGCCCTAGTGCACTACCACCTGTCAGCAAATGTCAGTAAAAAAAAAGTGAAAATTTTTTGACTGTCGACCTAATGCTTGTGTTGACCTTTTGACCCTGTTGACCTTATTCATATGTCAACCTAAGCCCTGATGATCTTCAGTGGTCGATGCAACGACTGTATACCCATTGGTCATGGTTTGATCTCAGGGATGGAGCCCCAATAACACAATAAGAGTGTGAGCCTGAGGGAGACAGCGCCCTGCACTGGGATGGACGTGCCCTGGAGCCTGAGGGAGACAGCGCCCTGCACTGGGATGGACGTGCCCTGGAGCCTGAGGGAGACAGCGCCCTACACTGGGATGGATGCACCCTGGAGCCTGAGGGAGACAGCGCCCTGCACTGGGATGGATGCACCCTGGAGCCTGAGGGAGACAGCGCCCTGCACTGGGATGGACGTGCCCTGGAGCCTGAGGGAGACAGCGCCCTGCACTGGGATGGACGTACCCTGGAGCCTGAGGGAGACAGCGCCCTGCACTGGGATGGACGTACCCTGGAGCCTGAGGGAGACAGCGCCCTGCACTGGGATGGACGTGCCCTGGAGCCTGAGGGAGACAGCGCCCTACACTGGGATGGACGTGCCCTGGAGCCTGAGGGAGACAGCGCCCTGCACTGGGATGGACGTACCCTGGAGCCTGAGGGAGACAGCGCCCTGCACTGGGATGGACGTGCCCTGGAGCCTGAGGGAGACAGCGCCCTACACTGGGATGGACGCGCCCTGGAGCCTAAGGGAGACAGCGCCCTACACTGGGATGGACGCACCCTGGAGCCTGAGGGAGACAGCGCCCTGCACTGGGATGGACGCACCCTGGAGCCTGAGGGAGACAGCGCCCTGCACTGGGATGGACGCACCCTGGAGCCTGAGGGAGACAGCGCCCTGCACTGGGATGGACGTGCCCTGGAGCCTGAGGGAGACAGCGCCCTGCACTGGGATGGACGTGCCCTGGAGCCTGAGGGAGACAGCGCCCTGCACTGGGATGGACGCACCCTGGAGCCTGAGGGAGACAGCGCCCTGCACTGGGATGGACGTGCCCTGGAGCCTGAGGGAGACAGCGCCCTGCACTGGGATGGACGTGCCCTGGAGCCTGAGGGAGACAGCGCCCCCTGGCACTGGGATGGACGTGCCCTGGAGCCTGAGGGAGACAGCGCCCTGCACTGGGATGGACGTACCCTGGAGCCTGAGGGAGACAGCGCCCGGCACTGGGATGGACGTACCCTGGAGCCTGAGGGAGACAGCGCCCTGCACTGGGATGGACGTGCCCTGGAGCCTGAGGGAGACAGCGCCCTGCACTGGGATGGACGTGCCCTGGAGCCTGAGGGAGACAGCGCCCTACACTGGGATGGACGCACCCTGGAGCCTGAGGGAGACAGCGCCCTGCACTGGGATGGACGCACCCTGGAGCCTGAGGGAGACAGCGCCCTGCACTGGGATGGACGTACCCTGGAGCCTGAGGGAGACAGCGCCCTGCACTGGGATGGACGTGCCCTGGAGCCTGAGGGAGACAGCGCCCTGCACTGGGATGGACGCGCCCTGGAGCCTGAGGGAGACAGCGCCCTGCACTGGGATGGACGCACCCTGGAGCCTGAGGGAGACAGCGCCCTGCACTGGGATGGACGTACCCTGGAGCCTGAGGGAGACAGCGCCCTGCACTGGGATGGACGTACCCTGGAGCCTGAGGGAGACAGCGCCCGGCACTGGGATGGACGTACCCTGGAGCCTGAGGGAGACAGCGCCCTGCACTGGGATGGACGTGCCCTGGAGCCTGAGGGAGACAGCGCCCTGCACTGGGATGGACGTACCCTGGAGCCTGAGGGAGACAGCGCCCTGCACTGGGATGGACGCACCCTGGAGCCTGAGGGAGACAGCGCCCTACACTGGGATGGACGTGCCCTGGAGCCTGAGGGAGACAGCGCCCTGCACTGGGATGGACGTACCCTGGAGCCTGAGGGAGACAGCGCCCTGCACTGGGATGGACATACCCTGGAGCCTGAGGGAGACAGCGCCCTGCACTGGGATGGACGTACCCTGGAGCCTGAGGGAGACAGCGCCCTGCACTGGGATGGACGTGCCCTGGAGCCTGAGGGAGACAGCGCCCTGCACTGGGATGGACGTACCCTGGAGCCTGAGGGAGACAGCGCCCTGCACTGGGATGGACGTACCCTGGAGCCTGAGGGAGACAGCGCCCTGCACTGGGATGGACGTACCCTGGAGCCTGAGGGAGACAGCGCCCTGCACTGGGATGGACGTACCCTGGAGCCTGAGGGAGACAGCGCCCTGCACTGGGATGGACGTACCCTGGAGCCTGAGGGAGACAGCGCCCTGCACTGGGATGGACGTGCCCTGGAGCCTGAGGGAGACAGCGCCCTGCACTGGGATGGACGTACCCTGGAGCCTGAGGGAGACAGCGCCCTGCACTGGGATGGACGTACCCTGGAGCCTGAGGGAGACCGCGCCCGGCACTGGGATGGACGTGCCCTGGAGCCTGAGGGAGACAGCGCCCTGCACTGGGATGGACGTACCCTGGAGCCTGAGGGAGACCGCGCCCTGCACTGGGATGGACGTGCCCTGGAGCCTGAGGGAGACAGCGCCCTGCACTGGGATGGACGTACCCTGGAGCCTGAGGGAGACAGCGCCCTGCACTGGGATGGACGTGCCCTGGAGCCTGAGGGAGACAGCGCCCTGCACTGGGATGGACGTACCCTGGAGCCTGAGGGAGACAGCGCCCTGCACTGGGATGGACGTACCCTGGAGCCTGAGGGAGACAGCGCCCTGCACTGGGATGGACGCGCCCTGGAGCCTGAGGGAGACAGCGCCCTGCACTGGGATGGACGTACCCTGGAGCCTGAGGGAGACAGCGCCCTGCACTGGGATGGACGTGCCCTGGAGCCTGAGGGAGACAGTGCCCTGCACTGGGATGGACGTAGCCTGTGATGAGGAAATATCTGGGGCTTGTACTGTGGACTTTGGTGCATATAGAGCTAATTATTACATAGTGTTATCGGTTTTATTGCTGTTCCCTAATGTACAGCGCTGTTTACTGAGGACGTTACGTAATATATAAGTGTACATGTAGGGAGGTCGGTATCTGTCATATTATCAGTAACTAGGTCGGAGATCAGAATCCTCTTCTCTGAGGCGGTGACTGATTATGTGCCGCAGCCTAGACCGCCGAACAGAAGGGGCGGTGACCATCAAAAGACTGAATGGCTGCAGGACATAAGGGGCATCGGTACTTGTTTAATTTCATGGCGTCTGATATATTGGATGCCATATCGGCCGATATATCGGCCGATATATTGATGCGATCCGATGCAATTTTTTTACCTGTTCATAACTCCACTATCCACTACGCATGGAGTTGATTTTATAGAGTGTGGCGAGTGCAGTAATCCGCATCCCTCGTGGGGCTCGCTACGCTCCCCACGCTTCGGAATCGATGGCTCGCTGCGCTCACCACACTATATAATATCAACTCCATGCGTAGTGGATAAGGGGGTTATGAACAGGTAAAAAATTGCATCGGACCGCATCGATATATCGGGCGATATCGCATCCGATATATCGGGCACCGTAAAACTAAACAAGTACCGGGGCATCAACCGTCACAGGACAGAAGGGGCATCAACCGTTGCAGGGCATAAGGGGCATCAACCGTCGCAGGGCATAAGGGGCATCAACCGTCGCAGGACAGAAGGGGCATCAACCGTCGCAGGACAGAAGGCAAGCCTATCATATTTAAGTTCTACACGCATAACCCTCTGAGGCACTTATGTATTATATAGCTTCCCTTCTGGACTTGTAACTTGGTGGAACTGCTCTGCTATTACTGGTGCCTATTTCAAAAAGAAAGAAGAGAAGTGTCTCTGTGTGGTGCACCACACAGAGACACTTCTCTTCTTTCTTTTTGAAATATGCTCTTCTCAGTGTCCAGTGGTAGCACACCCTCCTGAAAATAATAAAGTGGAAACACCCACCTAATTGTACTGAGGGTCCATCTACACCATTATATAAAAAAAAATTGTATAGATCCAGTGCGACTGACCTCCTCCCGTACCCCCATCCCTGTTTTCGAATCTATTACTGGTGCCTGTCCTTGTGTTTCCCTCCTATGTCCCTATAGATTGTAAGCTTGCAGCAGGGCCCTCCTACCTCCAAGTCTGTCTGTTGTTACCCAGTTTGTTTTATAACTGTCTACTATTGTAAAGCGCAACGGAATCTGCTGCGCTATATAAGACACTGTAACGGAATATGCTGCGCTATATAAGACGCTGTAACGGAATCTGCTGCGCTATATAAGACACTGTAACGGAATCTGCTGCGCTATATAAGACGCTGTAACGGAATCTGCTGCGCTATATAAGACGCTGTAACGGAATCTGCTGCGCTATACAAGACACTGTAACGGAATCTGCTGCGCTATATAAGACACTGTAACGGATTCTGCTGCGCTATATAAGACACTAGCGGAATCTGCTGCGCTATATAAGACACTGTAACAGAATCTACTGCGCTATATAAGACACTGTAACGGAATCTGCTGCGCTATATAAGACGCTGTAACGGAATCTGCTGCGCTATATAAGACGCTGTAACGGAATCTGCTGCGCTATTTAAGACGCTGTAACGGAATCTGCTGCGCTATATAAGACACTGTAACAGAATCTGCTGCGCTATATAATACACTGTAACGGAATCTGCTGCGCTATATAAGACGCTGTAACGGAATCTGCTGCGCTATATAAGACACTGTAACGGAATCTGCTGCGCTATATAAGACACTGTAACGGAATCTGCTGCGCTATATAAGACACTTAATGGAATCTGCTGCACAATATAAGACACTGTAACGGAATCTGCTGCGCTATATAAGACACTGTAACGGAATCTGCTGCGCTATATAAGACACTGTAACGGAATCTGCTGCGCTATATAAGACGCTGTAACGGAATCTGCTGCACTATATAAGACACTGTAACAGAATCTGCTGCGCTATATAGGACACTGTGACGGAATCTGCTGCGCTATATAAGACGCTGTAACGGAATCTGCTGCGCTATATAGGACACTGACGGAATCTGCTGCGCTATATAAGACGCTGTAACGGAATCTGTTGCGCTATATAAGAGACTGTAACGGAATCTGCTGCGCTATATAAGACGCTGTAACGGAATCTGCTGCACTATATAAGACGCTGTAACGGAATCTGCTGCGCTATATAAGACGCTGTAACGGAATCTGCTGCGCTATATATAAGACGCTGTAACGGAATCTGTTGCGCTATATAAGACGCTGTAACGGAATCTGCTGCGCTATATAAGACGCTGTAACGGAATCTGTTGCGCTATATAAGACGCTGTAACGGAATCTGCTGCACTATATAAGACGCTGTAACGGAATCTGCTGCGCTATATAAGAGACTGTAACGGAATCTGCTGCGCTATATAAGACACTGTAACGGAATCTGCTGCACTATATAAGACGCTGTAACGGAATCTGCTGCGCTATATAAGACGCTGTAACGGAATCTGTTGCGCTATACAAGACGCTGTAACGGAATCTGTTGCGCTATACAAGACACGGTCAATAAATAAATAATAAATAAATAAGGGGCATCAATTGTCTCAGGACAGAAGGGGCATCAACTGTCACAGGACAGAAGGGGCTGCGCCCGTAGCAGGACAGAAGGGGCATCAACCGTCGCAGGACAAAAGGGGCTGTACCCGTAGCAGGACAGAAGGGGCATCAACCGTCGCAGGACAGAAAGGGCATCATCCGTCGCAGGACAGAAAGGGCATCATCCGTCGCAGGACAGAAAGGGCATCAACTGTCGCAGGACAGAAGGGGCTGCACCCATCACAGGACAGAAGGAGCTGCACCCATCACAGGATGGAAAGGGCTGCACCCATCGCTGACAGAAAGGGCTGCACCTGTCGCAGGACAGAAGGGGCATCAACCATCGCAGGACATAAGGGGCTGTACCCATCGCAGGACAGAATAGGCCGCAACAGTCGCAGGACAGAAGGGTCATCAACCGTCGCAGGACAGAAGGGGCTGCACTAGTAGCAGGACAGAAGGGGTGGTGACCATCGCAGGACATAAGGGGCTGCACCCGTTGCAGGACAGAAGGGGCTGCACCCGTCACAGGACATAAGGAGCATCAACCGTCGCAGGACAGAAGGGGCATCAACCGTCGCAGGACAGAAGTGGCTGCACCATACTTGCCGACTTTTCAATGTCCCTCTTCGGGAGAACAATTATTGGCATCATAGCCGTCAGCGTTTTGGGATGCCGACATGGAACAAAGAGAATGTCATCTACACTGGAATAGGGGAGTATTATTAATTTCTGTTACAGGTACCCTATCTATTCTACTGGACCGAAGGCCTTCATGGGATGAAGGTTAGAATATGTATGTATGTATGTAAGTAAGTATGTAAGTGGGTATGTATGTACATGGGCATGTATGTATGTGTGTAAGTTGGCATGTATGTATGTGTGTAAGTGGGTATGTATGTATGTATGTATGTATGTGTGTAAGTGGGCATGTATGTGTGTAAGTGGGTATGTATGTATGTATGTATGTATGTGTGTAAGTGGGTAGGTATGTATGTATGTATGTATGTATGTATGTGTGTATGTAAGTGGGCATGTATGTGTGTAAGTGGGTATGTATGTATGTATGTATGTATGTATGTATGTATGTGTGTGTGTAAGTGGGTATGTATGTATGTGTGTAAGTGGGTATGTATGTATGTGTGTATGTGTGTAAGTGGGCATGTATTTATGTGTGTAAGTGGGTATGTATGTATTTATGTGTGTAAGTGGGTATGTATGTATGTTTAATAAAGTTTTACTTTCAAAGTGTGTGTGTGTGTACTGTGGTTATTGTAATATTTGTACCAGCGGGCAAATTAATTACTTGTGGTTATCCAATTAGCGTGGTTATCCAATTAGCAACATGCAGGGGAGTCTTGTAGGGACCTGGGTGATCGGGATAGCCCCGGGTCCTTGGGTGTTTTTAATGGGGGTTCCACTCACCCAGGGACCCCAACCAAGGCTGACTAGTTGGGGGGTAACAAAGAATATACACCGTACCACCTTGGTGGGGCGGGGTATACAGGCGCTTGGAGGTGGGTTATTTGGCAAGCTGCTCACACCATGGGGAGATCAGCCCCCCAAAAAAGGGGAAGAATTGGAAAACAAACAAATGGTGGAGCGCTAACACAAAATAGAATTTGACCAATTGGGTATAACAAATATTTTATTTACTAAAATGGTATACAGATTTTTTTAAAAAGCAATTGCATTTTCCATAGTACAATATAATAAAGTGCACAGCCTATTGGGGAACATATAATTGCATGAATGCAGTAGGGAATATCTCACTTGTTCCTAGATACGCTCTCCTGGGATGGGTATCACGATCTCCCACATCAATTGAAACTGGTTTGGCGGGTGTCCATAAATCTGCTGGAGTTAGTTTGAAAACCTGGTCCAGATGGTATAGGACCTTGAATGATATGTCCTTGGTAGGTGACTCCAGATGTAGTAGCAGGTGGTGGTTTCCCTTAGAATGTCCAGTAAATGTCCAAACAAATGGGCCGGTGAGATAAAGGAAAGCTGGTCCAAGTTGAGATCTTGTTGTGTTCCCAAAGTGATAGGCTGTAGACACTTGGACTGACGCGTTTCGTCGTCCACAGACAACTTTTTCAAAGGTATACTGTGATGTCCCAAGTCAGGGTTTATATACCTCTACACAGGAAGTAAAACATTTGACCTTTCATTTCATTACCCAATTGGTCAAACATAAATAAAGAATAAAAAACATGATTTATACATTACATAACTTAATAATAAGTATTGATCAATAGGAGGCAGTCTGTCAGGTAAAATAATATCAGAATGACATAATATAAAGATCTATAAACCACTTTCTAAAGGTATCAGCGTTGCACATCCGGTTGTTGGAACGCACGCCGCGTCCAACTTCCGGTTTCTGTGGAACGCACATCGTAATATACAATCTATTAAGGATGGATGTGTATAGATTCATATACTTGTTATTTTGTACGGCTGCAGTGAGAGCGTTATTATGGCTCGTCTTGTGTATCGGAGCCTACTGCGTAGGTTACTCCGATGTTTAGATGTTTAAGCTGGGATTTCCGGCTTCCGGCTAGTGTCAAATGACGCCGGGGTGCTTTTACCGGGACTTCCGGCTTCCGGCTGATGTAAACATGAAGCCGGAGTTTCCGGCCGCTGGCATGAACTGTCACAGTTTCGGACAGAATTACTGGACGTACTTAGCGTTTCCTGTAATTGGAACGCATTTTGAAGTTCTATATCCGGATATCAGCGGATTTTTTGTCATTAAATAGCACAGCTCGTACATTGACATTATAACATTCTATGTATAATATAAGTCTGTTTACATTATTGTTAAAGGATGTTACAGTATTTTTTATTATTATAAACAAACAGATTCTTAGATGAGAAGACGTGAGGCTGGTTGTCATAGTAACGTTGCGTTCAATATCATTCGAATCAATGCAATTAGAGAAATTTATAAGGCAATTTATATGTGCTGTTGAGACATAAATATAATTAAAAAAAATATGCATATATATATATATATATATATATCTGCAAGTAAATTGTCATGATGACTCTAGATATTTACAAATAGAAGGAGAGGGAGAAGCGATGAGATAAGTATCGTAACCCAGGGTTATGGTAAACAAAAATAAAGTTTAGCATATATCCTGGGTTAAATACAAAAGATTATAAACAATATAAATTAAAGTAGAAAGTAGCATAAAGTAGATCTAATTTACTAGGTTTCTACTATACTGAATTAGGAATGTGGAGATTTTCTGTATATGCAACAGTGTTCAGTCTAAACGTTTCCAAAAATATTTTGTTATTGTTGAACATATTATTTCCCTACATTATTAACATTTGTATATATGGCAATGGAACCAGAAAGGCCAGGGACTAGCAAGAGGAAAGGGCTGGAAGATCATCTATTTAGTTATCAGCATTAATCATAAGTAGTTCAAAGTTCACGCTAGAGTATAGTGTGGAGGAGGAGGCATTGGGTTGTTCTGATCACAAGCACACATTAAGTTCCACTTGGTCATTTAATCCTTCTGGGTGGATAGAGTTCATTTTGTGCATCCAATATATTTCTTGGCGGCAGAGGGTGGTAAAGCGATCTCCACCTCGCTTAGTGCTTTGAATATGCTCCAACCCTACAATTTTTAAACACTTAGGATCACTGTTATGATGTATGAGATAATGTTTAGAGACACTATGGTTTGTTTTTTTGTTTATAATGTTACGTCTATGTTCTAAGAAACGGGTTTTTAATGTCCTAGTTGTACGTCCTATGTAGTTTATGTCACAGGAACATGTTAACATATATATGACAAATGCTGTCTCACAATTAATAAATGATCTGATCTTATAAGATTTTTTATCCGCCATGATTATACTCTGTTCTTTGTTCTGAATGTGTGAGCATGTTATACATCTGGTCTTATTGCACCTAAAGCAGCCAAGAATAGATTTGGATAGAGCATCTAACCAATTGGTATTTGTGTTTTCCTCACCCTTGAAAAAACTCGGTGCCAACATATTTTTTATTGTTTTATTTTTCTTAAAAATAAATTTGGGGCCTTTAGGGAGTTGGTCCCTCAGTATAGGGTCGCATTTTAACAGATTATAATTTTTGTTAATGATATGTTTAATTTGATGTGATTCGCTATTATATGTGGAGATAAAGGGAATCTCATTATTGTCCTGCTTATCTTGTGTATCTTTTTGGTCCCTCCTCTTTTTGGGGATAAGTAATTGAGCTCTATCCAATTTTTCTGCATCCTTAAATGCTTTATCAACCAAACTTTTGGGGTACCCCTGTTCTAAGAACGCTTTGGTCATATTAATGCCCTGTTCTCTGAAGGAGAACGCAGGAATTGACCCCAAGGAATATTTTTCTTCCAGGGGGGGTAATGTGCACTCTGGTAATGGAGATACTGTATGAATTTGTGTTGACCTCTTTATTGTAATTTGAGGTATGGATCTTATTGTCCATAATGGTAAGGGTTATGTCTAAATAGTTCATCTGAGTTGGGTGGTAAGTGTGTGTAAATGATAAATTAAAAGAATTAGAATTCAAATAAGTGACAAATGAAAGTGCTGAATTTTCATCCCCATCCCAAATCAAGAATAAATCATCTATATAACGGCCATAGAGGACCAGGTTCGCCCCATGCCCGCCCCCCCCCACAAGCTGGTCTTCGACCATGCCCATGTAGAGGTTGGCGTAGCTGGGGGCAAATCTGGTCCCCATGGCCGTCCCCATCACCTGTAAATAATAAGTGTCATTAAAAATACAATAATTATGTTGTAAAATAAACTGAATAGAATCTAAAAGAAACGTGATGTGAGTATCACTGAGATCCCCATCAATGATTAATCTATTTGATATTGCTTTAAGACCCAAGTCATGTGGAATATTTGTGTATAGACTTGAAACGTCTAATGTAAGGAAGGCATAGCCTTCTTTCCAATTAACATCCTGAATCAATTTGAGAAAATGTTGGGTGTCTTTGATGTTGGATCTCAGTGATTGCACCCGTGATTGTAAAAATGAATCAACATAAGCAGAGAGATTGGCTGTGAGGGAGTGAATGCCAGAAATAACAGTCCTCAATATCTCTCTGAAATTTTCTGCATTTAGTCTCCATTAGAGAATTATGGACTATAAAGGGGGGGACATAAGGGCTTATAGGAAAAGAGCATTTCAATCAGAAAGGAGTAGGGATCAGCCGGTTTACTCTAACCAGAGGGAATTTACCCATAACAGACCCAATAGTGACAGATATGAAGGGTCAAAACACAATTACAGGAGAGACAATAGGGGTCAATACAACTCCCCAGTACAAAGGCCAAATTATCAAGCACAGATAAACCACACACCCAGAAATGGATCCTATTTAGAAGCCAGACCCAAAACCACTCCTAGAATTTCTTATAGAGATCACAACTCCGGGGGTTTTTTAGAACCCCCACAACATCAATCCAATCAGAAGGAGGCGAGATGGGAACTGGTCACCAGGAATCCCAACAAAAAAAGAAGGAATTCAGATTTAGAGGAGGAAGAGGAGGGAGAAAGCTTCGCCTTAAAAAATTAAGATCAATTAAAGATAGAGAAAGTGTAAAGAAAAAACAGGTGTTTAATTTGTCTTCTAGAACCCTCAGTAGAGGGGAAATCCAAATTTTAGAGAAAGGCCTGAAGTTTTCCCCCTCCACACCTCCCAACCTCTTTATACTGTTTGTCGAACTCAATCTATTTCTCAGAACACTCTGTAGGAAAAAATATTTTGCTACTAAAAAGATCAATAGTACAGGTGAACCAGCCTTCCCGATCATACTTGATCAGGAGGATGACCAAACATTACGAGAACTTGAAAGCCTATTAGAGGAAAATAATTCACCGAATAAATTTATCTTTAATTTAGATAGAGATCGGAAAGAGTTCAGAAAAAGATCTGAATTCTACCCTATCAGATCAAAAGGAACCGCCCTCGACACCTTTTATAAAGTGACCATGGAGGATTTTAAGACTCTATGCCTAAAAAACTCCGAAAAAACCCACAAAAGAGATAATCTCAAGAAGGAGGAAAGATTAGCCCTGACTAAATTACAGAAGGACCCCAAAATAATAATTAAGGAGGCCGACAAGGGGGGGGGGTGTGGTAATCCAGGACACATCCGATTACTTATCAGAGGCCTACAGGCAACTTCAAAATACTACACACTATATAAAATTACAACAGGACCCCACAAATGAATATAATAAGATTCTAAAAACACATTTGGATAAAGCACTAATGGAGAATATTATCTCCAAAGATGAATTCAAATTTATTTTTGTAGATCACCTCACTACCCCCACTTATTATCACTTACCAAAAATTCATAAATCACTCACCTCACCTCCTGGGTGCCCTATTATTTCTGGCATTCACTCCCTCACTGCCAATCTCTCTGCTTATGTTGATTCATTTTTACAATCACGGGTGCAATCACTGAGATCCAACATCAAAGACACCCAACATTTTCTCAAATTGATTCAGGATGTTAATTGGAAAGAAGGCTATGCCTTCCTTACATTAGACGTTTCAAGTCTATACACAAATATTCCACATGACTTGGGTCTTAAAGCAATATCAAACAGATTAATCATTGATGGGGATCTCAGTGATACTCACATCACGTTTCTTTTAGATTCTATTCAGTTTATTTTACAACACAATTATTTTATTTTTAATGACACTTATTATTTACAGGTGATGGGGACGGCCATGGGGACCAGATTTGCCCCCAGCTACGCCAACCTCTACATGGGCATGGTCGAAGACCAGCTCGTGTGGGGGGGCGGGCATGGGGCGAACCTGGTCCTCTATGGCCGTTATATAGATGATTTATTCTTGATTTGGGATGGGGATGAAAATTCAGCACTTTCATTTGTCACTTATTTGAATTCTAATTCTTTTAATTTATCATTTACACACACTTACCACCCAACTCAGATGAACTATTTAGACATAACCCTTACCATTATGGACAATAAGATCCATACCTCAAATTACAATAAAGAGGTCAACACAAATTCATATCTCCATTACCAGAGTGCACATTACCCCCTCTGGAAGAAAAATAAACATTGGGGTCAATTCCTGCGTTTACGCAGGAATTGTTCTAATCTTTCCTCCTTCAGAGAACAGGGCATTAATATGACCAAAGCATTCTTAGAACAGGGGTACCCCAAAAGTTTGGTTGATAAAGCATTTAAGGATGCAGAAAAATTGGATAGAGCTCAATTACTTATCCCCAAAAAGAGGAGGGACCAAAAAGATACACAAGATAAGCAGGACAATAATGAGATTCCCTTTATCTCCACATATAATAGCGAATCACATCAAATTAAACATATCATTAACAAAAATTATAATCTGTTAAAATGCGACCCTATACTGAGGGACCAACTCCCTAAAGGCCCCAAATTTATTTTTAAGAAAAATAAAACAATAAAAAATATGTTGGCACCGAGTTTTTTCAAGGGTGAGGAAAACACAAATACCAATTGGTTAGATGCTCTATCCAAATCTATTCTTGGCTGCTTTAGGTGCAATAAGACCAGATGTATAACATGCTCACACATTCAGAACAAAGAACAGAGTATAATCATGGCGGATAAAAAATCTTATAAGATCAGATCATTTATTAATTGTGAGACAGCATTTGTCATATATATATGTTAACATGTTCCTGTGACATAAACTACATAGGACGTACAACTAGGACATTAAAAACCCGTTTCTTAGAACATAGACGTAACATTATAAACAAAAAAACAAACCATAGTGTCTCTAAACATTATCTTATACATCATAACAGTGATCCTAAGTGTTTAAAAATTGTAGGGTTGGAGCATTTTCAAAGCACTAAGCGAGGTGGAGATCGCTTTACCACCCTCTGCCGCCAAGAAATATATTGGATGCACAAAATGAACTCTCTCCACCCAGAAGGATTAAATGACCAAGTGGAACTTAATGTGTGCTTGTGATCAGAACAACCCAATGCCTCCTCCTCCACACTATACTCTAGCGTGAACTTTGAACTACTTATGATTAATGCTGATAACTAAATAGATGATCTTCCAGCCCTTTCCTCTTGCTAGTCCCTGGCCTTTCTGGTTCCATTGCCATATATACAAATGTTAATAATGTAGGGAAATAATATGTTCAACAATAACAAAATATTTTTGGAAATGTATAGACTGAACACTGTTGCATATACAGAAAATCTCCACATTCCTAATTCAGTATAGTAGAAACCTAGTAAATTAGATCTACTTTATGCTACTTTCTACTTTAATTTATATTGTTTATAATCTTTTGTATTTAACCCAGGATATATGCTAAACTTTATTTTTGTTTACCATAACCCTGGGTTACGATACTTATCTCATCGCTTCTCCCTCTCCTTCTATTTGTAAATATCTAGAGTCATCATGACAATTTACTTGCAGATCATATATATATATATATATATATATATATATATATATATATATATGCATATTTTTTTTAATTATATTTATGTCTCAACAGCACATATAAATTGCCTTATAAATTTCTCTAATTGCATTGATTCGAATGATATTGAACGCAACGTTACTATGACAACCAGCCTCACGTCTTCTCATCTAAGAATCTGTTTGTTTATAATAAAAAAAATACTGTAACATACTTTAACAATAATGTAAACAGACTTATATTATACATAGAATGTTATAATGTCAATGTACGAGCTGTGCTATTTAATGACAAAAAATCCGCTGATATCCGGATATAGAACTTCAAAATGCGTTCCAATTACAGGAAACGCTAAGTACGTCCAGTAATTCTGTCCGAAACTGTGACAGTTCATGCCGGCGGCCGGAAACTCCGGCTTCATGTTTACATCAGCCGGAAGTCCCGATAAAAGCACCCCGGCGTCATTTGACTCTAGCCGGAAGCCGGAAATCCCAGCTTAAACATCTAAACATCGGAGTAACCTACGCAGTAGGCTCCGATACACAAGACGAGCCATAATAACGCTCTCACTGCAGCCGTACAAAATAACAAGTATATGAATCTATACACATCCATCCTTAATAGATTGTATATTACGATGTGCGTTCCACAGAAACCGGAAGTTGGACGCGGCGTGCGTTCCAACAACCGGATGTGCAACACTGATACCTTTAGAAAGTGGTTTATAGATCTTTATATTATGTCATTCTGATATTATTTTACCTGACAGACTGCCTCCTATTGATCAATACTTATTATTAAGTTATGTAATGTATAAATCATGTTTTTTATTCTTTATTTATGTTTGACCAATTGGGTAATGAAATGAAAGGTTAAATGTTTTACTTCCTGTGTAGAGGTATATAAACCCTGACTTGGGACATCACAGTATAGCTTTGAAAAAGTTGTCTGTGGACGACGAAACGCGTCAGTCCAAGTGTCTACAGCCTATCACTTTGGGAACACAACAAGATCTCAACTTGGACCAGCTCTCCTTTATCTCACTGGCCCATTTGTTTGGACATTTACTGGACATTCTAAGGGAAACCACCACCTGCTACTACATCTGGAGTCACCTACCAAGGACATATCATTCAAGGTCCTATACCATCTGGACCAGGTTTTCAAACTAACTCCAGCAGGTTTATGGACACCCGCCAAACCAGTTTCAATTGATGTGGGAGATCGTGATACCCATCCCAGGAGAGCGTATCTAGGAACAAGTGAGATATTCCCAACTGCATTCATGCAATTATATGTTCCCTAATAGGCTGTGCACTTTATTATATTGTACTATGGAAAATGCAATTGCTTTTTAAAAAAATCCGTATACCATTTTAGTAAATAAAATATTTGTTATACCCAATTGGTCAAATTCTATTTTGTGTTAGTGCTCCACCATTTGTTAGTTGGGGGGTAATTCCATGTCCACGGGGATCACTGGCCCAGTGCTTGTTCTTTACATACTGGGGACCTGATGGAAATGTTCTCCTGTATTTTAGAACCAGCTCAAAGAGCTCAGGACTAGATATGCTTAGGAGGGGGGAACCCACAGGGGGGTTTATTATTCATTTGTAAATCTTTCTATAAATCTCGCTGATCTCACTCACGGATCTCTCTGATCACACTGATCTCCCAGATCTCTCTGATCTCACTCACGGATCTCTCTGATCACACTGATCTCACAGATCTCTCTGATCTCACTCACGGATCTCTCTGATCACACTGCTCTCCCTCAATGATCTCCCAGATCCCGCTGATCTCACTCACGGATCTCTCTGATCACACTGATCTCCCTCAATGATCTCCCAGATCTCACTCACGGATCTCTCTAATCACACTGATCTCACAGATCTCTCTGATCTCACTCACGGATCTCTCTGATCACACTGATCTCCCTCAATGATCTCCCAGATCTCACTCACGGATCTCTCTGATCACACTGATCTCACAGATCTCTCTGATCTCACTCACGGATCTCTCTGATCACACTGATCTCCCTCAATGATCTCCCAGATCTCACTCACGGATCTCTCTGATCACACTGATCTCACAGATCTCTCTGATCTCACTCACGGATCTCTCTGATCACACTGATCTCCCTCAATGATCTCCCAGATCTCGCTGATCTCACTCACGGATCTCTCTGATCACACAAATCGCACAGATGTCTCTGATATTACTCATGGATCTCTCTGATCACACTGATCTCCCTCAATGATTTTCCAGATCTCACTCAGGAATCTCACTGATCTCACTCACGGATCTCTCTGATCACACTGGTCACACGGATCTCATTGATCACAAGGATCTCATTGATCACACTGATCTCTCTGATCATACGGATCTCATTGATCACAAGGATCTCATTGATCACACGGATCTCACTGATCACCAGGATTATTATTATTATTATTATTATAATTTTATTTATAAGGCGCTACAAGTGTTTCGCAGCGCCGTACATAGGAACAATACAGGGAGACAAAGCTTGGCATAACATTGAATACATAACAAAAATACCATACAAATAAAGAGCACCACAGTTCAATACACATTACAGCTTAAATGTAAGTAGTGAGGACCCAATCAACATACAACTAGAGGCTTGAGGCCAATGATGGAGATGAGTATGCAGACAAAGATGGTCACTGAGGGCGGGATGTTGTAACATCCGCGCCCATTATCGCCGGCTACCGCATTATTAGTAACGGCATATGCTATAACATATGCCGTTATTCATGCAAGGGACAGCTCTTGCGGTAAGAGCTGTCCCTTGCGATGCGGTGCCGGCGCTGGACTTCCGGGTCTGTGACCCGGGAGTCCATCTGCGCATGCGCAGACCCCGGCGCCGGCCGCAGGGCACGCTGGGAGGGATCCGTGACGGATCCCTCAAACAGCGCTGCGGTAAGAAGCCCATAGGCTTCTGCAGGGATTCGCCAGCTTTAGCTGGCGATTCCCTCCGCAGCGCTGACACTGCGGAGGCGCCATATAGCATATAGAGATGCGGTAGAAACCCCGAAAACGGGGTTTTTACCGCATTTCTGCTATATAGCATCCCGCCCTGAGTGTTGGAGTAAAGGAGAGCTGTGAGTGACATGTGAAGAGAAGAGGGCTTTGACAACAGGAGGGAAGAGGGCCCTGCTCAGAGGAGCTTACAATCTAGTAGGAAGGGGAGACAGACAGATTACAAGAGGTGCAAGCGAGTGGGTGGTGGTTAGATAGCAGGATGTAAACAGGCAAGGGGTCGGAGAACCAGCTGGTTTATGCAGTGGAAGGGTACGCTTTGATGAATAGGTGAGTTTTCAGTGCCCGTTTGAAGCTTTGCAAGGTCGGGGAGAGTCTAATGGAGCGAGGGAGTGCGTTCCACTGAAGGGGTGCAGCACGGGCAAAGTCCTGTACTCTAGCATGGGAAGCAGTGATCAGGGTGGAGGAGAGACGACAGTCGTCAGCCGACCTTAGAGGGCGGGAGGGTGTATGAATGGAGATGAGGTTAGAGATATATGGAGCAATGGAATTAGAGATGACCCTGTATGTGAGTGTGAGGTGTTTGAAGAGGATTCTGTAGGGGAATGGAAGCCAGTGCAGATTTTGTTGAAGGGGAGTGGCAGGATCTCTCTGATCACAAGGATCTCTCTGATCACAAGGATCTCATTGATCACAAGGATCTCACTGATCACAAGGATCTCACTGATCACAAGGATCTCACTGATCACAAGGATCTCATTGATCACAAGGATCTCTCTGATCACAAGGATCTCTCTGATCACAAGGATCTCTCTGATCACACTGATCACAAGGATCTCTCTGATCACAAGGATCTCACTGATCACAAGGATCTCTCTGATTACACGGATCTCACTGATCACAAGGATATCATTGATCACATTGATCACACGGATCTCATTGTTCACAAGGATCTCTCTGATCACAAGGATCTCTCTGATCCGTGCATGCTTCTGCAAACCACGAGTCAAAGGCACTTGTATATTAGTACATATGCAATTATTATTGGCAATTATTATTGGCATGAATGTCACTGCTTTGTACATACGGCCCTTTATCTCTCTCCAGTACATAGACCCCGCAGCCCATGATGTGGCAGTTAGGAGCTGATTAGTTGATCAGTGTACAAAGGCGCTGTTGCTTACTGAGGTGCTGACATCACAGATGGGGAGGTAAAGGCCATGGGCGTCCCTGAGCGGTGACTGGGAGGTGTCTCCCCCGCGTGGTGGGCGCTCTCTGGCACGCGGTCTTGGCATTGCTTTCCTCCCAGGAGCTGCGGAGACAGGACGTCACATTACCAGGCACCTGCTGTGGAGAAATACTTCTTCCTGCGCCCTTTTGGTTTTTGACTGCAAAGTAATAAAAATCTATTACAATTATTATTATTTATTTTTCTCATCATTGGTCTTTCTGAGGATTTCCTTCTGGTTTTTGTCTGGTCATTTCAGAAACGTGTCACTAGATGGCAGCAGCTGGCAACAAATGGAGAATGCGACATTGGGCCTAATTCTGGTTCACTCTCAAAAAGGAAATTCTCTCTCTAATGGAAAAAACCATGCTGCACTGCAGGTGGGGCAGATGTAACATGGGCAGAGAGCGAACTTGCTTTTGCGAGTGAACCAGAATCTGGCCCATTGTGTATACAGGATTACAGAGTATATTGGACTAGTTAAAAGCCTGTCAAAATAACTAGTTCTGCAATGTACATTCACTTTGAGCTGTGACAGTTTTTAGCAAACAAACTCTCCACCCCACCCCCAGTCCCTATCTGCTCCCTACCTCCAATCTCTGCCCTCACAGCTCTGTCTTCATATTCAGCAGGTTTGAAACAGATCAGTGTCCCTGGAAAAATTACTTTCACTTTCAGTTATGACATATTTTAGCACACAAAGGAATAATTTAGTCTGTCGAGTGGCCTCTAGTGGTCAGTGGCGGTACCTCATAGAGGTGAGTAGTAGTTATATATAGATGTGTAGGAAGCTAGCAGTATCCCCGCAGACCCCGTGTATTATACCATGTTATACTGTGCGTCTTTGTATGTCTGTCGAGTGGCCTCTAGTGGTCACTGGCGGTACCTCATAGAGGTGAGGAGTAGTTATATATAAATGTGTAGGAAGCTTGCAGTACCCCCGCAGACCCCCGTGTATTATACCATGTTATATTGTGCATCTATGTAGGTCTGTCGAGTGGCCTCTAGTGGTCAGTGGCGGTGCCTCATAGAGGTGAGGAGTAGTTATATGTAGATGTGTATGAAGCTAGCAGTACCCCCGCAGACCCCAGTGTATTATACCATGTTATACTGTGCGTCTTTGTATGTCTGTCGAGTGGCCTCTAGTGGTCAGTGGCGGTGCCTCATAGAGGTGAGGAGTAGGTATATATAGATGTGTAGGAAGCTAGCAGTACCCCCGCAGACCCCGTGTATTATACCATGTTATACTGTGCGTCTATGTAGGTCTGTCGAGTGGCCTCTAGTGGTCAGTGGCGGTACCTCATAGAGGTGAGGAGTAGTTATATATAGATGTGTAGGAAGCTAGCAGTACCCCCGCAGACCCCCGTGTATTATACCATGTTATACTGTGCGTCTATGTATGTCTGTCGAGTGGCCTCTAGTGGTCAGTGGCGGTACCTCATAGAGGTGAGGAGTAGTTATATATAGATGTGTAGGAAGCTAGCAGTATCCCCGCAGAGCCCCGTGTATTATACCATGTTATACTGTGCGTCTATGTAGGTCTGTCGAGTGGCCTCTAGTGGTCAGTGGCGGTACCTCATAGAGGTGAGGAGTAGTTATATATAGATGTGTAGGAAGCTAGCAGTACCCCCGCAGACCCCCGTGTATTATACCATGTTATACTGTGCGTCTATGTATGTCTGTCGAGTGGCCTCTAGTGGTCAGTGGCGGTACCTCATAGAGGTGAGGAGTAGTTATATATAGATGTGTAGGAAGCTAGCAGTATCCCCGCAGAGCCCCGTGTATTATACCATGTTATACTGTGCGTCTATGTAGGTCTGTCGAGTGGCCTCTAGTGGTCAGTGGCGGTACCTCATAGAGGTGAGGAGTAGTTATATATAGATGTGTAGGAAGCTAGCAGTACCCCCTGTGTATTATACCATGTTATACTGTGCGTCTATGTAGGTCTGTCGAGTGGCCTCTAGTGGTCAGTAGCGGTACCTCATAGAGGTGAGGAGTAGTTATATATAGATGTGTAGGAAGCTAGCAGTACCCCCGCAGACCCCCGTGTATTATACCATGTTATACTGTGCGTCTATGTAGGTCTGTGGAGTGGCCTCTAGTGGTCAGTGGCGGTACCTCATAGAGGTGAGGAGTAGTTATATATAGAAGTGTAGGAAGCTAGCAGTATCCCCGCAGACCCCCGTGTATTATACCATGTTATACTGTGCGTCTATGTATGTCTGTCGAGTGGCCTCTAGTGGTCAGTGGCGGTACCTCATAGAGGTGAGGAGTAGTTATATATAGATGTGTAGGAAGCTAGCAGTACCCCCTGTGTATTATACCATGTTATACTGTGCGTCTATGTAGGTCTGTCGAGTGCCCTCTAGTGGTCAGTAGCGGTACCTCATAGAGGTGAGGAGTAGTTATATATAGATGTGTAGGAAGCTAGCAGTACCCCCGCAGACCCCCGTGTATTATACCATGTTATACTGTGCGTCTATGTAGGTCTGTGGAGTGGCCTCTAGTGGTCAGTGGCGGTACCTCATAGAGGTGAGGAGTAGTTATATATAGAAGTGTAGGAAGCTAGCAGTACCCCCGCAGACCCCCGTGTATTATACCATGTTATACTGTGCATCTATGTATGTCTGTCGAGTGGCCTCTAGTGGTCACTGGCGGTACCTCATAGAGGTGAGGAGTAGTTATTGTGGGGTTTTAGCATCAAACGGGTAGGCACAGGTGAGGATTTGGCACAGACTTAGACAGTGACATCACGGCTTGGGTCCAAAACAGGGCTTGCCTGAGTTTTATTGCAGCACTCAGAGCAAGAAACTAACAACAGCCTTTACACTTCAGGCAAAACAGAAAACAAAAACCTGCTCGTCTGAGCTCTAACTAAACAGAATAAACGTCCCTCTCTATACCAGGGCCACACTATGTGACACTGGACACACACAGCAGATATAGAGCAAGTAATGCAGTACTTACAGCCTTGTCTCTCTCTAGCAGCAGCTTACTGCCTCCAACACCCAGGGAGAGAGAGAGAGCCCTAAGGAGAGGGCTGACTCCTTTTTAAAGAATCAGGTGTTCTCCTGATTACCAGCCCAGGACAGAACACCCTTTGTAAGCCGGAGCTTACCACACAGATTGAAATAGCCTGCAGTCTATATGCCATAAGACAGGATTCTAGGGGAAAAGTACCTGCCGTCTATGACTTTCCCTGCCACTGTCTTACATACCCTCCCCCTCTGTTCGAACCTGTGGGGTCGGACACTGTCTGCCAACTGGCAGTATGTTCGGGATAGGGCATCGGCATTACCCTGAAGCCTTCCTGCTCTGTGTTCCACTGTAAATTTGAAATTTTGCAAATTGAGAAACCATCTCATGACCCTTGCATTTCTCTCTTTGGCTTGGTACATCCATGTAAGTGGGGAGTGATCAGTGATTAATCTAAAGGAGCGTCCTAAGAGATAGTACTTTAGGGATTCAAGGGCCCACTTGATTGCTAAGCACTCCCGCTCGACTATACTGTAGTTTCTCTCCGTAGGTGTGAGCTTCCTGCTCAAATATGTTACCGGGTGTTCCTCTCCACCAACTTCTTGGGAGAGGACAGCACCTAGTCCCACATCAGAAGCATCAGTCTGTACGACAAACTCTTTTTTAAAATCTGGAGTGATCAGGACTGGTTGATTACAAAGGGCCACTTTTAATTCTTGGAATGCCCTTTCAGCCTCTGGGTTCCAGCTGACCATAACTGCCCTACCTCCTTTGGTAAGATCGGTTAGGGGCGCTGCTATGGTTGCAAACTGGGGAATGAACCTACGGTAATACCCCAGAATTCCCAAAAAAGCCCTGACTTGTTTTTTTGTCGAAGGACGAGGCCAGTCTTGGATAGCCTCCACTTTATTTATTTGTGGCTTTATTATACCTCTCCCGATAACATACCCCAGGTAACGTTTTTGGACCTCCCCAGATATGGCCTGTCTATGCGCTTCTGGTACTCTATAGGGTTTTAAGCGTACCCGAACTCCAGGTTCGGTGACAATGTCATGTTTTATGGCTGTGGTGCGCCCTGGAAGTTCTGAGAACACATCATAATTCCTTTGTACTAACTCTTTAGTTTCCTGCTTCTGGGATTTGGACAGGGTCTCTGACACCCGCACCTCTGGGCTATCACTAGAGGGGGCGCTTACAGCTGTCAGAGTCTCTCTGTCTTTCCAGGGTTTAATTAAGTTCACATGGTACAACTGTTCTGGCTTCCGTTTACCTGGTTGATACACTTTATAATTTACACTTCCCACTTTTTTATCTACCCGATACAGTAGATCCTGGTTAATGGCCATATATGGGAACTCTTTGTCAGCATTGGGGTATTGGGGCTCACCATTTATGACTTTAGGATTTTCCCTAGCTCTTAATAAGGTGGGATCTCTAAGTTGAGCAGTCCCAAAATTATCACGTGACATCTCTAGCTCAGGCATGTCACACGCTTCTTCCTGCTCCTCAGCTTCACCTGCAAGAACAGCTAGGGGAAAACGGTCAGATTCAATAGTGGTCACCCCTACCGTTTGAACCTCAGTATCCTGATCAAAAGGCTCAGGACTAATCACAGGGCACACATTCTCATTATTAACAGCACTTCTAGTGCAGTGTACATTCTGTTTCCACAAGTCCCAGAACAATGGGAAGTCTCTTCCCAGGATCACACTATGCATCAGGGTCTCTACCACGCCCACTTCATGGGACACAGTTCCACAAGTACTCTTTAGCTGGACTAAAGCTGTGGGATACTCCTTGGTGTCCCCATGTATGCACAAGACCCCTATGTAACGTCCTGTGAGTGTCCCAGGGTCTACCAAGCTGGCATGGATGAGAGTAACTAAACTCCCAGAGTCCAGTAGAGCCCTCCCGGGATAACCATCCACCTTTACATGACATATTTGCTGTCCAGTTTCTGACACAGTCTCAGCAGAGAAAACAGAACGTGCATATAAAGAGCTTCGCCTGGCTGTATCACACTCCATTGGCTCAGAAGTAAGGGGGCAATTGGCAGCAATCTGCCCAGGTCCATGACAACGCCAACACTGTATGCGGCCCCAGTCTTTTTGCGACCCAGGTTTGGACCCTACTGTCCCTTGGGAACGCCTCTCCACTGTTTGTTCCCCATCTAGGCCACCTCCCTTTACAACATTATTCACCCCTCTAGTAAACGGAACAGTCTTACCAGATGATCCGGCCGCTTTGCTGTTCTTGAGGGTGGAATGTCCAGGAGGCACTTCTTGGAGTAGATTTTCAGTAGCTCTGTACCTCTCAACCAAGTTGACAAGCCCCTCGGCATCATTAGGGTCGCCCTGACCGACCCAGCGCTGAACCTTTGGAGGTAAGGAACAACGATACTTGTCCAGCACGACTCTCTCCACGATCTGCGCTGGTGTAGACTCCTCTGGCTGTAGCCATTTCCTTACCAGGTGGACCAGGTCATACATTTGGGACCGCGCAGGTAACTGTTCAGAAAAAGTCCAGTTATGCACCTTCCGGGCACGCACACTCATGTTTACGCCTAAGCGAGCAAGGATCTCTCCCTTGAGTTTCGCGTAGTCGTTAGCATCCTGCTCACTCAGATCAAAATACGCCTTTTGTGGTTCTCCAGTTAGAAAAGGTGCTACCACACCTGCCCATTGATCCACGGGTAACTGTTCACGCTCTGCTACACGTTCAAACACCGCAAGAAAGGCCTCTACATCATCCGTGAGAGTCATCTTTTGCAGAGATTTCTGTACTGCAGCCCGTGTGGTTGGAAGCAAGGGTTGGGGTGTTTGCACACTCTGCGCCACACTCTTAGCCACATTCTGTATTTGCTCTTGTAATTGCAGATTAATTTGCTGCTGTTCCTTTAAGGCTAGTCTGTTGGATTCAAGCAGCAAAACATTGGTTTCAGCCTGGGCACGCATGGCCTCCTCATGCACCTTTTGCTGATATGCGTTTGCCTGCCGCTGCAGCTCATTTGCCTGCACCAAGTGTTTTAAAAGGTCCTCCATTTAAACAGTCTCCTGTTGCAGTGTTACAGCAGCCTTCAGCCAGGACATGCAAGTATCAGCGCACTCCAGACACTCACTTGTGGCTGGTTGCCTTTAGCAACAACTTCCAGCTTGCTGTAGCAAAAGTCCTATAGTTCGGTGTATGTCTCTTTAAGTGAGATGCTTGCTCGCATTCTCCACCATATGTGGGGTTTTAGCATCAAACGGGTAGGCACAGGTGAGGATTTGGCACAGACTTAGACAGTGACATCACGGCTTGGGTCCAAAACAGGGCTTGCCTGAGTTTTATTGCAGCACTCAGAGCAAGAAACTAACAACAGCCTTTACACTTCAGGCAAAACAGAAAACAAAAACCTGCTCGTCTGAGCTCTAACTAAACAGAATAAACGTCCCTATTTATACCAGGGCCACACTATGTGACACTGGACACACACAGCAGATATAGAGCAAGTAATGCAGTACTTACAGCCTTGTCTCTCTCTAGCAGCAGCTTACTGCCTCCAACACCCAGGGAGAGAGAGAGAGCCCTAAGGAGAGGGCTGACTCCTTTTTAAAGAATCAGGTGTTCTCCTGATTACCAGCCCAGGACAGAACACCCTTTGTAAGCCGGAGCTTACCACACAGATTGAAATAGCCTGCAGTCTATATGCCATAAGACAGGATTCTAGGGGAAAAGTACCTGCCGTCTATGACTTTCCCTGCCACTGTCTTACATTATATATAGAAGTGTAGGAAGCTAGCAGTACCCCCGCAGACCCTGTGTATTATACCATGTTATACTGTGCGTCTATGTAGGTCGGTGGAGTGGCCTCTAGTGGTCAGTGGCGGTACCTCATAGAGGTGAGGAGTAGTTATATATAGATGTGTAGGAAGCTAGCAGTATCCTCGCAGACCCCCGTGTATTATACCATGTTATACTGTGCGTCTATGTATGTCTGTCGAGTGGCCTCTAGTGGTCAGTGGCGGTACCTCATAGAGGTGAGGAGTAGTTATATATAGATGTGTAGGAAGCTAGCAGTACCCCCTGTGTATTATACCATGTTATACTGTGCGTCTATGTAGGTCTGTCGAGTGGCCTCTAGTGGTCAGTAGCGGTATCTCATAGAGGTGAGGAGTAGGTATATATAGATGTGTATGAAGCTAGCAGTGACCCCGCAGACCCCCGTGTATTATACCATGTTATACTGTGCGTCTATGTATGTCTGTCGAGTGGCCTCTAGTGGTCAGTAGCGGTATCTCATAGAGGTGAGGAGTAGTTATATATAGATGTGTAGTAAGCTAGCAGTATCCCCGCAGACCCCCGTGTATTATACCATGTTATACTGTGCGTCTATGTATGTCTGTCGAGTGGCCTCTAGTGGTCAGTAGCGGTATCTCATAGAGGTGAGGAGTAGGTATATATAGATGTGTAGGAAGCTAGCAGTACCCCCGCAGACCCCCGTGTATTATACCATGTTATACTGTGCGTCTATGTATGTCTGTCGAGTGGCCTCTAATGGTCAGTGGCGGTACCTCATAGAGGTGAGGAGTAGTTATATAAAGATGTGTAGGAAGCTAGCAGTACCCCCGCAGACCCCCGTGTATTATACCATGTTATACTGTGCGTCTATGTAGGTCTGTCGAGTGGCCTCTAGTGGTCAGTGGCGGTACCTCATAGAGGTGAGGAGTAGTTATATATAGATGTGTAGGAAGCTAGCAGTATCCCCGCAGACCCCCGTGTATTATACCATGTTATACTGTGCGTCTATGTATGTCTGTCGAGTGGCCTCTAGTGGTCAGTGGCGGTACCTCATAGAGGTGAGGAGTAGTTATATATAGATGTGTAGGAAGCTAGCAGTACTCCCGCAGACCCCGTGTATTATACCATGTTATACTGTGCGTCTATGTATGTCTGTCGAGTGGCCTCTAGTGGTCAGTGGCGGTACCTCATAGAGGTGAGGAGTAGTTATATATAGATGTGTAGGAAGCTAGCAGTACCCCCTGTGTATTATACCATGTTATACTGTGCGTCTATGTAGGTCTGTCGAGTGGCCTCTAGTGGTCAGTAGCGGTACCTCATAGAGGTGAGGAGTAGTTATATATAGATGTGTAGGAAGCTAGCAGTACCCCCGCAGACCCCCGTGTATTATACCATGTTATACTGTGCGTCTATGTAGGTCTGTGGAGTGGCCTCTAGTGGTCAGTGTCGGTACCTCATAGAGGTGAGGAGTAGTTATATATAGAAGTGTAGGAAGCTAGCAGTACCCCCGCAGACCCCCGTGTATTATACCATGTTATACTGTGCGTCTTTGTATGTCTGTCGAGTGGCCTCTAGTGGTCAGTAGTGGTACCTCATAGAGGTGAGGAGTAGTTATATATAGATGTGTAGGAAGCTAGCAGTATCCCCGCAGACCCCCGTGTATTATACCATGTTATACTGTGCGTCTATGTAGGTCTGTCGAGTGGCGTCTAGTGGTCAGTGGCGGTACCTCATAGAGGTGAGGAGTAGTTATATATAGATGTGTAGGAAGCTAGCAGTATCCCCGCAGACCCCCGTGTATTATACCATGTTATACTGTGCGTCCATGTAGGTCTGTCGAGTGGCGTCTAGTGGTCAGTGGCGGTACCTCATAGAGGTGAGGAGTAGTTATATATAGATGTGTAGGAAGCTAGCAGTATCCCCGCAGACCCCCGTGTATTATACCATGTTATACTGTGCGTCTATGTATGTCTGTCGAGTGGCCTCTAGTGGTCAGTGGCGGTACCTCATAGAGGTGAGGAGTAGTTATATATAGATGTGTAGGAAGCTAGCAGTACCCCCGCAGAGCCCCGTGTATTATACCATGTTATATTGTGCATCTATGTAGGTCTGTCGAGTGGCCTCTAGTGGTCAGTGGCGGTGCCTCATAGAGGTGAGGAGTAGTTATATATAGATGTGTAGGAAGCTAGCAGTATCCCCGCAGACCCCGTGTATTATGCCATGTTATACTGTGCGTCTATGTATGTCTGTCGAGTGGCCTCTAGTGGTCAGTGGCGGTACCTCATAGAGGTGAGGAGTAGTTATATGTAGATGTGTAGGAAGCTAGCAGTACCCCCGCAGACCCCCGTGTATTATACCATGTTATACTGTGCGTCTATGTATGTCTGTCGAGTGGCCTCTAGTGGTCAGTGGCGGTACCTCATAGAGGTGAGGAGTAGTTATATATAGATGTGTAGGAAGCTAGCAGTACCCCCGCAGACCCCCGTGTATTATACCATGGGTACTCTTTACTTAGAAGGGCGCCCACGATTTTGATCGTGGGCATCGTTAGTAAAAAATCTCGGGCATCTCGGGCATTGAATGCACTAAAAAATCGGGTGCGATCAACCGACGAGATGCCCGAGATTTCCCATAGGGAACAATGTTAAATGTCTCAATTGACCCAATTTTCCTGTTCAATGCCTCAATTGACCCGATTTTTCCATAGGAAACAATGTTAAATGGGCCACAGAGGCCAAATAGGCACCCTGAAGTGTATAATGGCCACCCGAATTGTTAACGCCACCCCACGATCAACGTCAACCCGATGCGTGGCGAGCGCAGCGAGCCCGCGAGGGGCGGCGGTACGCGTCCTACGACCTTTTCATACCCCCACTATCCACGTCGGCGTGTAGTTGAGAATAGAAAGTGTGGCGAGCGCAGCGAGCCACCGAGCCCGAAGCGTGGCGAGCGCAGCGAGCCCCGCGAGGGGACGCGGACAGCTGTGAAGCCCGCGAGGGGACGCGGATACCTGTGAAGGTATCCGCGTCCCCTCGCGGGGCTCGCTGCGCTCGCCACGCTTCGGGCTTGGTGGCTCGCTGCGCTCGCCACACTTTCTATTCTCAACTCCACGCCGACGTGGATAGTGGGGGTATGAAAAGGTCGTAGGACGCGTACCGCCGCCCCTCGCGGGCTCGCTGCACTCGCCACGCATCGGGTTGACGTTGATCGTGGTGTGGCGTTAACAATTCAGGTGGCCATTATTCACTTCAAGGTGCCTATTTGGCCTCTGTGGCCCATTTAACATTGTTTCCTATGGAAAAATTGGGTCAATTGAGGCATTGAACAGGAAAATTAGGTCAATTGAGACATTTAACATTGTTCCCTATGGGAAATCTCGGGCATCTCGTCTGTCGCATCGCATCTGATTTTTTAGTGCATTCAATGCCCGAGATGGCCGAGATGGGCGCCCTTCTAAGTAAAGAGTACCATACCATGTTATACTGTGCGTCTATGTATGTCTGTCGAGTGGCCTCTAGTGGTCAGTGGCGGTACCTCATAGAGGTGAGGAGTAGTTATATATAGATGTGTAGGAAGCTAGCAGTACCCCCGCAGACCCCGTGTATTATACCATGTTATACTGTGCGTCTATGTATGTCTGTCGAGTGGCCTCTAGTGGTCAGTGGCGGTACCTCATAGAGGTGAGGAGTAGTTATATATAGATGTGTAGGAAGCTAGCAGTACCCCCGCAGACCCTGTGTATTATACCATGTTATACTGTGCGTCTATGTATGTCTGTCGAGTGGCCTCTAGTGGTCAGTGGCGGTACCTCATAGAGGTGAGGAGTAGTTATATATAGATGTGTAGGAAGCTAGCAGTATCCCCGCAGACCCCCGTGTATTATACCATTTTATACTGTGCGTCTTTGTAGGTCTGTGACAGTTTGTGTTACAGGGATCACTGTGTAGTAAGCAGACCCGTCATCCCATCCCTCATTTCCCTACATATCTGTAATACATAATCCCATGCGCACACTTCCTGCGGGGACAGGAAGAGGGGGGGGGGGGGCAAATACTACTCGCAGCATAGACCTGGCAGTAATCATCCCGGGCAGATTGTTATATGGTACTTTATGCCCTGCCCTCAGTAACTTACATTATACACTATGGGAATAACCAGAAATCGATAGCCGGCCGATGTTTTGGTCCTGGTGAGGACCTTTGTCAAGGTGAAAACAAGCAATACAAGCAGCAGTAAACCAACCCAGGCCCCAGTACCACTACCCCATTTTGGTTTGCTGCTGCTTGTATTGCCATCGCCTTGACAAAGGTCCTCACCAGGACCGAAACATCGGCAGGCTATCGATTGGATTAAACTCTGGGTTTATACTTCCGTGACTGAGACTGATGATGTTTTTCCCTCTTTTGGAGGAATTGCAGCGGAAATCTCAGATATCTGCGGATTTACCACTAAGCAACCCGAGGGTCCCTGGAGGCCCGATGACAGGGCTATTTAATGAAGGGCATTTTTAGTAGAGCTGGTGCCGCTGGGCCTGCTGAACACTTTCAGGGACTGACATACATGGCATCATTGTGGAGGCACAGAGTGATGGGTGGAGGCACAGAGTGATGGGAGGAGTCTAATATACCATAACCCATCACATCACACGTGTAGTCAGCAGACAGCACATACATGGCAGCATTGTGGAGGCACAGAGTGATGGGAGGAGTCTGATATACCATAACCCATCACATCACACGTGTAGTCAGCAGACGGCACATACATGGCAGCATTGTGGAGGCACAGAGTGATGGGAGGAGTCTGATATACCATAACCCATCACATCACACGTGTAGTCAGCAGACAGCACATACATGGTAGCATTGTGGGAGCACAGAGTGATGAGAGGAGTCTGATATACCATAACCCATCACATCACACGTGTAGTCAGCAGACAGCACATACATGGCAGCATTGTGGGGGCACAGAGTGATGGTAGGAGTCTAACATACCATAACCCATCACATCACACGTGTAGTCAGCAGACGGCACATACATGGCAGCATTGTGGAGGCACAGAGTGATGGGAGGAGTCTGATATACCATAACCCATCACATCACACGTGTAGTCAGCAGACAGCACATACATGGCAGCAGTGTGGAGGCACAGAGTGATGGGAGGAGTCTGATATACCATAACCCATCACATCACACGTGTAGTCAGCAGACAGCACATACATGGCAGCATTGTGGAGGCACAGAGTGATGGGAGGAGTCTGATATACGTAACCCATCACATCACATGTGTAGTCAGCAGACAGCACATACATGGCAGCATTGTGGGGGCACAGAGTTATGGGAGGAGTCTGATATACCATAACCCATCACATCACACGTGTAGTCAGCAGACAGCACATACATGGCAGCATTGTGGGGGCACAGAGTGATGGGAGGAGTCTAATATACCATAACCCATCACATCACACGTGTAGTCAGCAGACGGCACATACATGGCAGCATTGTGGGGGCACAGAGTGATGGGAGGAGTCTAATATACCATAACCCATCACATCACACGTGTAGTCAGCAGACAGCACATACATGGCAGCAGTGTGGAGGCACAGAGTGATGGGAGGAGTCTGATATACCATAACCCATCACATCACACGTGTAGTCAGCAGACAGCACATACATGGCAGCAGTGTGGAGGCACAGGGTGATGGGAGGAGTCTGATATACCATAACCCATCACATCACACGTGTAGTCAGCAGACAGCACATACATGGCAGCAGTGTGGAGGCACAGAGTGATGGGAGGAGTCTAATATACCATAACCCATCACATCACACGTGTAGTCAGCAGACAGCACATACATGGCAGCATTGTGGAGGCACAGACTGATGGGAGGAGTCTGATATACCATAACCCATCACATCACACGTGTAGTCAGCAGACAGCACATACATGGCAGCATTGTGGGGGCACAGAGTGATGGGAGGAGTCTAATATACCATAACCCATCACATCACACGTGTAGTCAGCAGACAGCACATACATGGCAGCATTGTGGAGGCACAGACTGATGGGAGGAGTCTGATATCCCATAACCCATCACATCACACGTGTAGTCAGCAGACAGCACATACATGGCAGCATTGTGGAGGCACAGAGTGATGGGAGGAGTCTGATATACCATAACCCATCACATCACACGTGTAGTCAGCAGACGGCACATACATGGCAGCATTGTGGAGGCACAGAGTGATGGGAGGAGTCTGATATACCATAACCCATCACATCACACGTGTAGTCAGCAGACGGCACACACATGGCAGCAGTGTGGGGGCACAGAGTGATGGGAGGAGTCTGATATACCATAACCCATCACATCACACGTGTAGTCAGCAGACGGCACATACATGGCAGCATTGTGGAGGCACAGAGTGATGGGAGGAGTCTGATATACCATAACCCATCACATCACACGTGTAGTCAGCAGACAGCACATACATGGCAGCATTGTGGAGGCACAGACTGATGGGAGGAGTCTGATATACCATAACCCATCACATCACACGTGTAGTCAGCAGACAGCACATACATGGCAGCATTGTGGAGGCACAGAGTGATGGGAGGAGTCTGATATACCATAACCCATCACATCACACGTGTAGTCAGCAGACAGCACATACATGGCAGCATTGTGGAGGCACAGAGTGATTGGAGGAGTCTGATATACCATAACCCATCACATCACACGTGTAGTCAGCAGACCGCACATACATGGCAGCATTGTGGAGGCACAGACTGATGGGAGGAGTCTGATATACCATAACCCATCACATCACACGTGTAGTCAGCAGACAGCACAACCATGGCAGCATTGTGGGGGCACAGAGTGATGGGAGGAGTCTAACATACCATAACCCATCACATCACACGTGTAGTCAGCAGACGGCACATACATGGCAGCATTGTGGAGGCACAGAGTGATGGGAGGAGTCTGATATACCATAACCCATCACATCACACGTGTAGTCAGCAGACAGCACATACATGGCAGCAGTGTGGAGGCACAGAGTGATGGGAGGAGTCTGATATACCATAACCCATCACATCACACGTGTAGTCAGCAGACAGCACATACATGGCAGCATTGTGGGGGCACAGAGTGATGGGAGGAGTCTAATATACCATAACCCATCACATCACACGTGTAGTCAGCAGACGGCACATACATGGCAGCATTGTGGGGGCACAGAGTGATGGGAGGAGTCTAATATACCATAACCCATCACATCACACGTGTAGTCAGCAGACAGCACATACATGGCAGCAGTGTGGAGGCACAGAGTGATGGGAGGAGTCTGATATACCATAACCCATCACATCACACGTGTAGTCAGCAGACAGCACATACATGGCAGCAGTGTGGAGGCACAGGGTGATGGGAGGAGTCTGATATACCATAACCCATCACATCACACGTGTAGTCAGCAGACAGCACATACATGGCAGCAGTGTGGAGGCACAGAGTGATGGGAGGAGTCTAATATACCATAACCCATCACATCACACGTGTAGTCAGCAGACAGCACATACATGGCAGCATTGTGGGGGCACAGAGTGATGGGAGGAGTCTAATATACCATAACCCATCACATCACACGTGTAGTCAGCAGACAGCACATACATGGCAGCATTGTGGAGGCACAGACTGATGGGAGGAGTCTGATATCCCATAACCCATCACATCACACGTGTAGTCAGCAGACGGCACATACATGGCAGCATTGTGGAGGCACAGAGTGATGGGAGGAGTCTGATATACCATAACCCATCACATCACACGTGTAGTCAGCAGACGGCACATACATGGCAGCATTGTGGGGGCACAGAGTGATGGGAGGAGTCTGATATACCATAACCCATCACATCACACGTGTAGTCAGCAGACGGCACACACATGGCAGCAGTGTGGGGGCACAGAGTGATGGGAGGAGTCTGATATACCATAACCCATCACATCACACGTGTAGTCAGCAGACGGCACATACATGGCAGCATTGTGGAGGCACAGAGTGATGGGAGGAGTCTGATATACCATAACCCATCACATCACACGTGTAGTCAGCAGACAGCACATACATGGCAGCATTGTGGAGGCACAGACTGATGGGAGGAGTCTGATATACCATAACCCATCACATCACACGTGTAGTCAGCAGACAGCACATACATGGCAGCATTGTGGAGGCACAGAGTGATGGGAGGAGTCTGATATACCATAACCCATCACATCACACGTGTAGTCAGCAGACAGCACATACATGGCAGCATTGTGGAGGCACAGAGTGATTGGAGGAGTCTGATATACCATAACCCATCACATCACACGTGTAGTCAGCAGACCGCACATACATGGCAGCATTGTGGAGGCACAGACTGATGGGAGGAGTCTGATATACCATAACCCATCACATCACACGTGTAGTCAGCAGACAGCACAACCATGGCAGCATTGTGGGGGCACAGAGTGATGGGAGGAGTCTGATATACCATAACCCATCACATCACACGTGTAGTCAGCAGACAGCACATACATGGCAGCACTGTGGAGGCACAGAGTGATGGGAGGAGTCTGATATTCCATAACCCATCACATCACACGTGTAATCAGCAGACAGCACATACATGGCAGCACTGTGGAGGCACAGAGTGATGGGAGGAGTCTGATATACCATAACCCATCACATCACACGTGTAGTCAGCACATACATGGCAGCATTGTGGAGGCACAGAGTGATGCGAGGAGTCTGATATACCATAACCCATCACATCACACGTGTAATCAGCAGACAGCACATACATGGCAGCACTGTTGAGGCACAGAGTGATGGGAGGAGTCTGATATACCATAACCCATCACATCACACCTGTAGACAGCACATACATGGCAGCATTGTGGAGGCACAGAGTGATGCGAGGAGTCTGATATACCATAACCCATCACATCACACGTGTAGTCAGCAGACAGCACATACATGGCAGCAGTGTGGGGGCACAGAGTGATGGGAGGAGTCTGATATACCATAACCCATCACATCACACGTGTAGTCAGCAGGCAGCACATACATGGCAGCATTGTGGAGGCACAGAGTGATGCGAGGAGTCTGATATACCATAACCCATCACATCACACGTGTAGTCAGCAGACAGCACATACATGGCAGCAGTGTGGGGGCACAGAGTGATGGGAGGAGTCTGATATACCATAACCCATCACATCACACGTGTAGTCAGCAGACGGCACACACATGGCAGCAGTGTGGGGGCACAGAGTGATGGGAGGAGTCTGATATACCATAACCCATCACATCACACGTGTAGTCAGCAGACGGCACATACATGGCAGCATTGTGGAGGCACAGAGTGATGGGAGGAGTCTGATATACCATAACCCATCACATCACACGTGTAGTCAGCAGACAGCACATACATGGCAGCATTGTGGAGGCACAGAGTGATGGGAGGAGTCTGATATACCATAACCCATCACATCACACGTGTAGTCAGCAGACAGCACATACATGGCAGCATTGTGGGCAGGGGCGTAGGGAGGGTGGTTCCAGTGGAGCTTGTGCTCCAGGCGCAAGAAACACTAGAGGGCGCCTTCTCTCTCCCCTCACAAGGGAGAGAACGAAGCACAGCAGCAGTGGCCGGCGTTTTTTTCCCTCTGCCCCAGTGAGTGATACGCAGCAGCAGCATGCCTGGAGGCTGTGCTGTCTGCAAATACTACCTGACAGCCGGCTGTCGGGGTCAGGCTCAGGCTGGATGCAGCAAAGGGCTGATGGTGCCATGTTATACCACTTTCACATCGCAGACACGTTTTAAAAACCGGTATTTTAAAACGGTAATTAAAACGGGTCAGAGCCTTAATAGTGACCCAGATTACCGTTTTAAATACCGGTTAAGTGTCATTCACACATAGCAGTTGAAACGTTTCATCCAGAACACGTTTCAAGGCAGAGTGTGACGATTGCCTGTCATTATGTGTCTGCAGAGAAAGCTGTGCATGTGCTGGGCTGGGGATGGGACACCTTCCCCTTACAATGCCCTGTACTAGGAGAGAGTTGCCCTTCAGCACAGGGAACAGACACAGTATTGATGGTGGTGCCCCCTTCCTACACACAAACAGGCACCTCGCGCCGCCCCCCCCCCCCCCCCCCCCCCTAGGGGCAGCAGCCTCCCAGCTAAATGTCAGTGCCGCTCTGTCTCTGGACACAGACATTTAAAAGACAGAAGACGCCCAACTTGTAGTGACACGCACCCAAAAACCGCAACCCCGGGGACCATCCTTCCCTCTGCAAGGGGGACTTGGGGTGCACAGCAGACACCTGCTAGTGCTCCCGGGCAGAGCTCTGTCCCAGTAACTTATGCCCAGAAGATGCGCTAAGCAGCACCGCAGACCGGAAGCACCGGAGACGGCCCATCACCTCCTGCCCCACTGAGGTATTGTGCACAGGAAGCCGGCGAGTGCAAGCGCTCCAGGACAGTGTGCTGTCTCAGCAGCATCTCAGTTGCGCTTAGCAGAGTCAGCACCGTGCCGGGGGACCGGCTCATCACCACCTGCAGCACGGAGGTCTTGGGCTGAGGGGGTCGGCGAGCTGCCGCAGCAGCGTCTACCCCGGAAGTTGCGCTCAGTGGAGCCACCACCATGCCAGGGGGACCAGCGGGATTACCAACATCGGGGTCTCACGACTGGGACACAACATGAGGCCTGGGGACCGAAAGATCGTCGGGGGACCTGCAGACACTTGCCTCACAGGAGATAGACATTATACAGGTACCTGTTGTCAATCACTGGGACAACTGGGACGCCAGACCCCCTACATCTTGCAGCTTATTGATTGCGGGTCCAAGCAGTGGACAAAGCACGCATTCTGTTAACTGGGGAATTGAATTGTGCAGTAATATTGTGTTGGGGCACTGACCCCTGATGTACCTCTACTAGTGCAGGCTTGACTGTAGGAAAATGCTTTTGTTTGTAGTTGTAGCCTATCAGTGCTTGTGCTTGTGTTGTTTGCCTGAAATACCGTTTCAGACAAACTGTACACATTCACATTGCAGAAAAAACGGCAAGGAACCGTGTAGGACTCTGCTTTTTACACGGTTCGAAATGCCAGTTAACTTTAAACGGTAAATCGGCTGTGGTGCATTCACAGTGCAGGCTTAAACGTTTTAAAAAGGGAAAAAAACGGCAATATACCGTTTTAAAAGTGCGATGTGAAAGGGGTATTAGTGTGAGGGGGCGGGGCTTAGCGGGTCGCGGGGGGCGGGGCTTACAGAACCTGTGGCAGTATGAGGGGTTAGGGTGGTCTGCTGCCCACAATGTGCTGAGCACTGCCTGGCTGGGTGCAGCATCTTCACAGTTCCTTTCCACTCCTCCTCTTCCTTTCCATCATTCAGCCTGCATGCAGAGATCAGCTCCGCCCCCAAACACACCGAGGAGCTGATGGTCTGATGCAGCTTAGCAATGCTGCTACCTTGGAAAGAGGAGTGCAGCCATTGATCAGGAGCATGCAGCTGTACAGCTGTAACCTGCAGCTGCTACTCACAGTAAGAGATTTATTTATTTTCCATTTAAAGTCACTCTACCACCCTGCGGCTGTGGCCTACCCCCTCTGTCTCCACCCCCCCCCCCCCCCTCACACACACACACACACACACACTCTTCCACCCAATGGCTGTTAGGTCTGTGTGTTGGTGTCTATAGTGGGCCATACACTTGTCCGATTTGGCCACTTTTCACCCGATTCCGATGGGTCGGGCTGAGAAATCGGGTGAAAAGTGGCTAAATCGCATGTGTTTGACATTTGATTGATACCCAGTCCTGTGCGCAATTGGATAGGAGTCGGATTTACTTGCAGGTCCGACCTCCGACAGCCTCCCGGCAGCGTGGAATTGGATTGCATGTGATCTATCGCACGCGATCCTACCAACTGGGAAGCTTTCGGATGTCTCAAGAGGATCTGCGACGGGTGTCACTGCCAATGTTTTAGTTTGTCTATGTCTGTCTGTGTCAGCATCCTTGTGTCAGCGTCCCCCATCTGTCTGTGAGTCAGTGTATCAGCGTATGTGTGTTAACATCTGTCAGTGTGTCAGCATCCATCTTTCAGCAACTCTGTGTCAGTGTATGTCTGAGTGTCAGTGTTTCAGCAGCTGTCTGTGTCAGTGTGTCAGCATATTTGTGTCTGTGTCAGCATTTGTCTGTGTGTCAGCATCAGTGTGTGAGTGTCAGCATGCAGAGGAGTTTGATGGCATAATAGTGGTATGCGGAGGACTTTGATGGCATAATGGTAGCATGTGGAGGCATCTAATAGCATATTAGTACCCCACTTGAAGGCATAATAGTGGTATGTGGAATAGTCTAATGGCATAATCGTGTCACACGTAAGAGTCTTATGGCATAATAGTGGTCCACATAGTAGTCTTATGGCATAATAGTGGTCCACATAGTAGTCTTATGGCATAATAGTGGCACATTCTGTGTATGGAGGTGGTCGTAACTGTCAAATGTGCTATAACCAGCACTAACCGCCCCATCCTGCAGCCTAACCCACCCTTTATAGGTGCCTAAACCTATCCCTGGAGCCTAACTCTAATGTTCCCCTTCTTGCAACCTAACCCTAACCTTCCCCTCCCCTAAGGCTAATCCTAAACTTTCCCTCTCTTCAGCCTAATCCTCCCACTAGTAACTAACTCTGAGCTACCCTGCAGACTATACCTAATCCCCTACCCCACAGACTACACCTAATCCCCTACCCCACAGACTACACCTAATCCCCTACCCCACAGACTACACCTAATCCCCTACCCTGCAGCGTAACCACCCTCACCCTGCAGTCTGACTCTAGCCTTCCCCTCCCCATAGCCTATCATAGTTACTGAACGGATCCTGCTGTCTGTATTCCGGCATAGGGTTCCTGATCTATTCGAAGTTCTGGGGTTGTGAGAGCAGTCGGCAAGCCAGCATCTGTATACTGAACACCAGCTTCCTGTTCCCGTGTCCCACACAGAGTGATAATATATAATAATCCATGGGGTATAGGTGATGGCATGATGAGCAACTGGATGCCTGGAGCAATGTCCGTACTCTTCCAATATTTAAGCTTGTGTGTGTATGTATGTATGTATGTATGTATGTATATATGGGGGCGCCGCTGCATGAGCTAGCTCCGGGTGCCATGACTCAACGCTACACCTCTGATTGTGGGGGCACAGACTGATGGGAGGAGTCTGATATACCATAACCCATCACATCACACGTGTAGTCAGCAGACAGCACATACATGGCAGCATTGTGGAGGCACAGACTGATGGGAGGAGTCTGATATACCATAACCCATCACATCACACGTGTAGTCAGCAAAAAGCACATACATGGCAGCATTGTGGGGGCACAGAGTGATGGGAGGAGTCTGATATACCATAACCCATCACATCACACGTGTAGTCAGTAGACAGCACATACTGTACATGGCAGCATTGTGGAGGCACACAGTAATGGGAGGAGTCTAATATACCATAACCCATCACATCACACGTGTAGTCAGCAGACGGCACATACATGGCAGCATTGTGGAGGCACAGAGTGATAGGAGGAGTCTGATATACCATAACCCATCACATCACACGTGTAGTCAGCAGACCGCACATACATGGCAGCATTGTGGAGGCACAGACTGATGGGAGGAGTCTAATATACCATAACCCATCACATCACACGTGTAGTCAGCAGACAGCACATACATGGCAGCATTGTGGAGGCACAGAGTGATGGGAGGAGTCTGATATACCATAACCCATCACATCACACGTGTAGTCAGCAGACAGCACATACATGGCAGCACTGTGGAGGCACAGAGTGATGGGAGGAGTCTGATATTCCATAACCCATCACATCACACGTGTAGTCAGCAGACAGCACATACATGGCAGCACTGTGGAGGCACAGAGTGATGGGAGGTGTCTGATATACCATAACCCATCACATCACATGTGTAGTCAGCAGACAGCACATACATGGCAGCATTGTGGAGGCACAGAGTGATGGGAGGAGTCTGATATACCATAACCCATCACATCACACCTGTAGACAGCACATACATGGCAGCATTGTGGAGGCACAGAGTGATGGGAGGAGTCTGATATACCATAACCCATCACATCACACGTGTAGTCAGCAGACAGCACATACATGGCAGCAGTGTGGGGGCACAGAGTGATGGGAGGAGTCTGATATACTATAACCCTTCACATCACACGTGTAGTCAGCAGACAGCACATACATGGCAGCATTGTGGAGGCACAGAGTGATGGGAGGAGTCTGATATACCATAACCCATCACATCACACCTGTAGACAGCACATACATGGCAGCATTGTGGAGGCACAGAGTGATGGGAGGAGTCTGATATACCATAACCCATCACATCACACGTGTAGTCAGCAGACAGCACATACATGGCAGCATTGTGGAGGCACAGACTGATGGGAGGAGTCTGATATACCATAACCCATCACATCACACGTGTAGTCAGCAGACAGCACATACATGGCAGCATTGTGGAGGCACAGAGTGATGGGAGGAGTCTGATATACCATAACCCATCACATCACACGTGTAGTCAGCAGACAGCACATACATGGCAGCATTGTGGAGGCACAGAGTGATTGGAGGAGTCTGATATACCATAACCCATCACATCACACGTGTAGTCAGCAGACCGCACATACATGGCAGCATTGTGGAGGCACAGACTGATGGGAGGAGTCTGATATACCATAACCCATCACATCACACGTGTAGTCAGCAGACAGCACAACCATGGCAGCATTGTGGGGGCACAGAGTGATGGGAGGAGTCTGATATACCATAACCCATCACATCACACGTGTAGTCAGCAGACAGCACATACATGGCAGCACTGTGGAGGCACAGAGTGATGGGAGGAGTCTGATATTCCATAACCCATCACATCACACGTGTAGTCAGCAGACAGCACATACATGGCAGCACTGTGGAGGCACAGAGTGATGGGAGGAGTCTGATATACCATAACCCATCACATCACACGTGTAGTCAGCAGACAGCACATACATGGCAGCATTGTGGAGGCACAGAGTGATGGGAGGAGTCTGATATACCATAACCCATCACATCACACCTGTAGACAGCACATACATGGCAGCATTGTGGAGGCACAGAGTGATGCGAGGAGTCTGATATACCATAACCCATCACATCACACGTGTAGTCAGCAGACAGCACATACATGGCAGCAGTGTGGGGGCACAGAGTGATGGGAGGAGTCTGATATACCATAACCCATCACATCACACGTGTAGTCAGCAGACGGCACACACATGGCAGCAGTGTGGGGGCACAGAGTGATGGGAGGAGTCTGATATACCATAACCCATCACATCACACGTGTAGTCAGCAGACGGCACATACATGGCAGCATTGTGGAGGCACAGAGTGATGGGAGGAGTCTGATATACCATAACCCATCACATCACACGTGTAGTCAGCAGACAGCACATACATGGCAGCAGTGTGGGGGCACAGAGTGATGGGAGGAGTCTGATATACCATAACCCATCACATCACACGTGTAGTCAGCAGACCGCACATACATGGCAGCATTGTGGAGGCACAGACTGATGGGAGGAGTCTGATATACCATAACCCATCACATCACACCTGTAGACAGCACATACATGGCAGCATTGTGGAGGCACAGAGTGATGGGAGGAGTCTGATATACCATAACCCATCACATCACACGTGTAGTCAGCAGACAGCACATACATGGCAGCATTGTGGAGGCACAGACTGATGGGAGGAGTCTGATATACCATAACCCATCACATCACACGTGTAGTCAGCAGACCGCACATACATGGCAGCATTGTGGGGGCACAGAGTGATGGGAGGAGTCTGATATACCATAACCCATCACATCACACGTGTAGTCAGTAGACAGCACATACATGGCAGCATTGTGGAGGCACACAGTAATGGGAGGAGTCTAATATACCATAACCCATCACATCACACGTGTAGTCAGCAGACGGCACATACATGGCAGCATTGTGGAGGCACAGAGTGATGGGAGGAGTCTAATATACCATAACCCATCACATCACACGTGTAGTCAGCAGACGGCACATACATGGCAGCATTGTGGAGGCACAGAGTGATGGGAGGAGTCTAATATACCATAACCCATCACATCACACGTGTAGTCAGCAGACGGCACATACATGGCAGCATTGTGGGGGCACACAGTAATGGGAAGAGTCTGATATACCATAACCCATCACATCACACGTGTAGTTAGCAGACGGCACATACATGGCAGCATTGTGGAGGCACAGAGTGATGAGAGGAGTTTGATATACCATAACCCATCACATCACACGTGTAGTCAGCAGACAGCACATACATGGCAGCAGTGTGGGGGCACAGAGTGATGGGAGGAGTCTGATATACCATAACCCATCACATCACACGTGTAGTCAGCAGACAGCACATACATGGCAGCATTGTGGAGGCACAGAGTGATGGGAGGAGTCTGATATACCATAACCCATCACATCACACGTGTAGTCAGCAGACCGCACATACATGGCAGCATTGTGGAGGCACAGACTGATGGGAGGAGTCTAATATACCATAACCCATCACATCACACGTGTAGTCAGCAGACAGCACATACATGGCAGCATTGTGGAGGCACAGAGTGATGGGAGGAGTCTGATATACCATAACCCATCACATCACACGTGTAGTCAGCAGACAGCACATACATGGCAGCAGTGTGGAGGCACAGAGTGATGGGAGGAGTCTGATATACCATAACCCATCACATCACACGTGTAGTCAGCAGACAGCACATACATGGCAGCATTGTGGGGGCACAGAGTGATGGGAGGAGTCTAATATACCATAACCCATCACATCACACGTGTAGTCAGCAGACGGCACATACATGGCAGCATTGTGGGGGCACAGAGTGATGGGAGGAGTCTAATATACCATAACCCATCACATCACACGTGTAGTCAGCAGACAGCACATACATGGCAGCAGTGTGGAGGCACAGAGTGATGGGAGGAGTCTGATATACCATAACCCATCACATCACACGTGTAGTCAGCAGACAGCACATACATGGCAGCAGTGTGGAGGCACAGGGTGATGGGAGGAGTCTGATATACCATAACCCATCACATCACACGTGTAGTCAGCAGACAGCACATACATGGCAGCAGTGTGGAGGCACAGAGTGATGGGAGGAGTCTAATATACCATAACCCATCACATCACACGTGTAGTCAGCAGACAGCACATACATGGCAGCATTGTGGGGGCACAGAGTGATGGGAGGAGTCTAATATACCATAACCCATCACATCACACGTGTAGTCAGCAGACAGCACATACATGGCAGCATTGTGGAGGCACAGACTGATGGGAGGAGTCTGATATCCCATAACCCATCACATCACACGTGTAGTCAGCAGACGGCACATACATGGCAGCATTGTGGAGGCACAGAGTGATGGGAGGAGTCTGATATACCATAACCCATCACATCACACGTGTAGTCAGCAGACGGCACATACATGGCAGCATTGTGGGGGCACAGAGTGATGGGAGGAGTCTGATATACCATAACCCATCACATCACACGTGTAGTCAGCAGACGGCACACACATGGCAGCAGTGTGGGGGCACAGAGTGATGGGAGGAGTCTGATATACCATAACCCATCACATCACACGTGTAGTCAGCAGACGGCACATACATGGCAGCATTGTGGAGGCACAGAGTGATGGGAGGAGTCTGATATACCATAACCCATCACATCACACGTGTAGTCAGCAGACAGCACATACATGGCAGCATTGTGGAGGCACAGACTGATGGGAGGAGTCTGATATACCATAACCCATCACATCACACGTGTAGTCAGCAGACAGCACATACATGGCAGCATTGTGGAGGCACAGAGTGATGGGAGGAGTCTGATATACCATAACCCATCACATCACACGTGTAGTCAGCAGACAGCACATACATGGCAGCATTGTGGAGGCACAGAGTGATTGGAGGAGTCTGATATACCATAACCCATCACATCACACGTGTAGTCAGCAGACCGCACATACATGGCAGCATTGTGGAGGCACAGACTGATGGGAGGAGTCTGATATACCATAACCCATCACATCACACGTGTAGTCAGCAGACAGCACAACCATGGCAGCATTGTGGGGGCACAGAGTGATGGGAGGAGTCTGATATACCATAACCCATCACATCACACGTGTAGTCAGCAGACAGCACATACATGGCAGCACTGTGGAGGCACAGAGTGATGGGAGGAGTCTGATATTCCATAACCCATCACATCACACGTGTAATCAGCAGACAGCACATACATGGCAGCACTGTGGAGGCACAGAGTGATGGGAGGAGTCTGATATACCATAACCCATCACATCACACGTGTAGTCAGCACATACATGGCAGCATTGTGGAGGCACAGAGTGATGCGAGGAGTCTGATATACCATAACCCATCACATCACACGTGTAATCAGCAGACAGCACATACATGGCAGCACTGTTGAGGCACAGAGTGATGGGAGGAGTCTGATATACCATAACCCATCACATCACACCTGTAGACAGCACATACATGGCAGCATTGTGGAGGCACAGAGTGATGCGAGGAGTCTGATATACCATAACCCATCACATCACACGTGTAGTCAGCAGACAGCACATACATGGCAGCAGTGTGGGGGCACAGAGTGATGGGAGGAGTCTGATATACCATAACCCATCACATCACACGTGTAGTCAGCAGGCAGCACATACATGGCAGCATTGTGGAGGCACAGAGTGATGCGAGGAGTCTGATATACCATAACCCATCACATCACACGTGTAGTCAGCAGACAGCACATACATGGCAGCAGTGTGGGGGCACAGAGTGATGGGAGGAGTCTGATATACCATAACCCATCACATCACACGTGTAGTCAGCAGACGGCACACACATGGCAGCAGTGTGGGGGCACAGAGTGATGGGAGGAGTCTGATATACCATAACCCATCACATCACACGTGTAGTCAGCAGACGGCACATACATGGCAGCATTGTGGAGGCACAGAGTGATGGGAGGAGTCTGATATACCATAACCCATCACATCACACGTGTAGTCAGCAGACAGCACATACATGGCAGCATTGTGGAGGCACAGAGTGATGGGAGGAGTCTGATATACCATAACCCATCACATCACACGTGTAGTCAGCAGACAGCACATACATGGCAGCATTGTGGGCAGGGGCGTAGGGAGGGTGGTTCCAGTGGAGCTTGTGCTCCAGGCGCAAGAAACACTAGAGGGCGCCTTCTCTCTCCCCTCACAAGGGAGAGAACGAAGCACAGCAGCAGTGGCCGGCGTTTTTTTCCCTCTGCCCCAGTGAGTGATACGCAGCAGCAGCATGCCTGGAGGCTGTGCTGTCTGCAAATACTACCTGACAGCCGGCTGTCGGGGTCAGGCTCAGGCTGGATGCAGCAAAGGGCTGATGGTGCCATGTTATACCACTTTCACATCGCAGACACGTTTTAAAAACCGGTATTTTAAAACGGTAATTAAAACGGGTCAGAGCCTTAATAGTGACCCAGATTACCGTTTTAAATACCGGTTAAGTGTCATTCACACATAGCAGTTGAAACGTTTCATCCAGAACACGTTTCAAGGCAGAGTGTGACGATTGCCTGTCATTATGTGTCTGCAGAGAAAGCTGTGCATGTGCTGGGCTGGGGATGGGACACCTTCCCCTTACAATGCCCTGTACTAGGAGAGAGTTGCCCTTCAGCACAGGGAACAGACACAGTATTGATGGTGGTGCCCCCTTCCTACACACAAACAGGCACCTCGCGCCGCCCCCCCCCCCCCCCCCCCTAGGGGCAGCAGCCTCCCAGCTAAATGTCAGTGCCGCTCTGTCTCTGGACACAGACATTTAAAAGACAGAAGACGCCCAACTTGTAGTGACACGCACCCAAAAACCGCAACCCCGGGGACCATCCTTCCCTCTGCAAGGGGGACTTGGGGTGCACAGCAGACACCTGCTAGTGCTCCCGGGCAGAGCTCTGTCCCAGTAACTTATGCCCAGAAGATGCGCTAAGCAGCACCGCAGACCGGAAGCACCGGAGACGGCCCATCACCTCCTGCCCCACTGAGGTATTGTGCACAGGAAGCCGGCGAGTGCAAGCGCTCCAGGACAGTGTGCTGTCTCAGCAGCATCTCAGTTGCGCTTAGCAGAGTCAGCACCGTGCCGGGGGACCGGCTCATCACCACCTGCAGCACGGAGGTCTTGGGCTGAGGGGGTCGGCGAGCTGCCGCAGCAGCGTCTACCCCGGAAGTTGCGCTCAGTGGAGCCACCACCATGCCAGGGGGACCAGCGGGATTACCAACATCGGGGTCTCACGACTGGGACACAACATGAGGCCTGGGGACCGAAAGATCGTCGGGGGACCTGCAGACACTTGCCTCACAGGAGATAGACATTATACAGGTACCTGTTGTCAATCACTGGGACAACTGGGACGCCAGACCCCCTACATCTTGCAGCTTATTGATTGCGGGTCCAAGCAGTGGACAAAGCACGCATTCTGTTAACTGGGGAATTGAATTGTGCAGTAATATTGTGTTGGGGCACTGACCCCTGATGTACCTCTACTAGTGCAGGCTTGACTGTAGGAAAATGCTTTTGTTTGTAGTTGTAGCCTATCAGTGCTTGTGCTTGTGTTGTTTGCCTGAAATACCGTTTCAGACAAACTGTACACATTCACATTGCAGAAAAAACGGCAAGGAACCGTGTAGGACTCTGCTTTTTACACGGTTCGAAATGCCAGTTAACTTTAAACGGTAAATCGGCTGTGGTGCATTCACAGTGCAGGCTTAAACGTTTTAAAAAGGGAAAAAAACGGCAATATACCGTTTTAAAAGTGCGATGTGAAAGGGGTATTAGTGTGAGGGGGCGGGGCTTAGCGGGTCGCGGGGGGCGGGGCTTACAGAACCTGTGGCAGTATGAGGGGTTAGGGTGGTCTGCTGCCCACAATGTGCTGAGCACTGCCTGGCTGGGTGCAGCATCTTCACAGTTCCTTTCCACTCCTCCTCTTCCTTTCCATCATTCAGCCTGCATGCAGAGATCAGCTCCGCCCCCAAACACACCGAGGAGCTGATGGTCTGATGCAGCTTAGCAATGCTGCTACCTTGGAAAGAGGAGTGCAGCCATTGATCAGGAGCATGCAGCTGTACAGCTGTAACCTGCAGCTGCTACTCACAGTAAGAGATTTATTTATTTTCCATTTAAAGTCACTCTACCACCCTGCGGCTGTGGCCTACCCCCTCTGTCTCCACCCCCCCCCCCCCCCTCACACACACACACACACACACACTCTTCCACCCAATGGCTGTTAGGTCTGTGTGTTGGTGTCTATAGTGGGCCATACACTTGTCCGATTTGGCCACTTTTCACCCGATTCCGATGGGTCGGTGTCACAAACCTGACTTGATTCCCATTTATTTCCTGATGCTGGCCTGGTTCCTAGCTGCTGCTGTTGCAGCTGCTTTCCATTCCTCAGTGATTAACTCCAATGAAGCTTCCTGAGTTCTGCACTAGTCACATGCTCCAGGTACTGAAGGTATAATTCTTAGTTCTGGCTGCTGCTGCTGCAGCTGCAGACAATTAGCAATCACCTGGAGGAATATAAGCCAGCTTCCCAGAGTCCTCCTTGCCTTGAACAACTGTTCATTCTGCTTCCTGAGTGGTTACCCCAGAGACAGAGAGTTCCAAGGCTCCTGGTTATCCAGTCTCCTGTGATCCCATCTCCAAGTGTCCTGCTGCTACTGCTCCTACTTACCTGGTTCCGGTCATCTCCAGAGACTCCTGCTAATTCCATCCTGCGGTTGAGTGAGCAAGCTATTCCCTGCAGAGGATACCACTGGCACTGGCTAGTAATCTCCACTAGCTCTCAGGCTAGACCCCTTGGCTCCCAGGCCAAACTACCTTCAAACCTATCAGTGACTTTCTTCCATCTCAGTCCTGATCTGCCGACAGGCACTGTCTACCTCACAGTCGACACTCAGCTTCTGCCGTCTATCCCTGACTAACAACATCTGTGTCATCCCTGACGTCCATCAGTTGCTGCATCTGAGTATTGTCACGTTATCATCTATTGTCGACATTGTGTCAACTGTTTCCCAAAGGGCCTCCAGAGACTCTGTGCTGCCGTCATCTCCTGGTGACTAACAACATCCGTGTCATCTCCGACGTCCACCAGTTGCCGCATTCAAGCATTGTCACACCTACATCTGTTGTCGACATCCTGTGTCAACTGTTTTCCCAAGTGTCTCCAGAGGTTCTGTCACTCTCTCCAGGTTATCTACATCCTGTACTGACGACTCCCAGGTCATCACCACTGGCTCCCAGGCCATCCCGCAGCTCCCAGGCTGCCAACTGTCATCACCGGCTCCCAGGCCGTCTCGCAGCTCCCAGGCTGCCAACTACAACTCCGGCTCCCAGGCCATCCCGCAGCTCCCAGGCTGCCAGCTGTCATCACCGGCTTCCAGGCCGTCTCGCAGCTTCCAGGCTGCCAACTACAACTCCGGCTCCCAGGCCATCCCGCAGCTCCCAGGCTGTCAACTGTCATCTCCGGCTCCCAGGCCGTCTCGCAGCTCCCAGGCTGTCAACTACAACTCCGGCTCCCAGGCCGTCCCACAGCTCCCAGGCTGTCTACTATCTTCCCCGGCTCTCAGGCCGTCTCCAAAGACATTTCCTCATTTCTCCAGTGTCCTCACTCCCAGCCCGCGTCCAGAGGACCAGGACAGGGGGCCGCGACCTGCTTGCCAGACGCAGCCAAGCCCATAGTTCCTTGCGGGACTTCCTGGTGAACACCGCTGGCAAGTTAGACTCCGCGCCCCTGCTTCTGGTCTCCGCCAACCCTCTGGTTCGCTCTGCTCGGGTTCTCAGTGTATGTTTTATATAAAGTCTCTTGCTCAAATCTGCCCCCAGAGTTTCTCCTGTGTCAGCGAAGCTCCCAAGACTCCAGGCTTCCCAGTCTCATCTGAGAATCCATCCTGTTCCTATACCTGTGCCTCCAGTCGCCTCCCATCTGACTGTCGACATCCTACGTCAACAACTCCCACAGCTTCCAGACTGTTCACTGTCAGTTGCCAACACTGAGCTACTGTGCCCTGCTTCCCTGTGTAGGTCACATACCAAACCTTCTATATCCTGCTACCCAGCGCCCTCCACTGGCCCACCACGGTCACTGCTGAGTACACAAGAACCCTCGGTGCTGACAGATTGTTCAAGGCAGATGTACTTGGCTCACGACCCAAGTGTGGGACCAGCGGCTCTTCCAGGTGTCTCCGGCTGTATGAAGATCCAAGAAGCCACTCAGCAAGGGATAATGAAGAGTCTCCAGGGAGTATCCACCCGATTGGATACTATACAGCAGTCGTTGGCACCTCTTGCGTCGACTGCCAAAAATTTTTTTACGTCACCTATTGCCACTTCTAGTTTGGATGATCTCCAGCAATTTCTGGGTACTTCTAGTCCATATTCCAATTCAACACCGGTTGTTCCAGTATCCTGTCCCCGGTCCCCTATGGATTGTCCGCGGATTTCCCAGTTCCCTTGTCCAAGGGATTCTGAGCCTCTGAGCGTTCTTCATAGATTGTTGGAACAGCTACAAAGTCTTCTGTCCACTATAATTCTGTTAATACCAGAGATTCTTCAGAGTACACAAGTTACCGCAAGAAGTTCCGTGCGAACCAATGCTATGAAACAATCTCCTGTTACAAACTCTCTTAGAAATAATCTATTCTCTTCCATGCAGTGTGAAGACAAAGTCAGGAGGTCCTCGCATCCCAAATGCTCGGAAGCTGAACGTCAGCGTCGCAGACAGCTCCACCTATGCTTCTATTGTGGTAGCGCTAGTCACCTTATTAGAGACTGTAACCTCTGTACATCCAGGAGAGGTGACAAGCCCCAATACCGCACTGCTCTTTTGCATAATACTTCTGAAACATCTGCTCCCGCCATCTCTGCCTCAGTCACGCATATTCCTAGTTCCAAGTCTGAGAACCAGAAGAGGATGTACAAGTCTCGCGTCACTCAAAGGGTCTCCGATTCCTTAGTCCCAAATAAAACATCTGTGTCCGTAGCTTCGGATGAGGTACCTAATTCTGTAGCTTGTGTTGGGACATCTGTAGCTACAGTCCAAGGAAGAGTTTTGAAAATATCAGCCTCCAGCGAGGCATCTGATGCTTTGACCCCAGAAGAGGTTTCTGTTTCTCCAGTTCCAGAAATGGCACCCAAGCCATTTACTCCAGGTCAGCCTTCTTCCTGTGCCATGATGTCTACACCCTGTGTAGTCCAGGTCCAAGACGGACCATCTGTATACCCGGATTCTGTCCGTTCCGGTTCCAGCCCGGACTCCGCCTTCCCCAGTGTCGAACTTCAGTCTGATCCTCTTAGTAATGGTCTTCCCATTATGAACCCAAAAGGAGGTTCAGGTTCAAATTCTTCAATGGACCGTCTTCTCCCAACGGATGAAGTTGTTACCATAATCCCAGAGACATCACTTTCCGAACAAGATCAAGTTATATTGAATCAAGACATTTCTCAATTAAAAAATTGGAATTCCTCCACGGTATATCAGCAGTCTCAAATTTCTGGAGTATCCAAACTTGAACAAGACCAGACACTACAAGATCCATATATTAACAGTCATCATATCTCCAGAAATAAAGATGTTTCTATACCCCATTCTCCTGACTTAAGGTTGGGTGTAGTTTCACTCTGTTCTTCGGCAGGTTCTTTTAGGAATTCTAGCCCCATGGATGTACCAGCTAACATCACTTCGGTCCCTAAAGAGAAGAATACTGATCATTCAGAGTCTGCAATCTGTATTGGTTTTTCTACTTTACATTATTCACATGACTCTCTAACTGATATCTCCAAGAGAAAGGATCATATATGTCCACTAGAATTGGACTCAGATTCCGATTATGACCCAGTTTATGATGAAACTCCCTATCCAGGAGGTTTTATTCTTCCCGACCATGTTTTTCTCCAGGACGATACTCCAATAAATTCAGTTTTTTTTGATGATGGATGGTCCACCTGTTCCGAAGATGAAAACTAAGAAGATCTGTGAAAAACTCAGTTTGTGAGTTCTTTAGTTCTCCTGCCAAGTTCATTGGGGTGTCCGGAGTCCACCCTAAAAAGGGGGGGGTACTGTCACAAACCTGACTTGATTCCCATTTATTTCCTGATGCTGGCCTGGTTCCTAGCTGCTGCTGTTGCAGCTGCTTTCCATTCCTCAGTGATTAACTCCAATGAAGCTTCCTGAGTTCTGCACTAGTCACATGCTCCAGGTACTGAAGGTATAATTCTTAGTTCTGGCTGCTGCTGCTGCAGCTGCAGACAATTAGCAATCACCTGGAGGAATATAAGCCAGCTTCCCAGAGTCCTCCTTGCCTTGAACAACTGTTCATTCTGCTTCCTGAGTGGTTACCCCAGAGACAGAGAGTTCCAAGGCTCCTGGTTATCCAGTCTCCTGTGATCCCATCTCCAAGTGTCCTGCTGCTACTGCTCCTACTTACCTGGTTCCGGTCATCTCCAGAGACTCCTGCTAATTCCATCCTGCGGTTGAGTGAGCAAGCTATTCCCTGCAGAGGATACCACTGGCACTGGCTAGTAATCTCCACTAGCTCTCAGGCTAGACCCCTTGGCTCCCAGGCCAAACTACCTTCAAACCTATCAGTGACTTTCTTCCATCTCAGTCCTGATCTGCCGACAGGCACTGTCTACCTCACAGTCGACACTCAGCTTCTGCCGTCTATCCCTGACTAACAACATCTGTGTCATCCCTGACGTCCATCAGTTGCTGCATCTGAGTATTGTCACGTTATCATCTATTGTCGACATTGTGTCAACTGTTTCCCAAAGGGCCTCCAGAGACTCTGTGCTGCCGTCATCTCCTGGTGACTAACAACATCCGTGTCATCTCCGACGTCCACCAGTTGCCGCATTCAAGCATTGTCACACCTACATCTGTTGTCGACATCCTGTGTCAACTGTTTTCCCAAGTGTCTCCAGAGGTTCTGTCACTCTCTCCAGGTTATCTACATCCTGTACTGACGACTCCCAGGTCATCACCACTGGCTCCCAGGCCATCCCGCAGCTCCCAGGCTGCCAACTGTCATCACCGGCTCCCAGGCCGTCTCGCAGCTCCCAGGCTGCCAACTACAACTCCGGCTCCCAGGCCATCCCGCAGCTCCCAGGCTGCCAGCTGTCATCACCGGCTTCCAGGCCGTCTCGCAGCTTCCAGGCTGCCAACTACAACTCCGGCTCCCAGGCCATCCCGCAGCTCCCAGGCTGTCAACTGTCATCTCCGGCTCCCAGGCCGTCTCGCAGCTCCCAGGCTGTCAACTACAACTCCGGCTCCCAGGCCGTCCCACAGCTCCCAGGCTGTCTACTATCTTCCCCGGCTCTCAGGCCGTCTCCAAAGACATTTCCTCATTTCTCCAGTGTCCTCACTCCCAGCCCGCGTCCAGAGGACCAGGACAGGGGGCCGCGACCTGCTTGCCAGACGCAGCCAAGCCCATAGTTCCTTGCGGGACTTCCTGGTGAACACCGCTGGCAAGTTAGACTCCGCGCCCCTGCTTCTGGTCTCCGCCAACCCTCTGGTTCGCTCTGCTCGGGTTCTCAGTGTATGTTTTATATAAAGTCTCTTGCTCAAATCTGCCCCCAGAGTTTCTCCTGTGTCAGCGAAGCTCCCAAGACTCCAGGCTTCCCAGTCTCATCTGAGAATCCATCCTGTTCCTATACCTGTGCCTCCAGTCGCCTCCCATCTGACTGTCGACATCCTACGTCAACAACTCCCACAGCTTCCAGACTGTTCACTGTCAGTTGCCAACACTGAGCTACTGTGCCCTGCTTCCCTGTGTAGGTCACATACCAAACCTTCTATATCCTGCTACCCAGCGCCCTCCACTGGCCCACCACGGTCACTGCTGAGTACACAAGAACCCTCGGTGCTGACAGTCGGGCTGAGAAATCGGGTGAAAAGTGGCTAAATCGCATGTGTTTGACATTTGATTGATACCCAGTCCTGTGCGCAATTGGATAGGAGTCGGATTTACTTGCAGGTCCGACCTCCGACAGCCTCCCGGCAGCGTGGAATTGGATTGCATGTGATCTATCGCACGCGATCCTACCAACTGGGAAGCTTTCGGATGTCTCAAGAGGATCTGCGACGGGTGTCACTGCCAATGTTTTAGTTTGTCTATGTCTGTCTGTGTCAGCATCCTTGTGTCAGCGTCCCCCATCTGTCTGTGAGTCAGTGTATCAGCGTATGTGTGTTAACATCTGTCAGTGTGTCAGCATCCATCTTTCAGCAACTCTGTGTCAGTGTATGTCTGAGTGTCAGTGTTTCAGCAGCTGTCTGTGTCAGTGTGTCAGCATATTTGTGTCTGTGTCAGCATTTGTCTGTGTGTCAGCATCAGTGTGTGAGTGTCAGCATGCAGAGGAGTTTGATGGCATAATAGTGGTATGCGGAGGACTTTGATGGCATAATGGTAGCATGTGGAGGCATCTAATAGCATATTAGTACCCCACTTGAAGGCATAATAGTGGTATGTGGAATAGTCTAATGGCATAATCGTGTCACACGTAAGAGTCTTATGGCATAATAGTGGTCCACATAGTAGTCTTATGGCATAATAGTGGTCCACATAGTAGTCTTATGGCATAATAGTGGCACATTCTGTGTATGGAGGTGGTCGTAACTGTCAAATGTGCTATAACCAGCACTAACCGCCCCATCCTGCAGCCTAACCCACCCTTTATAGGTGCCTAAACCTATCCCTGGAGCCTAACTCTAATGTTCCCCTTCTTGCAACCTAACCCTAACCTTCCCCTCCCCTAAGCCTAATCCTAAACTTTCCCTCTCTTCAGCCTAATCCTCCCACTAGTAACTAACTCTGAGCTACCCTGCAGACTATACCTAATCCCCTACCCCACAGACTACACCTAATCCCCTACCCCACAGACTACACCTAATCCCCTACCCCACAGACTACACCTAATCCCCTACCCTGCAGCGTAACCACCCTCACCCTGCAGTCTGACTCTAGCCTTCCCCTCCCCATAGCCTATCATAGTTACTGAACGGATCCTGCTGTCTGTATTCCGGCATAGGGTTCCTGATCTATTCGAAGTTCTGGGGTTGTGAGAGCAGTCGGCAAGCCAGCATCTGTATACTGAACACCAGCTTCCTGTTCCCGTGTCCCACACAGAGTGATAATATATAATAATCCATGGGGTATAGGTGATGGCATGATGAGCAACTGGATGCCTGGAGCAATGTCCGTACTCTTCCAATATTTAAGCTTGTGTGTGTATGTATGTATGTATGTATGTATGTATATATGGGGGCGCCGCTGCATGAGCTAGCTCCGGGTGCCATGACTCAACGCTACACCTCTGATTGTGGGGGCACAGACTGATGGGAGGAGTCTGATATACCATAACCCATCACATCACACGTGTAGTCAGCAGACAGCACATACATGGCAGCATTGTGGAGGCACAGACTGATGGGAGGAGTCTGATATACCATAACCCATCACATCACACGTGTAGTCAGCAAAAAGCACATATATGGCAGCATTGTGGGGGCACAGAGTGATGGGAGGAGTCTGATATACCATAACCCATCACATCACACGTGTTGTCAGCAGACCGCACATACATGGCAGCATTGTGGGGGCACAGAGTGATGGGAGGAGTCTGATATACCATAACCCATCACATCACACGTGTAGTCAGTAGACAGCACATACTGTACATGGCAGCATTGTGGAGGCACACAGTAATGGGAGGAGTCTAATATACCATAACCCATCACATCACACGTGTAGTCAGCAGACGGCACATACATGGCAGCATTGTGGAGGCACAGAGTGATAGGAGGAGTCTGATATACCATAACCCATCACATCACACGTGTAGTCAGCAGACCGCACATACATGGCAGCATTGTGGAGGCACAGACTGATGGGAGGAGTCTAATATACCATAACCCATCACATCACACGTGTAGTCAGCAGACAGCACATACATGGCAGCATTGTGGAGGCACAGAGTGATGGGAGGAGTCTGATATACCATAACCCATCACATCACACGTGTAGTCAGCAGACAGCACATACATGGCAGCACTGTGGAGGCACAGAGTGATGGGAGGAGTCTGATATTCCATAACCCATCACATCACACGTGTAGTCAGCAGACAGCACATACATGGCAGCACTGTGGAGGCACAGAGTGATGGGAGGTGTCTGATATACCATAACCCATCACATCACATGTGTAGTCAGCAGACAGCACATACATGGCAGCATTGTGGAGGCACAGAGTGATGGGAGGAGTCTGATATACCATAACCCATCACATCACACCTGTAGACAGCACATACATGGCAGCATTGTGGAGGCACAGAGTGATGGGAGGAGTCTGATATACCATAACCCATCACATCACACGTGTAGTCAGCAGACAGCACATACATGGCAGCATTGTGGAGGCACAGAGTGATGGGAGGAGTCTGATATACCATAACCCATCACATCACACCTGTAGACAGCACATACATGGCAGCATTGTGGAGGCACAGAGTGATGGGAGGAGTCTGATATACCATAACCCATCACATCACACGTGTAGTCAGCAGACAGCACATACATGGCAGCATTGTGGAGGCACAGACTGATGGGAGGAGTCTGATATACCATAACCCATCACATCACACGTGTAGTCAGCAGACAGCACATACATGGCAGCATTGTGGAGGCACAGAGTGATGGGAGGAGTCTGATATACCATAACCCATCACATCACACGTGTAGTCAGCAGACAGCACATACATGGCAGCATTGTGGAGGCACAGAGTGATTGGAGGAGTCTGATATACCATAACCCATCACATCACACGTGTAGTCAGCAGACCGCACATACATGGCAGCATTGTGGAGGCACAGACTGATGGGAGGAGTCTGATATACCATAACCCATCACATCACACGTGTAGTCAGCAGACAGCACAACCATGGCAGCATTGTGGGGGCACAGAGTGATGGGAGGAGTCTGATATACCATAACCCATCACATCACACGTGTAGTCAGCAGACAGCACATACATGGCAGCACTGTGGAGGCACAGAGTGATGGGAGGAGTCTGATATTCCATAACCCATCACATCACACTTGTAGTCAGCAGACAGCACATACATGGCAGCACTGTGGAGGCACAGAGTGATGGGAGGAGTCTGATATACCATAACCCATCACATCACACGTGTAGTCAGCAGACAGCACATACATGGCAGCATTGTGGAGGCACAGAGTGATGGGAGGAGTCTGATATACCATAACCCATCACATCACACCTGTAGACAGCACATACATGGCAGCATTGTGGAGGCACAGAGTGATGCGAGGAGTCTGATATACCATAACCCATCACATCACACGTGTAGTCAGCAGACAGCACATACATGGCAGCAGTGTGGGGGCACAGAGTGATGGGAGGAGTCTGATATACCATAACCCATCACATCACACGTGTAGTCAGCAGACGGCACACACATGGCAGCAGTGTGGGGGCACAGAGTGATGGGAGGAGTCTGATATACCATAACCCATCACATCACACGTGTAGTCAGCAGACGGCACATACATGGCAGCATTGTGGAGGCACAGAGTGATGGGAGGAGTCTGATATACCATAACCCATCACATCACACGTGTAGTCAGCAGACAGCACATACATGGCAGCAGTGTGGGGGCACAGAGTGATGGGAGGAGTCTGATATACCATAACCCATCACATCACACGTGTAGTCAGCAGACCGCACATACATGGCAGCATTGTGGAGGCACAGACTGATGGGAGGAGTCTGATATACCATAACCCATCACATCACACCTGTAGACAGCACATACATGGCAGCATTGTGGAGGCACAGAGTGATGGGAGGAGTCTGATATACCATAACCCATCACATCACACGTGTAGTCAGCAGACAGCACATACATGGCAGCATTGTGGAGGCACAGAGTGATGGGAGGAGTCTAATATACCATAACCCATCACATCACACGTGTAGTCAGCAGACGGCACATACATGGCAGCATTGTGGAGGCACAGAGTGATGGGAGGAGTCTAATATACCATAACCCATCACATCACACGTGTAGTCAGCAGACGGCACATACATGGCAGCATTGTGGGGGCACACAGTAATGGGAAGAGTCTGATATACCATAACCCATCACATCACACGTGTAGTTAGCAGACGGCACATACATGGCAGCATTGTGGAGGCACAGAGTGATGAGAGGAGTTTGATATACCATAACCCATCACATCACACGTGTAGTCAGCAGACAGCACATACATGGCAGCAGTGTGGGGGCACAGAGTGATGGGAGGAGTCTGATATACCATAACCCATCACATCACACGTGTAGTCAGCAGACAGCACATACATGGCAGCATTGTGGAGGCACAGAGTGATGGGAGGAGTCTGATATACCATAACCCATCACATCACACGTGTAGTCAGCAGACCGCACATACATGGCAGCATTGTGGAGGCACAGACTGATGGGAGGAGTCTAATATACCATAACCCATCACATCACACGTGTAGTCAGCAGACAGCACATACATGGCAGCATTGTGGAGGCACAGAGTGATGGGAGGAGTCTGATATACCATAACCCATCACATCACACGTGTAGTCAGCAGACAGCACATACATGGCAGCACTGTGGCGGCACAGAGTGATGGGAGGAGTCTGATATTCCATAACCCATCACATCACACGTGTAGTCAGCAGACAGCACATACATGGCAGCACTGTGGAGGCACAGAGTGATGGGAGGTGTCTGATATACCATAACCCATCACATCACACGTGTAGTCAGCAGACAGCACATACATGGCAGCATTGTGGAGGCACAGAGTGATGGGAGGAGTCTGATATACCATAACCCATCACATCACACCTGTAGACAGCACATACATGGCAGCATTGTGGAGGCACAGAGTGATGGGAGGAGTCTGATATACCATAGCCCATCACATCACACGTGTAGTCAGCAGACGGCACACACATGGCAGCATTGTGGAGGCACAGAGTGATGGGAGGAGTCTGATATACCATAACCCATCACATCACACGTGTAGTCAGCAGACCGCACATACATGGCAGCATTGTGGAGGCACAGAGTGATGGGAGGAGTCTAATATACCATAACCCATCACATCACACGTGTAGTCAGCAGACAGCACATACATGGCAGCACTGTGGAGGCACAGAGTGATGGGAGGAGTCTGATATTCCATAACCCATCACATCACACGTGTAGTCAGCAGACAGCACATACATGGCAGCATTGTGGAGGCACAGAGTGATGGGAGGAGTCTGATATACCATAACCCATCACATCATACGTGTAGTCAGCAGACGGCACATACATGGCAGCATTGTGGAGGCACAGAGTGATGGGAGGAGTCTGATATACCATAACCCATCACATCACACGTGTAGTCAGCAGACGGCACACACATGGCAGCAGTGTGGGGGCACAGAGTGATGGGAGGAGTCTGATATACCATAACCCATCACATCACACGTGTAGTCAGCAGACGGCACATACATGGCAGCATTGTGGAGGCACAGAGTGATGGGAGGAGTCTGATATACCATAACCCATCGCATCACACGTGTAGTCACCAGACAGCACATACATGGCAGCATTGTGGAGGCACAGACTGATGGGAGGAGTCTGATATACCATAACCCATCACATCACACGTGTAGTCAGCAGACAGCACATACATGGCAGCATTGTGGAAGCACAGAGTGATGGGAGGAGTCTGATATACCATAACCCATCACATCACACGTGTAGTCAGCAGACAGCACATACATGGCAGCATTGTGGAGGCACAGAGTGATTGAAGGAGTCTGATATACCATAACCCATCACATCACACGTGTAGTCAGCAGACCGCACATACATGGCAGCATTGTGGAGGCACAGACTGATGGGAGGAGTCTGATATACCATAACCCATCACATCACACGTGTAGTCAGCAGACAGCACAACCATGGCAGCATTGTGGGGGCACAGAGTGATGGGAGGAGTCTGATATACCATAACCCATCACATCACACGTGTAGTCAGCAGACAGCACATACATGGCAGCACTGTGGAGGCACAGAGTGATGGGAGGAGTCTGATATTCCATAACCCATCACATCACACGTGTAGTCAGCAGACAGCACATACATGGCAGCACTGTGGAGGCACAGAGTGATGGGAGGAGTCTGATATACCATAACCCATCACATCACACGTGTAGTAAGCAGACAGCACATACATGGCAGCATTGTGGAGGCACAGAGTGATGGGAGGAGTCTGATATACCATAACCCATCACATCACACCTGTAGACAGCACATACATGGCAGCATTGTGGAGGCACAGAGTGATGCGAGGAGTCTGATATACCATAACCCATCACATCACACGTGTAGTCAGCAGACAGCACATACATGGCAGCAGTGTGGGGGCACAGAGTGATGGGAGGAGTCTGATATACCATAACCCATCACATCACACGTGTAGTCAGCAGACGGCACACACATGGCAGCAGTGTGGGGGCACAGAGTGATGGGAGGAGTCTGATATACCATAACCCATCACATCACACGTGTAGTCAGCAGACGGCACATACATGGCAGCATTGTGGAGGCACAGAGTGATGGGAGGAGTCTGATATACCATAACCCATCACATCACACGTGTAGTCAGCAGACAGCACATACATGGCAGCATTGTGGAGGCACAAAGTGATGGGAGGAGTCTGATATACCATAACCCATCACATCACACGTGTAGTCAGCAGACAGCACATACATGGCAGCATTGTGGGGGCACAGAGTAATGGGAGGAGTCTGATATACCATAACCCATCACATCACACGTGTAGTCAGCAGACAGCACATACATGGCAGCAGTGTGGGGGCACAGAGTGATGGGAGGAGTCTGATATACCATAACCCATCACATCACACGTGTAGTCAGCAGACAGCACATACATGGCAGCACTGTGGAGGCACAGAGTGATGGGAGGAGTCTGATATTCCATAACCCATCACATCACACGTGTAGTCAGCAGACAGCACATACATGGCAGCACTGTGGAGGCACAGAGTGATGGGAGGAGTCTGATATACCATAACCCATCACATCACACGTGTAGTCAGCAGACAGCACATACATGGCAGCATTGTGGAGGCACAGAGTGATGGGAGGAGTCTGATATACCATAACCCATCACATCACACCTGTAGACAGCACATACATGGCAGCATTGTGGAGGCACACAGTAATGGGAGGAGTCTAATATACCATAACCCATCACATCACACGTGTAGTCAGCAGACGGCACATACATGGCAGCATTGTGGAGGCACAGAGTGATGGGAGGAGTCTAATATACCATAACCCATCACATCACACGTGTAGTCAGCAGACGGCACATACATGGCAGCATTGTGGAGGCACAGAGTGATGGGAGGAGTCTAATATACCATAACCCATCACATCACACGTGTAGTCAGCAGACGGCACATACATGGCAGCATTGTGGGGGCACACAGTAATGGGAAGAGTCTGATATACCATAACCCATCACATCACACGTGTAGTTAGCAGACGGCACATACATGGCAGCATTGTGGAGGCACAGAGTGATGAGAGGAGTTTGATATACCATAACCCATCACATCACACGTGTAGTCAGCAGACAGCACATACATGGCAGCAGTGTGGGGGCACAGAGTGATGGGAGGAGTCTGATATACCATAACCCATCACATCACACGTGTAGTCAGCAGACAGCACATACATGGCAGCATTGTGGAGGCACAGAGTGATGGGAGGAGTCTGATATACCATAACCCATCACATCACACGTGTAGTCAGCAGACCGCACATACATGGCAGCATTGTGGAGGCACAGACTGATGGGAGGAGTCTAATATACCATAACCCATCACATCACACGTGTAGTCAGCAGACAGCACATACATGGCAGCATTGTGGAGGCACAGAGTGATGGGAGGAGTCTGATATACCATAACCCATCACATCACACGTGTAGTCAGCATACAGCACATACATGGCAGCACTGTGGAGGCACAGAGTGATGGGAGGAGTCTGATATTCCATAACCCATCACATCACACGTGTAGTCAGCAGACAGCACATACATGGCAGCACTGTGGAGGCACAGAGTGATGGGAGGAGTCTGATATACCATAACCCATCACATCACACGTGTAGTCAGCAGACAGCACATACATGGCAGCACTGTGGAGGCACAGAGTGATGGGAGGAGTCTGATATACCATAACCCATCACATCACACGTGTAGTCAGCAGACAGCACATACATGGCAGCACTGTGGAGGCACAGAGTGATGGGAGGAGTCTGATATTCCATAACCCATCACATCACACGTGTAGTCAGCATACAGCACATACATGGCAGCACTGTGGAGGCACAGAGTGATGGGAGGAGTCTGATATTCCATAACCCATCACATCACACGTGTAGTCAGCAGACAGCACATACATGGCAGCATTGTGGAGGCACAGAGTGATGGGAGGAGTCTGATATTCCATAACCCATCACATCACATGTGTAGTCAGCAGACAGCACATACATGGCAGCATTGTGGAGGCACAGAGTGATGGGAGGTGTCTGATATACCATAACCCATCACATCACACGTGTAGTCAGCAGACAGCACATACATGGCAGCATTGTGGAGGCACAGAGTGATGGGAGGAGTCTGATATACCATAACCCATCACATCACACCTGTAGACAGCACATACATGGCAGCATTGTGGAGGCACAGAGTGATGGGAGGAGTCTGATATACCATAACCCATCACATCACACGTGTAGTCAGCAGACAGCACATACATGGCAGCAGTGTGGGGGCACAGAGTGATGGGAGGAGTCTGATATACCATAACCCTTCACATCACACGTGTAGTCAGCAGACAGCACATACATGGCAGCATTGTGGAGGCACAGAGTGATGGGAGGAGTCTGATATACCATAACCCATCACATCACACCTGTAGACAGCACATACATGGCAGCATTGTGGAGGCACAGAGTGATGGAAGGAGTCTGATATACCATAACCCATCACATCACACGTGTAGTCAGCAGACGGCACACACATGGCAGCATTGTGGAGGCACAGAGTGATGGGAGGAGTCTGATATACCATAACCCATCACATCACACGTGTAGTCAGCAGACCGCACATACATGGCAGCATTGTGGAGGCACAGAGTGATGGGAGGAGTCTAATATACCATAACCCATCACATCACACGTGTAGTCAGCAGACAGCACATACATGGCAGCATTGTGGGGGCACAGAGTGATGGGAGGAGTCTGATATACCATAACCCATCACATCACACGTGTAGTCAGCAGACCGCACATACATGGCAGCATTGTGGAGGCACAGAGTGATGGGAGGAGTCTGATATACCATAACCCATCACATCACACGTGTAGTCAGCAGACAGCACATACATGGCAGCATTGTGGAGGCACAGAGTGATGGGAGGAGTCTGATATACCATAACCCATCACATCACACGTGTAGTCAGCAGACAGCACATACATGGCAGCATTGTGGATGCACAGAGTGATGGGAGGAGTCTGATATACCATAACCCATCACATCACACGTGTAGTCAGCAGACAGCACATACATGGCAGCATTGTGGAGGCACAGAGTGATGGTAGGAGTCTGATATACCATAACCCATCACATCACACGTGTAGTCAGCATACAGTACATACATGGCAGCATTGTGGGGGCACAGAGTGATGGGAGGAGTCTGATATACCATAACCCATCACATCACACGTGTAGTCAGCAGACCGCACATACATGGCAGCATTGTGGAGGCACAGAGTGATGGGAGGAGTCTGATATACCATAACCCATCACATCACACGTGTAGTCAGCAGACAGCACATACATGGCAGCATTGTGGATGCACAGAGTGATGGGAGGAGTCTGATATACCATAACCCATCACATCACACGTGTAGTCAGCAGACAGCACATACATGGCAGCATTGTGGAGGCACAGAGTGATGGGAGGAGTCTGATATACCATAACCCATCACATCACACGTGTAGTCAGCAGACAGCACATACATGGCAGCATTGTGGAGGCACAGAGTGATGGGAGGAGTCTGATATACCATAACCAATTTCAATGAAAAAGGGCTATTACGCCCATATAGAATAGAATTGAATAGTATAGAATCAACTTTAAAGAGAATGAGCTGCAAATAGCAGCGAATGAGGATAAAAGCGCAGCCTGTGCCCCACATAAGAGAGACATAAGTGCGGCAGGGGGGAGGCAGGTAGGGTAGGTGCAAGCTTAAGGCCCCCATACACTATACGATTTGGGCACAATTTCACCCGATTCGGATGAATCGGGCCATGAAATCGGCCCAAATCGCATGGTTTGACAGCCCCCCCGATCCGATGCGCGGTCCCGTGCGCATCGGATCGGAGTCGGGCAGTCGGACCGGCTGCACATAAGATTTCCTAAATCTTATGTGCAGCCTCCGGGCGGGGGACGCCAGAGCCAGGCAGGGGGAGAGCGGGCAGCGTCAGCGGTGACAGACGCTGGGGAGGGCGATGCTGGAGAGCCGGGCTGGGGACACAGGCAGCAGCGGGCGGGGGTGGACGCCGGTGAACGGAGCTGGCCGGGCGCAGCATGACCGGGGACGGGGAGAACGGTGCAAGAAAAAAAAAACCCATTACAAATGAATTGGAAGCCAGTGATTGGCTGAGAGAGCTCTCTCAGCCAATCAGCAATTGGCTGAGAGAGCTCTCAGCCAATCACTGGCTTCCAATTCATTTGTAATTTTTTTTTTTTACTTGCAGCGTTCTCCCCGTCCCCGGTCATGCTGCGCCCGGCCAGCTCCGTTCACCGGCGTCCACCCCCGCCCGCTGCTGCCTGTGTCCCCAGCCCGGCTCTCCAGCGCCGCCGCCCCCCCCCCCCCCCCCCACCGCCCGCTGCCTATTTGACAGCTACAATGGCCGGCTACCCCCCTGTTGCTCCCCAGTGTCCCTCACCCCGCTCTCCCCCTGCAGCTCCCCGGGAGTTTTATATGATAAATCGCATGGCGATTTATCATATGCACAACTTGGCACATCAAGTGCCTTATCATGATGGAAACCTCCCGGGGAGCTGCCGGGGAAATCGGGTCCGACTTGTCCCTAGGACAAGTCGGGCTAATGTATGGGGGGCCTTAGAGCAAAAGGACATTAGGTAAACGGCCCCTCCCCAGGAGATAGGCCATACTTAAGGAAGGGGGAGGATGGGGGTCATTACACTCAGAAGCAACTCCAGCAAGGATACAATAGAATAGTATAGAATCAACTTTATTGGCCATGTGTGCTTGCGCACACTTTTCGGATTACAGTGCAGCATCAAGCACATGTAACATACATTACATGTGGGGAACACATACCCGCCGAGCTGCACAGCACCTAGGTAGCAATCAGCGGCACCACTGGTCATTGCAGCAGCCAGGTAGGTAACAATATAAGCAGAGACAGTACAGTTATCACACAGAGAACTCATACCTGCCGAGCTGCACAGCACCTAGGCAGCCATCAGCGGCACCACTGGTCATTGCAGCAGCCAGGTAGGTAACAATATAAGCAGGGACAGTACAGTTATCACACAGGGAACACATACCTGCCGAGCTGCACAGTGCCTAGGCAGCCATCAGCGGCACCACTGGTCATTGCAGCAGCCAGGTAGGTAACAATATAAGCAGGGACAGTACCGTTATCACACAGGGAACACATACCTGCCGAGCTGCACAGCGCCTAGGCAGCCATCAGCGGCACCACTGGTCATTGCAGCAGCCAGGTAGGTAACAATATAAGCAGGGACAGTACAGTTATCACACAGGGAACACATACGTGCCGAGCTGCACAGCACCTAGGCAGCCATCAGCGGCACCACTGGTCATTGCAGCAGCCAGGTAGGTAACAATATAAGCAGGGACAGTACAGTATCACACAGGGAACACATACCTGCCGAGCTGCACAGCACCTAGGCAGCCATCAGCGGCACCACTGGTCATTGCAGCAGCCAGGTAGGTAACAGTATAAGCAGAGACAGTACAGTTATCACACAGAGAACTCATACCTGCCGAGCTGCACAGCAACTAGGCAGCCATCAGCGGCACCACTGGTCATTGCAGCAGCCAGGTAGGTAACAATATAAGCAGGGACAGTACAGTATCACACAGGGAACACATACCTGCCGAGCTGCACAGCACCTAGGCAGCCATCAGCGGCACCACTGGTCATTGCAGCAGCCAGGTAGGTAACAATATAAGCAGGGACAGTACAGTTATCACACAGGGAACACATACCTGCCGAGCTGCACAGCGCCTAGGCAGCCATCAGCGGCACCACTGGTCATTGCAGCAGCCAGGTAGGTAACAATATAAGCAGGGACAGTACAGTTATCACACTGGGTACACATACCTGCCGAGCTACACAGCGCCTAGGCAGGCATTAGCGGCACCACTGGTCATTGCAGCAGCCAGGTAGGTAACAATATAAGCAGGGACAGTACAGTTATCACACAGGGAACACATACCTGCCGAGCTGCACAGCACCTAGGCATCCATCAGCGGCACCACTGGTCATTGCAGCAGCCAGGTAGGTAACAATATAAGCAGAGACAGTACAGTTATCACACAGGGAACACATACCTGCCGAGCTGTACAGCACCTAGGCAGCCATCAGCGGCACCACTGGTCATTGCAGCAGCCAGGTAGGTAACAATATAAGCAGGGACAGTACAGTATCACACAGGGAACACATACCTGCCGAGCTGCACAGCACCTAGGCAGCCATCAGCGGCACCACTGGTCATTGCAGCAGCCAGGTAGGTAACAATATAAGCAGGGACAGTACAGTTATCACACAGGGAACACATACCTGCCGAGCTGCACAGTGCCTAGGCAGCCATCAGCAGCGCCACTGGTCATTGCAGCAGCCAGGTAGGTAACAATATAAGCAGGGACAGTACAGTTATCACACAGGGAACACATACCCGCCGAGCTACACAGCGCCTAGGCAGCCATCAGCATCACCACTGGTCAGTGCAGCAGCCAGGTAGGTAACAGTATAAGTAGAGACAGTACAGTTATCACACAGAGAACTCATACCTGCCGAGCTGCACAGCACCTAGGCAGCCATCAGCGGCACCACTGGTCATTGCAGCAGCCAGGTAGGTAACAATATAAGCAGGGACAGTACAGTTATCACACAGGGAACACATACGTGCCGAGCTGCACAGCACCTAGGCAGCCATCAGCGGCACCACTGGTCATTGCAGCAGCCAGGTAGGTAACAATATAAGCAGGGACAGTACAGTATCACACAGGGAACACATACCTGCCGAGCTGCACAGCACCTAGGCAGCCATCAGCGGCACCACTGGTCATTGCAGCAGCCAGGTAGGTAACAGTATAAGCAGAGACAGTACAGTTATCACACAGAGAACTCATACCTGCCGAGCTGCACAGCGCCTAGGCAGCCATCAGCGGCACCACTGGTCATTGCAGCAGCCAGGTAGGTAACAATATAAGCAGGGACAGTACAGTTATCACACAGGGAACACATACCTGCCGAGCTGCACAGCACCTAGGCAGCCATCAGCAGCACCACTGGTCATTGCAGCAGCCAGGTAGGTAACAGTATAAGCAGGGACAGTACAGTTATCACACAGGGAACACATACCTGCCGAGCTGCACAGCACCTAGGCAGCCATCAGTGGCACCACTGGTCATTGCAGCAGCCAGGTAGGTAACAATATAAGCAGGGACAGTACAGATATCACACAGGGAACACATACCTGCCGAGCTGCACAGCGCCTAGGCAGCCATCAGCGGCACCACTGGTCATTGCAGCAGCCAGGTAGGTAACAATATAAGCAGGGACAGTACAGTTATCACACAGGGAACACATACGTGCCGAGCTGCACAGCACCTAGGCAGCCATCAGCGGCACCACTGGTCATTGCAGCAGCCAGGTAGGTAACAATATAAGCAGGGACAGTACAGTATCACACAGGGAACACATACCTGCCGAGCTGCACAGCACCTAGGCAGCCATCAGCGGCACCACTGGTCATTGCAGCAGCCAGGTAGGTAACAGTATAAGCAGAGACAGTACAGTTATCACACAGAGAACTCATACCTGCCGAGCTGCACAGCACCTAGGCAGCCATCAGCGGCACCACTGGTCATTGCAGCAGCCAGGTAGGTAACAATATAAGCAGGGACAGTACAGTATCACACAGGGAACACATACCTGCCGAGCTGCACAGCACCTAGGCAGCCATCAGCGGCACCACTGGTCATTGCAGCAGCCAGGTAGGTAACAGTATAAGCAGAGACAGTACAGTTATCACACAGAGAACTCATACCTGCCGAGCTGCACAGCACCTAGGCAGCCATCAGCGGCACCACTGGTCATTGCAGCAGCCAGGTAGGTAACAATATAAGCAGGGACAGTACAGTTATCACACAGGGAACACATACCCGCCGAGCTACACAGCGCCTAGGCAGCCATCAGCGGCACCACTGGTCATTGCAGCAGCCAGGTAGGTAACAATATAAGCAGGGACAGTACAGTTATCACACAGGGAACACATACCCGCCGAGCTACACAGCGCCTAGGCAGCCATCAGCATCACCACTGGTCAGTGCAGCAGCCAGGTAGGTAACAGTATAAGTAGAGACAGTACAGTTATCACACAGAGAACTCATACCTGCCGAGCTGCACAGCACCTAGGCAGCCATCAGCGGCACCACTGGTCATTGCAGCAGCCAGGTAGGTAACAATATAAGCAGGGACAGTACAGTTATCACACAGGGAACACATACGTGCCGAGCTGCACAGCACCTAGGCAGCCATCAGCGGCACCACTGGTCATTGCAGCAGCCAGGTAGGTAACAATATAAGCAGGGACAGTACAGTATCACACAGGGAACACATACCTGCCGAGCTGCACAGCACCTAGGCAGCCATCAGCGGCACCACTGGTCATTGCAGCAGCCAGGTAGGTAACAGTATAAGCAGAGACAGTACAGTTATCACACAGAGAACTCATACCTGCCGAGCTGCACAGCACCTAGGCAGCCATCAGCGGCACCACTGGTCATTGCAGCAGCCAGGTAGGTAACAATATAAGCAGGGACAGTACAGTTATCACACTGGGTACACATACCTGCCGAGCTACACAGCGCCTAGGCAGCCATCAGCGGCACCACTGGTCATTGCAGCAGCCAGGTAGGTAACAATATAAGCAGGGACAGTACAGTTATCACACAGGGAACACATACCTGCCGAGCTGCACAGCACCTAGACAGCCATCAGCGGCACCACTGGTCATTGCAGCAGCCAGGTAGGTAACAATATAAGCAGGGACAGTACAGTTATCACACAGGGAACACATACCTGCCGAGCTGCACAGCACCTAGGCAGCCATCAGCAGCACCACTGGTCATTGCAGCAGCCAGGTAGGTAACAGTATAAGCAGGGACAGTACAGTTATCACACAGGGAACACATACCTGCCGAGCTGCACAGCACCTAGGCAGCCATCAGTGGCACCACTGGTCATTGCAGCAGCCAGGTAGGTAACAATATAAGCAGGGACAGTACAGATATCACACAGGGAACACATACCTGCCGAGCTGCACAGCGCCTAGGCAGCCATCAGCGGCACCACTGGTCATTGCAGCAGCCAGGTAGGTAACAATATAAGCAGGGACAGTACAGTTATCACACAGGGAACACATACGTGCCGAGCTGCACAGCACCTAGGCAGCCATCAGCGGCACCACTGGTCATTGCAGCAGCCAGGTAGGTAACAATATAAGCAGGGACAGTACAGTATCACACAGGGAACACATACCTGCCGAGCTGCACAGCACCTAGGCAGCCATCAGCGGCACCACTGGTCATTGCAGCAGCCAGGTAGGTAACAGTATAAGCAGAGACAGTACAGTTATCACACAGAGAACTCATACGTGCCGAGCTGCACAGCACCTAGGCAGCCATCAGCGGCACCACTGGTCATTGCAGCAGCCAGGTAGGTAACAATATAAGCAGGGACAGTACAGTATCACACAGGGAACACATACCTGCCGAGCTGCACAGCACCTAGGCAGCCATCAGCGGCACCACTGGTCATTGCAGCAGCCAGGTAGGTAACAGTATAAGCAGAGACAGTACAGTTATCACACAGAGAACTCATACCTGCCGAGCTGCACAGCACCTAGGCAGCCATCAGCGGCACCACTGGTCATTGCAGCAGCCAGGTAGGTAACAATATAAGCAGGGACAGTACAGTTATCACACAGGGAACACATACCCGCCGAGCTACACAGCGCCTAGGCAGCCATCAGCGGCACCACTGGTCATTGCAGCAGCCAGGTAGGTAACAATATAAGCAGGGACAGTACAGTTATCACACAGGGAACACATACCCGCCGAGCTACACAGCGCCTAGGCAGCCATCAGCATCACCACTGGTCAGTGCAGCAGCCAGGTAGGTAACAGTATAAGTAGAGACAGTACAGTTATCACACAGAGAACTCATACCTGCCGAGCTGCACAGCACCTAGGCAGCCATCAGCGGCACCACTGGTCATTGCAGCAGCCAGGTAGGTAACAATATAAGCAGGGACAGTACAGTTATCACACAGGGAACACATACGTGCCGAGCTGCACAGCACCTAGGCAGCCATCAGCGGCACCACTGGTCATTGCAGCAGCCAGGTAGGTAACAATATAAGCAGGGACAGTACAGTATCACACAGGGAACACATACCTGCCGAGCTGCACAGCACCTAGGCAGCCATCAGCGGCACCACTGGTCATTGCAGCAGCCAGGTAGGTAACAGTATAAGCAGAGACAGTACAGTTATCACACAGAGAACTCATACCTGCCGAGCTGCACAGCACCTAGGCAGCCATCAGCGGCACCACTGGTCATTGCAGCAGCCAGGTAGGTAACAATATAAGCAGGGACAGTACAGTTATCACACTGGGTACACATACCTGCCGAGCTACACAGCGCCTAGGCAGCCATCAGCGGCACCACTGGTCATTGCAGCAGCCAGGTAGGTAACAATATAAGCAGGGACAGTACAGTTATCACACAGGGAACACATACCTGCCGAGCTGCACAGCACCTAGACAGCCATCAGCGGCACCACTGGTCATTGCAGCAGCCAGGTAGGTAACAATATAAGCAGGGACAGTACAGTTATCACACAGGGAACACATACCTGCCGAGCTGCACAGCACCTAGGCAGCCATCAGCAGCACCACTGGTCATTGCAGCAGCCAGGTAGGTAACAGTATAAGCAGGGACAGTACAGTTATCACACAGAGAACACATACCCCCCGAGCTGTACAGCACCTAGGCAGCCATCAGCAGCACCACTGGTCATTGCAGCAGCCAGGTAGGTAACAGTATAAGCAGGGACAGTACAGTTATCACACAGGGAACACATACCTGCCGAGCTGCACAGCACCTAGGCAGCCATCAGTGGCACCACTGGTCATTGCAGCAGCCAGGTAGGTAACAATATAAGCAGGGACAGTACAGATATCACACAGGGAACACATACCTGCCGAGCTGCACAGCGCCTAGGCAGCCATCAGCGGCACCACTGGTCATTGCAGCAGCCAGGTAGGTAACAATATAAGCAGGGACAGTACAGTTATCACACAGGGAACACATACGTGCCGAGCTGCACAGCACCTAGGCAGCCATCAGCGGCACCACTGGTCATTGCAGCAGCCAGGTAGGTAACAATATAAGCAGGGACAGTACAGTATCACACAGGGAACACATACCTGCCGAGCTGCACAGCACCTAGGCAGCCATCAGCGGCACCACTGGTCATTGCAGCAGCCAGGTAGGTAACAGTATAAGCAGAGACAGTACAGTTATCACACAGAGAACTCATACCTGCCGAGCTGCACAGCAACTAGGCAGCCATCAGCGGCACCACTGGTCATTGCAGCAGCCAGGTAGGTAACAATATAAGCAGGGACAGTACAGTTATCACACTGGGTACACATACCTGCCGAGCTACACAGCGCCTAGGCAGCCATCAGCGGCACCACTGGTCATTGCAGCAGCCAGGTAGGTAACAATATAAGCAGGGACAGTACAGTTATCACACAGGGAACACATACCCGCCGAGCTGCACAGCACCTAGGCAGCCATCAGCAGCACCACTGGTCATTGCAGCAGCCAGGTAGGTAACAGTATAAGCAGGGACAGTACAGTTATCACACAGGGAACACATACCTGCCGAGCTGCACAGCACCTAGGCAGCCATCAGTGGCACCACTGGTCATTGCAGCAGCCAGGTAGGTAACAATATAAGCAGGGACAGTACAGATATCACACAGGGAACACATACCTGCCGAGCTGTACAGCACCTAGGCAGCCATCAGCAGCACCACTGGTCATTGCAGCAGCCAGGTAGGTAACAATATAAGCAGAGACAGTACAGTTATCACACAGGGAACACATACCTGCCGAGCTGCACAGCACCTAGGCAGCCATCAGCGGCACCACTGGTCATTGCAGCAGCCAGGTAGGTAACAATATAAGCAGGGACAGTACAGTTATCACACAGGGAACACATACCTGCCGAGCTGCACAGCGCCTAGGCAGCCATCAGCGGCACCACTGGTCATTGCAGCAGCCAGGTAGGTAACAATATAAGCAGGGACAGTACAGTTATCACACTGGGTACACATACCTGCCGAGCTACACAGCGCCTAGGCAGGCATTAGCGGCACCACTGGTCATTGCAGCAGCCAGGTAGGTAACAATATAAGCAGGGACAGTACAGTTATCACACAGGGAACACATACCTGCCGAGCTGCACAGCACCTAGGCAGCCATCAGCGGCACCACTGGTCATTGCAGCAGCCAGGTAGGTAACAATATAAGCAGAGACAGTACAGTTATCACACAGGGAACACATACCTGCCGAGCTGTACAGCACCTAGGCAGCCATCAGCGGCACCACTGGTCATTGCAGCAGCCAGGTAGGTAACAATATAAGCAGGGACAGTACAGTATCACACAGGGAACACATACCTGCCGAGCTGCACAGCACCTAGGCAGCCATCAGCGGCACCACTGGTCATTGCAGCAGCCAGGTAGGTAACAATATAAGCAGGGACAGTACAGTTATCACACAGGGAACACATACCCGCCGAGCTACACAGCGCCTAGGCAGCCATCAGCATCACCACTGGTCAGTGCAGCAGCCAGGTAGGTAACAGTATAAGTAGAGACAGTACAGTTATCACACAGAGAACTCATACCTGCCGAGCTGCACAGCACCTAGGCAGCCATCAGCGGCACCACTGGTCATTGCAGCAGCCAGGTAGGTAACAATATAAGCAGGGACAGTACAGTTATCACACAGGGAACACATACGTGCCGAGCTGCACAGCACCTAGGCAGCCATCAGCGGCACCACTGGTCATTGCAGCAGCCAGGTAGGTAACAATATAAGCAGGGACAGTACAGTATCACACAGGGAACACATACCTGCCGAGCTGCACAGCACCTAGGCAGCCATCAGCGGCACCACTGGTCATTGCAGCAGCCAGGTAGGTAACAGTATAAGCAGAGACAGTACAGTTATCACACAGAGAACTCATACCTGCCGAGCTGCACAGCGCCTAGGCAGCCATCAGCGGCACCACTGGTCATTGCAGCAGCCAGGTAGGTAACAATATAAGCAGGGACAGTACAGTTATCACACAGGGAACACATACCTGCCGAGCTGCACAGCACCTAGGCAGCCATCAGCAGCACCACTGGTCATTGCAGCAGCCAGGTAGGTAACAGTATAAGCAGGGACAGTACAGTTATCACACAGGGAACACATACCTGCCGAGCTGCACAGCACCTAGGCAGCCATCAGTGGCACCACTGGTCATTGCAGCAGCCAGGTAGGTAACAATATAAGCAGGGACAGTACAGATATCACACAGGGAACACATACCTGCCGAGCTGCACAGCGCCTAGGCAGCCATCAGCGGCACCACTGGTCATTGCAGCAGCCAGGTAGGTAACAATATAAGCAGGGACAGTACAGTTATCACACAGGGAACACATACGTGCCGAGCTGCACAGCACCTAGGCAGCCATCAGCGGCACCACTGGTCATTGCAGCAGCCAGGTAGGTAACAATATAAGCAGGGACAGTACAGTATCACACAGGGAACACATACCTGCCGAGCTGCACAGCACCTAGGCAGCCATCAGCGGCACCACTGGTCATTGCAGCAGCCAGGTAGGTAACAGTATAAGCAGAGACAGTACAGTTATCACACAGAGAACTCATACCTGCCGAGCTGCACAGCACCTAGGCAGCCATCAGCGGCACCACTGGTCATTGCAGCAGCCAGGTAGGTAACAATATAAGCAGGGACAGTACAGTATCACACAGGGAACACATACCTGCCGAGCTGCACAGCACCTAGGCAGCCATCAGCGGCACCACTGGTCATTGCAGCAGCCAGGTAGGTAACAGTATAAGCAGAGACAGTACAGTTATCACACAGAGAACTCATACCTGCCGAGCTGCACAGCACCTAGGCAGCCATCAGCGGCACCACTGGTCATTGCAGCAGCCAGGTAGGTAACAATATAAGCAGGGACAGTACAGTTATCACACAGGGAACACATACCCGCCGAGCTACACAGCGCCTAGGCAGCCATCAGCGGCACCACTGGTCATTGCAGCAGCCAGGTAGGTAACAATATAAGCAGGGACAGTACAGTTATCACACAGGGAACACATACCCGCCGAGCTACACAGCGCCTAGGCAGCCATCAGCATCACCACTGGTCAGTGCAGCAGCCAGGTAGGTAACAGTATAAGTAGAGACAGTACAGTTATCACACAGAGAACTCATACCTGCCGAGCTGCACAGCACCTAGGCAGCCATCAGCGGCACCACTGGTCATTGCAGCAGCCAGGTAGGTAACAATATAAGCAGGGACAGTACAGTTATCACACAGGGAACACATACGTGCCGAGCTGCACAGCACCTAGGCAGCCATCAGCGGCACCACTGGTCATTGCAGCAGCCAGGTAGGTAACAATATAAGCAGGGACAGTACAGTATCACACAGGGAACACATACCTGCCGAGCTGCACAGCACCTAGGCAGCCATCAGCGGCACCACTGGTCATTGCAGCAGCCAGGTAGGTAACAGTATAAGCAGAGACAGTACAGTTATCACACAGAGAACTCATACCTGCCGAGCTGCACAGCACCTAGGCAGCCATCAGCGGCACCACTGGTCATTGCAGCAGCCAGGTAGGTAACAATATAAGCAGGGACAGTACAGTTATCACACTGGGTACACATACCTGCCGAGCTACACAGCGCCTAGGCAGCCATCAGCGGCACCACTGGTCATTGCAGCAGCCAGGTAGGTAACAATATAAGCAGGGACAGTACAGTTATCACACAGGGAACACATACCTGCCGAGCTGCACAGCACCTAGACAGCCATCAGCGGCACCACTGGTCATTGCAGCAGCCAGGTAGGTAACAATATAAGCAGGGACAGTACAGTTATCACACAGGGAACACATACCTGCCGAGCTGCACAGCACCTAGGCAGCCATCAGCAGCACCACTGGTCATTGCAGCAGCCAGGTAGGTAACAGTATAAGCAGGGACAGTACAGTTATCACACAGGGAACACATACCTGCCGAGCTGCACAGCACCTAGGCAGCCATCAGTGGCACCACTGGTCATTGCAGCAGCCAGGTAGGTAACAATATAAGCAGGGACAGTACAGATATCACACAGGGAACACATACCTGCCGAGCTGCACAGCGCCTAGGCAGCCATCAGCGGCACCACTGGTCATTGCAGCAGCCAGGTAGGTAACAATATAAGCAGGGACAGTACAGTTATCACACAGGGAACACATACGTGCCGAGCTGCACAGCACCTAGGCAGCCATCAGCGGCACCACTGGTCATTGCAGCAGCCAGGTAGGTAACAATATAAGCAGGGACAGTACAGTATCACACAGGGAACACATACCTGCCGAGCTGCACAGCACCTAGGCAGCCATCAGCGGCACCACTGGTCATTGCAGCAGCCAGGTAGGTAACAGTATAAGCAGAGACAGTACAGTTATCACACAGAGAACTCATACGTGCCGAGCTGCACAGCACCTAGGCAGCCATCAGCGGCACCACTGGTCATTGCAGCAGCCAGGTAGGTAACAATATAAGCAGGGACAGTACAGTATCACACAGGGAACACATACCTGCCGAGCTGCACAGCACCTAGGCAGCCATCAGCGGCACCACTGGTCATTGCAGCAGCCAGGTAGGTAACAGTATAAGCAGAGACAGTACAGTTATCACACAGAGAACTCATACCTGCCGAGCTGCACAGCACCTAGGCAGCCATCAGCGGCACCACTGGTCATTGCAGCAGCCAGGTAGGTAACAATATAAGCAGGGACAGTACAGTTATCACACAGGGAACACATACCCGCCGAGCTACACAGCGCCTAGGCAGCCATCAGCGGCACCACTGGTCATTGCAGCAGCCAGGTAGGTAACAATATAAGCAGGGACAGTACAGTTATCACACAGGGAACACATACCCGCCGAGCTACACAGCGCCTAGGCAGCCATCAGCATCACCACTGGTCAGTGCAGCAGCCAGGTAGGTAACAGTATAAGTAGAGACAGTACAGTTATCACACAGAGAACTCATACCTGCCGAGCTGCACAGCACCTAGGCAGCCATCAGCGGCACCACTGGTCATTGCAGCAGCCAGGTAGGTAACAATATAAGCAGGGACAGTACAGTTATCACACAGGGAACACATACGTGCCGAGCTGCACAGCACCTAGGCAGCCATCAGCGGCACCACTGGTCATTGCAGCAGCCAGGTAGGTAACAATATAAGCAGGGACAGTACAGTATCACACAGGGAACACATACCTGCCGAGCTGCACAGCACCTAGGCAGCCATCAGCGGCACCACTGGTCATTGCAGCAGCCAGGTAGGTAACAGTATAAGCAGAGACAGTACAGTTATCACACAGAGAACTCATACCTGCCGAGCTGCACAGCACCTAGGCAGCCATCAGCGGCACCACTGGTCATTGCAGCAGCCAGGTAGGTAACAATATAAGCAGGGACAGTACAGTTATCACACTGGGTACACATACCTGCCGAGCTACACAGCGCCTAGGCAGCCATCAGCGGCACCACTGGTCATTGCAGCAGCCAGGTAGGTAACAATATAAGCAGGGACAGTACAGTTATCACACAGGGAACACATACCTGCCGAGCTGCACAGCACCTAGACAGCCATCAGCGGCACCACTGGTCATTGCAGCAGCCAGGTAGGTAACAATATAAGCAGGGACAGTACAGTTATCACACAGGGAACACATACCTGCCGAGCTGCACAGCACCTAGGCAGCCATCAGCAGCACCACTGGTCATTGCAGCAGCCAGGTAGGTAACAGTATAAGCAGGGACAGTACAGTTATCACACAGGGAACACATACCTGCCGAGCTGCACAGCACCTAGGCAGCCATCAGTGGCACCACTGGTCATTGCAGCAGCCAGGTAGGTAACAATATAAGCAGGGACAGTACAGATATCACACAGGGAACACATACCTGCCGAGCTGCACAGCGCCTAGGCAGCCATCAGCGGCACCACTGGTCATTGCAGCAGCCAGGTAGGTAACAATATAAGCAGGGACAGTACAGTTATCACACAGGGAACACATACGTGCCGAGCTGCACAGCACCTAGGCAGCCATCAGCGGCACCACTGGTCATTGCAGCAGCCAGGTAGGTAACAATATAAGCAGGGACAGTACAGTATCACACAGGGAACACATACCTGCCGAGCTGCACAGCACCTAGGCAGCCATCAGCGGCACCACTGGTCATTGCAGCAGCCAGGTAGGTAACAGTATAAGCAGAGACAGTACAGTTATCACACAGAGAACTCATACCTGCCGAGCTGCACAGCAACTAGGCAGCCATCAGCGGCACCACTGGTCATTGCAGCAGCCAGGTAGGTAACAATATAAGCAGGGACAGTACAGTTATCACACTGGGTACACATACCTGCCGAGCTACACAGCGCCTAGGCAGCCATCAGCGGCACCACTGGTCATTGCAGCAGCCAGGTAGGTAACAATATAAGCAGGGACAGTACAGTTATCACACAGGGAACACATACCCGCCGAGCTGCACAGCACCTAGGCAGCCATCAGCAGCACCACTGGTCATTGCAGCAGCCAGGTAGGTAACAGTATAAGCAGGGACAGTACAGTTATCACACAGGGAACACATACCTGCCGAGCTGCACAGCACCTAGGCAGCCATCAGTGGCACCACTGGTCATTGCAGCAGCCAGGTAGGTAACAATATAAGCAGGGACAGTACAGATATCACACAGGGAACACATACCTGCCGAGCTGTACAGCACCTAGGCAGCCATCAGCAGCACCACTGGTCATTGCAGCAGCCAGGTAGGTAACAATATAAGCAGAGACAGTACAGTTATCACACAGGGAACACATACCTGCCGAGCTGCACAGCACCTAGGCAGCCATCAGCTGCATCACTGGTCATTGCAGCAGCCAGGTAGGTAACAATATAAGCAGGGACAGTACAGTTATCACACAGGGAACACATACCTGCCGAGCTGCACAGCACCTAGGCAGCCATCAGCAGCACCACTGGTCATTGCAGCAGCCAGGTAGGTAACAGTATAAGCAGGGACAGTACAGTTATCACACAGGGAACACATACCTGCCGAGCTGCACAGCGCCTAGGCAGCCATCAGCGGCACCACTGGTCATTGCAGCAGCCAGGTAGGTAACAATATAAGCAGGGACAGTACAGTTATCACACAGGGAACACATACCTGCCGAGCTGCACAGCACCTAGGCAGCCATCAGCAGCACCACTGGTCATTGCAGCAGCCAGGTAGGTAACAATATAAGCAGGGACAGTACAGTTATCACACAGGGAACACATACCTGCCGAGCTGCACAGCACCTAGGCAGCCATCAGCTGCATCACTGGTCATTGCAGCAGCCAGGTAGGTAACAATATAAGCAGGGACAGTACAGTTATCACACAGGGAACACATACCTGCCGAGCTGCACAGCACCTAGGCAGCCATCAGCAGCACCACTGGTCATTGCAGCAGCCAGGTAGGTAACAATATAAGCAGGGACAGTACAGTTATCACACAGAGAACACATACCTGCCGAGCTGCACAGCACCTAGGCAGCCATCAGCTGCATCACTGGTCATTGCAGCAGCCAGGTAGGTAACAATATAAGCAGGTACAGTACAGTTATCACACAGGGAACACATACCTGCCGAGCTGCACAGCGCCTAGGCAGCCATCAGCGGCACCACTGGTCATTGCAGCAGCCAGGTAGGTGACAATATTAGCAGGGACAGTACAGTTATCACACAGGGAACACATACCCGCCGAGCTGCACAGCACCTAGGCAGCCATCAGCGGCACCACTGGTCATTGCAGCAGCCAGGTAGGTAACAGTATAAGCAGGGACAGTACAGTTATCACACAGAGAACACATACCCACCGAGCTACACAGCGCCTAGGCAGCCATCAGCGGCACCACTGGTCATTGCAGCAGCCAGGTAGGTAACAGTATAAGCAGGGACAGTACAGTTATCACACAGGGAACATATACCTGCCGAGCAGCACAGCGCCTAGGCAGCCATCAGCGGCACCACTGGTCATTGCAGCAGCCAGGTAGGTAACAATATAAGCAGGGACATTACAGTTATCACACAGAGAACACATACCCCCGAGCTGCACAGCGCCTAGGCAGCCATCAGCGGCACCACTGGTCATTGCAGCAGCCAGGTAGGTAACAATATAAGCAGGGACAGTACAGTTATCACACAGGGAACACATACCCCCGAGCTGCACAGCACCTAGGCAGCCATCAGCGGCACCACTGGTCATTGCAGCAGCCAGGTAGGTAACAGTATAAGCAGGGACAGTACAGTTATCACACAGGGAACACATACCTGCCGAGCTGCACAGCACCTAGGCAGCCATCAGCGGCACCACTGGTCATTGCAGCAGCCAGGTAGGTAACAATATAAGCAGGGACAGTACAGTATCACACAGGGAACACATACCTGCCGAGCTGCACAGCACCTAGGCAGCCATCAGCGGCACCACTGGTCATTGCAGCAGCCAGGTAGGTAACAGTATAAGCAGAGACAGTACAGTTATCACACAGAGAACTCATACCTGCCGAGCTGCACAGCAACTAGGCAGCCATCAGCGGCACCACTGGTCATTGCAGCAGCCAGGTAGGTAACAATATAAGCAGGGACAGTACAGTATCACACAGGGAACACATACCTGCCGAGCTGCACAGCACCTAGGCAGCCATCAGCGGCACCACTGGTCATTGCAGCAGCCAGGTAGGTAACAATATAAGCAGGGACAGTACAGTTATCACACTGGGTACACATACCTGCCGAGCTACACAGCGCCTAGGCAGCCATCAGCGGCACCACTGGTCATTGCAGCAACCAGGTAGGTAACAATATAAGCAGGGACAGTACAGTTATCACACAGGGAACACATACCTGCCGAGCTGCACAGCACCTAGACAGCCATCAGCGGCACCACTGGTAATTGCAGCAGCCAGGTAGGTAACAATATAAGCAGAGACAGTACAGTTATCACACAGGGAACACATAACTGCCGAGCTGTACAGCACCTAGGCAGCCATCAGCGGCACCACTGGTCATTGCAGCAGCCAGGTAGGTAACAATATAAGCAGGGACAGTACAGTATCACACAGGGAACACATACCTGCCGAGCTGCACAGCACCTAGGCAGCCATCAGCGGCACCACTGGTCATTGCAGCAGCCAGGTAGGTAACAATATAAGCAGGGACAGTACAGTTATCACACAGGGAACACATACCCGCCGAGCTACACAGCGCCTAGGCAGCCATCAGCATCACCACTGGTCAGTGCAGCAGCCAGGTAGGTAACAGTATAAGTAGAGACAGTACAGTTATCACACAGAGAACTCATACCTGCCGAGCTGCACAGCACCTAGGCAGCCATCAGCGGCACCACTGGTCATTGCAGCAGCCAGGTAGGTAACAATATAAGCAGGGACAGTACAGTTATCACACAGGGAACACATACGTGCCGAGCTGCACAGCACCTAGGCAGCCATCAGCGGCACCACTGGTCATTGCAGCAGCCAGGTAGGTAACAGTATAAGCAGAGACAGTACAGTTATCACACAGAGAACTCATACCTGCCGAGCTGCACAGCACCTAGGCAGCCATCAGCGGCACCACTGGTCATTGCAGCAGCCAGGTAGGTAACAATATAAGCAGGGACAGTACAGTTATCACACTGGGTACACATACCTGCCGAGCTACACAGCGCCTAGGCAGCCATCAGCGGCACCACTGGTCATTGCAGCAGCCAGGTAGGTAACAATATAAGCAGGGACAGTACAGTTATCACACAGGGAACACATACCTGCCGAGCTGCACAGCACCTAGGCAGCCATCAGCAGCACCACTGGTCATTGCAGCAGCCAGGTAGGTAACAGTATAAGCAGGGACAGTACAGTTATCACACAGGGAACACATACCTGCCGAGCTGCACAGCACCTAGGCAGCCATCAGCAGCACCACTGGTCATTGCAGCAGCCAGGTAGGTAACACTATAAGCAGGGACAGTACAGTTATCACACAGGGAACACATACCCCCGAGCTGCACAGCGCCTAGGCAGCCATCAGCTGCATCACTGGTCATTGCAGCAGCCAGGTAGGTAACAGTATAAGCAGGGACAGTACAGTTATCACACAGGGAACACATACCCGCCGAGCTGCACAGCACCTAGGTAGCCATCAGCGGCACCACTGGTCATTGCAGCAGCCAGGTAGGTAACAATATAAGCAGAGACAGTACAGTTATCACACAGGGAACACATACCTGCCGAGCTGCACAGCACCTAGGCAGCCATCAGCAGCACCACTGGTCATTGCAGCAGCCAGGTAGGTAACAGTATAAGCAGGGACAGTACAGTTATCACACAGGGAACACATACCTGCCGAGCTGCACAGCGCCTAGGCAGCCATCAGCGGCACCACTGGTCATTGCAGCAGCCAGGTAGGTAACAATATAAGCAGGGACAGTACAGTTATCACACAGGGAACACATACCTGCCGAGCTGCACAGCACCTAGGCAGCCATCAGCAGCACCACTGGTCATTGCAGCAGCCAGGTAGGTAACAATATAAGCAGGGACAGTACAGTTATCACACAGGGAACACATACCTGCCGAGCTGCACAGCACCTAGGCAGCCATCAGCTGCATCACTGGTCATTGCAGCAGCCAGGTAGGTAACAATATAAGCAGGGACAGTACAGTTATCACACAGGGAACACATACCTGCCGAGCTGCACAGCACCTAGGCAGCCATCAGCAGCACCACTGGTCATTGCAGCAGCCAGGTAGGTAACAATATAAGCAGGGACAGTACAGTTATCACACAGAGAACACATACCTGCCGAGCTGCACAGCACCTAGGCAGCCATCAGCTGCATCACTGGTCATTGCAGCAGCCAGGTAGGTAACAATATAAGCAGGTACAGTACAGTTATCACACAGGGAACACATACCTGCCGAGCTGCACAGCGCCTAGGCAGCCATCAGCGGCACCACTGGTCATTGCAGCAGCCAGGTAGGTGACAATATTAGCAGGGACAGTACAGTTATCACACAGGGAACACATACCCGCCGAGCTGCACAGCACCTAGGCAGCCATCAGCGGCACCACTGGTCATTGCAGCAGCCAGGTAGGTAACAGTATAAGCAGGGACAGTACAGTTATCACACAGAGAACACATACCCACCGAGCTACACAGCGCCTAGGCAGCCATCAGCGGCACCACTGGTCATTGCAGCAGCCAGGTAGGTAACAGTATAAGCAGGGACAGTACAGTTATCACACAGGGAACATATACCTGCCGAGCAGCACAGCGCCTAGGCAGCCATCAGCGGCACCACTGGTCATTGCAGCAGCCAGGTAGGTAACAATATAAGCAGGGACAGTACAGTATCACACAGGGAACACATACCTACCGAGCTGCACAGCGCCTAGGCAGCCATCAGCGGCACCACTGGTCATTGCAGCAGCCAGGTAGGTAACCATATAAGCAGGGACAGTACAGTTATCACACAGGGAACATATACCTGCCGAGCTACACAGCGCCTAGGCAGCCATCAGCGGCACCACTGGTCGTTCCATTAGCCAGGTAGGTGACAATATAAGCAGGGACAGTACAGTATCACACAGGGAACACATACCTACCGAGCTGCACAGCGCCTAGGCAGCCATCAGCGGCACCACTGGTCATTACAGCAGCCAGGTAGGTAACCATATAAGCAGGGACAGTACAGTTATCACACAGGGAACATATACCTGCCGAGCAGCACAGCGCCTAGGCAGCCATCAGCGGCACCACTGGTCATTGCAGCAGCCCGGTAGGTAACAATATAAGCAGGGACAGTACAGTTATCACACAGGGAACATATACCTGCCGAGCAGCACAGCACCTAGGCAGCCATCAGCGGCGCCACTGGTCATTGCAGAAGCCGGGTAGGTAACAATATAAGCAGAGACAGTACAGTTATCACACAGGGAGCACATACCTGCCGAGCTGCACAGCGCCTAGACAGCAATCAGCGGCACCACTGGTCATTGCAGCAGCCAGGTAGGTAACAATATAAGCAGGGACAGTACAGTTATCACACAGGGAACACATACCTGCCGAGCTGCACAGCGCCTAGACAGCAATCAGCGGCACCACTGGTCATTGCAGCAGCCAGGTAGGTAACAGTATAAGCAGAGACAGTACAGTTATCACACAGGGAACACATACCTGCCAAGCTGCACAGCGCCTAGGCAGCCATCAGCGGCACCACTGGTCATTGCAGCAGCCAGGTAGGTAACAATATAAGCAGGGACAGTACAGTTATCACACAGGGAACACATACCTGCTGAGCTGCACAGCACCTAGGCAGCCATCAGCGGCACCACTGGTCATTGCAGCAGCCAGGTAGGGGACAATATAAGCAGGGACAGTACAGTTATCACACAGGGAACACATACGTGCCGAGCTGCACAGCACCTAGGCAGCCATCAGCGGCGCCACTGGTCATTGCAGCAGCCAGGTAGGTAACAGTGGGGCAGATGTATTAAGCTATAACAAGAGATAAATGCAAGGGTGGTAAAGAGAGATAAACGTCCAGCCAATCACCTACTAACTGCCATGTTACAGGGGGACGCAGTCAATTTGCCGGCGGTCGGAATCCCGAAACTTTCTCCCTCCGTGGGTGTCCACGACACCCATAGAGGGAGAATAAAATAGCGTGCCGAGCGTAGCAAGGCACCGGGCCCGCTGCGTGGCGAGCGCAGCGAGCCCGCAAGGGGGGGGGCGCTCCACGTCCCCCCCATGTCGGGATTTCGGCAGGCGGGATTCCAGTGTCGGGATTCCGACCGCCGGCATTACATATCGGATCCGTTACAGGCTGTGTTTGGAAAAAGTCAGTAAGGAGCTGATTGGCTGGACGGTTATCTCTCCTTATCACACCTGCATTTATCTCTTGTTAAGGCTTAGTACATCTGCCCCAGTATGAGCAAACACATTGCAGTTATAGCACACACAGTAGTTATCACACAGGTTACATATGCCTAGGCAGCCATTTGCAGTGGTGGAAGGGGGGTGGGGGGGAGAGAGACACTTGGGGGCGCATTTATCAAGATTGCATTTTACAATGCGATCTGGGCAGAATATTACCGCCCAGGATCGCATTGTTAAATGCGATCATATCGGGAGAATGTATCATTTTTAAGGGCGCAGGGACAGGGATCCGATAGAAGCCCGTCCCTGTGAAGCCCTAACCCGGAAGCCAGGAGGTCAGAGCATGCGCGGTTATGCGCTGACCCCCGCTGACCTCTCAGACCGCACTGCCGCTCGGGCAGTGCGATGTGTAGCCTTAGGCTACAATGGGCTATCCACGGAAATATTTGACAGGTGGATGCGCAATAAAACCAAGTGCAGCTATACCCAAATTCACAGCAGTAGAAACACAAGAGAGATATAGACAATCGGGGATGGTTTGTGAATAAGATGGATCGTGCTCAGGATAGCTGTATTCAGAGATCAATCAAACCTCAGGTAATATTACCAAACCACATACAGCTTGTTTACTGGATGGTCATATGGCTGGTACGCACAGGTCCCTCTTCCCTCCCCTATTAAACAAGCAGGGAAGACACAATAGAACAGGCAGGGCCGGCGCCACCACTAGGCAGCTCTAGGCATTTGCCTAGGGCGCCGGCACCTGGAGGGCGGCAGTTCGCCCCTCACCCCCAGCGAACTGTGTAAAAAACTTGTGGCCCCGGCGTCCCTGCAGTGCTGGGGCGGTCAGGGGTGTCCGTGCCGTAGGGGTACCTGCGGCGCCGTCATGTGTGTAAAGCTGGCTGCGGCCGGCGGGGTCCCTGTAGTGAATAGAAAATAACTAGTGCTATGCACGCGGCGGCGCGGGAAGCGCTAGTTATTTTCTATTCACTACAGGGACCCCGCCGGCCGCAGCCAGCTTTATACACATGACGGCGCCGCAGGTACCCCTACGGCACGGACACCCCTGACCGCCCCAGCACTGCAGGGACGCCGGGGCCGCAAGTTTTTTCCACAGGTACCACCCCCCCTCCCCCCGGCACCGGGGCGCCCCCACCCCGACTCGCCTGGGGCGCTCCGGTGCCTTGCACCGGCCCTGAGAACAGGACATAGTGCAGATCAATAATATAAAAGGGATTTAATACAACAATTGCACTTACAATAAAGTGACTCATATAAACCCATGAGGCAAGCAATCCTTGGGGCAAAGCAGCATACAGATGTTAAAGATAGAAGTCCTCTCGGTCCGGAATCGGATAGCCACAGTTCAAGGTCCAACTTCTGCCGTGATGCGTCACTTACAGGATATGCCAGTCAAGGGTAAAAGGTGGCACGCTTACCGCGTTTCGGAATCTCTGCCAAACAGTCTTAAAGCTCAGGTATATATACCTACAGATAAGCTTACACAGCTGATCAATCACGCCGCTAATCGGCGTACAACTTCCGGGTTCCCCCTGAAAAACATGGCGGTGGGTTCCAGATACTGGAAATACGTCACCGCGAAGATCAATGATAGCCATAGACAGTTCCTCTAACAGGTTTTCCGGCAAAGCCTCGCATACCATTACGTTGCTCTGGTGCCCGCTTGCGTTCCATAGGACATAGCGTTGCGTTCCAGACCTGAAGACATGAAGAAAAACATTAATGTTTATCCCCACACCTTTTAATAGACACCTTAGTAGATGAAAAAGGAGGGGTGTGAAGGAGCCAAGATTTTAGGAAAGGAAAGGTTTCAATTCGAACTCGCTGTTCAAGCCTCTTGGTACTAGTGTGCCCAAACGATATATCCAGCGCATCTCTGTTTTTGAGCGACGCTTGGCTAAATCGTTAGTACGGCTTTTTGGTATAATTTGTTCGATGGCACAAAAGTTTATAATGTGACATTCATTTCCATTATGGGCCACACGGAAATGCTCGGACACTGTGTGAGTTTTTAGTTGTTTCCTGACATTATAGATATGCTCTGCAGTGCGGGCCTTCAACTGCCTGGAAGTTTTTCCAATGTATGCGAGCCCGCAACTGCATTCTAGAACATATATTACGTTCCGAGAATGACAGGTTAAAAACTGTTTAATTGGATATATCTGTCCATTGACCATAAATTTGTCAAATTTCCTTTCCTTTACAGTTCTACAAGTGAGACAGGAGCCACACTCGCCTGGCGAGGGTCACTATCTGTAGAACTATGAACCAGATGATCCCTCAACGAGGGGGCTTTCCTGTACATAAATTGGGGTCTCTGTGGGAACTCTTTTCCAATAACAGGATCATTTCGAAGGAGATGCCAGTTATTTCTAAAGGCTCTCTTAATATCCTTATGGATTGAGCTATATTTGCTAATAAATGCCCATTTAAATTGATCTGTGTTATCTGATTTTTTTGGTTTATTTTCCAACAAGGCGGGTCGTTCAATTTTATTAGCTCTATCTTTTGCCTTATTAAGAAGATCTACAGGGTATCCTTTAACACTTAGGGCATTATTCTAGTCGATGCGGTCCGTTACGAATTCTTTCGGAGGGCGCATGTTAGCCATCTGCGTAGGCAACGCTATGCGCATGTGCCACGCATGGTCTCTTTACTCGTTCTCACTAATACCGTACAGAAATGTCCACCGAATTGACTCGGGAAATATGGGCGTTTTTGGGCGTCATTCGGACTTACACAAGGGCGTGGTTTCAAAGTGGGAAAAACTGGGCGTAAATATGGGCGTACACGAGGGAGTGCATGAACTCTGGTAGGCGTGCATTCGGACAGCACACCAACTGCAAACGAACCAACACGCATGAAATATGCGGTCTTCATAAGCAAGTTTCACTTTGCGGAGAGCACTTGTTCATGTGCTAGGCATTCGGTTCGCCCAATTAGTACGCCCGCACCTGAAGCACTGTCAGCTGAACACAATACAATCCACTCCTCTACTCATTAGTCATTAATTACACTCTTTTCAGTGCTTCAATTGGAAGCATTGCTGCCTAAAGGGACCATTACTTAAAGTGGTAACAATGATTGAATAGCACTTCACATGATGTAAGGGTTAATGTAAAGTGGTAGTAATGTGTTTAAGTATCAAATAGGATTTAATTGATTACAATTACAAACAATCCCTTTTTTATGAGGTTGGCTAATTGCATAAGTGTGTCATGTGACAGATTTATGAGTTTAAATAATAGTCGTGAGTTTTGCGGAAATACACCGCATCGGTGCGTACGGCCAGCTTCCCGTCCGTTCTGACGCTGTAAGACAGAATCTTTGTGTGGCAACCGGTTTGGATGTTGTCCGAAAACACACCCTCTTCTTAGAGAGCGAGTCCGTCCGAATGCGGAGGACCTGTGGGCGTTTGTTCTTACAATGTCCACACAGCATGGCGTGCGGTCCGCTCCGAACCAGAATAATCTCCTTAGTCTATCAGAGACTTCCTCCAGTTGTTCTTGGTATACAGAATTATCAGAATTACAGAATTATCAGTGCAGTTAAAAGGGACCTGTGCGTACCAGCCATATGACCATCCAGTAAACAAGCTGTATGTGGTTTGGTATTATTACCTGAGGTTTGATTGATCTCTGAATATAGCTATCTTGAGCTATCCATCTTATTCACATACCATTCCAAATTGTCTACAATGGGCTATCGCCATATCGGAATGGCGATAGCCCAGGGCTGCGATGCCGGGCTGCCCGATGTTAATACATCGGGCAGCTTCGCATCCCCCATAGAAACCTATGGGGGATGCGGCCGGCGGCGCTGCAGGGAGGATCGCAGCAGGGATCTCCGATCCCTGCTGCGGTCCCCCTTTGATACATTTAGGAGATACTTAATATTTGCGGCTAAACCCCGAAAACGTGCGTTTTCTGGGATTTGGCCGCAAATATAGTTTGATAAATGGGCCCCTAAGGCCTGGGGAGAGTGAGTCAGTAAAGCCTGGGGCTGGAGTTGGGCCCTCCCTGGGCTGAGTTCCACGCCGCTGCCCCCGATAGTCTGATCATACCTCCTCCCGGGGGGGGGGGGTGTGTAGGGTGCCCCCACAGAATAGAGGGCTCCCGCATCTGCTGGTGCTGGTGGTCAGCGGCTGGGGCCCGTGGGCCTGATCACTTCCAATGAGTCCGTGGGCCTTTGTTGGGGGCCGCGGCTGAGCAGTAGGCCACAGTGTGAGACAGGGGGGCCGCAGCTGGGCCTGCAGGGAAGGGGATGCTGGTGTCACCCAGGCATCAGAACTACACCGTTACAGACAAGATGGAGACCGGTTACCCACTGTAGCTGGTATAATATCCTCTGTACAGCGCAGTGTATATTGGAGGTGCAGCGTGAATACACCATGATAAGAAGAGCGCATCGTGTGTTAGTCAGATGTCTCTGGATTATCTCTTTGATCTCCAGGTTTTGTGCACATTGAGCTGAATATCTGATTTAGCCTCACGTGTCCCTGACAACAGGACATTTTACACTCGGACATCAGAGAAAGGGCCTATAAATAGAGGCAGGAGGATGTCGCCCACATGTGTCCTGCTCTGCGGGTGCTGGGCTGTAATAAGGGAGAACTGTGGGGTGGCACAGCCTATACACCAGGGAGTATTCACTTATGTCCATATAGACTGGCAAATTTTCCCATATTTAGGTTACAGTATATGGAGGAGAGGGTCATCGTGCAGCCTTTATTGCAGGTCTATGGAAACATGGCGCCCCCCTCCACTGAGCATGTGCAGGTCTATGGAAACATGGCGCCCCCCTCCACTGAGCATGTGCAGGTCTATGGAAACATGGTGCCCCACTCCACGGAGCATGTGCAGGTCTATGGAAACATGGCGCCCCTCTCCACTGAGCATGTGCAGGTCTATGGAAACATGGCGCCCCACTCCACGGAGCATGTGCAGGCAGGGCCGTTTTTAGAGGCGGACAAGCCGTGCAGCAGCCCGGGGCGCCGCACGGCTTGTCAGCCTCTGTTACACAGCCGTGGCGCCTGGCAGCTCCCCCCAGCGCCGCCTTTGCCCCCTATCCCCGTCCGCGGCGCCACAGCTCAGCTGTTTAATTTCCCAGGGGAGGGGAGGGGAGCGCATCGCGTCTCTCCTTCCCCTCGCTCACTTGGCTGTCAGCCAATCAGAGCTCGCGGGCGGCAGCCAATCAGGAGCCAGCCCGCGAGCTATGAATGGCTGGGCACACACTGTGAAGGCGAGGCGCGTGATGTGCGCTCCGCTCCCCTCCCCTCCGAGTCCCCAGGAAATCACCACCATCATCATCAGCAGCAGCAGGCCAGCAGCTGAGACACCGACAGTGAGTGGGCTTATGTGTGGCACTGTAGGGGCGTATCTGTGGCACTGTGGGGGCATATCTGCCACTGTGGGGGTATATATTTATGGCACTGTGGGGGCATATATGTGTGGCACTGTGGGGGCATATCTGCCACTGTGGGGGCATATATGTATGGCACTGGGGGGGCATATTTGGCACTGTGGGTGCATATATGTATGGCACTGTGGGGGCATATCTGTGGCACTGTGGGGGCATATTTGGCACTGTGGGTGCATAGCTGTCACTGTGGGGGCATATGTGTGGCACTGTGAGGGCAAATCTGCCACTGTGGGGGCATATGTGGCACTGGGGGAATATTTGTCACTGTGGGGGCATATATGTGTGGTACTGTGGGGGCATATCTGCCACTGTGGGGGCATATATGTATGGCACTGTGGGGGCGTATCTGTGGCACTGTGGGGGCATATTTGGCACTGTGGGGGCATATGTGTGGCACTGTGGGTGCATAGCTGTCACTGTGGGGGCATATGTGTGGCAATGTGGGTGCGTATCTGCCACTGTGGGGGCATATCTGGCACTGTGGGGGCATATTAGTAAACGGCAGCAGCCGTGCGTGGGGCAGAATGTGTGGTACTTGTGTATTATCTGGGCGCCCAATTTTTTTCATCGCATGCCACTACTTAAGGCATGCGATGCGATTTTTCATTGTAAAGACCCGATTTTTCATTGTATAGTCACCCATGGGTGATTTCATACCCCCACTATCCAACTAAGCATGGAGTTGATTTTATATACTGTAGTGTGGCGAGCGGACGCAGATTACTTTACATGTATTCTGCGTCCCCTCGTGGGGCTCGCTGCACTCGCCACGCTTCCGGCTCGGTGGCTCGCTGCGCTCGCCACACTATATAAGGTCAACTCCATGCGTAGTTGGATAGTGGGGGTATGAAATCACCCATGGGTGACTATACAATTAAAAATCGGGTCTTTACAATGAAAAATCGCATCGCATGAATTGTATGCCACTATATTGCATGCGATGCGATGCAATACAATGAAAAAATCGGGCGCCCAGATATTACACAAGTACCGAATGTGTAATAGGCGTTACGGTGTGGGGAGTATTGCGTAATTGCCATCACAGTGTGGAGTGTAACGGGCATCACAGTGTGGGGGTCTAATGGGCATCATGATGTGCGACATAATGTGTAATTGTCATCATGGTGTGCGACATAAGGTGTAATTGTCATCACAGTGTGCGGCGTAATGTGTAATTGGAATCACGGATAAATAGTGTATAATGATTTAAGTAGGCTGTCATTGGCCTTGATCTGTGAGGTGTACTAGGTCACTGTGTGGCCCTCAGCTGGCCAACTTAAGTGTGGGAGGACAATGACAATTCCTGCGGTAACCAATGTCTGGTCATGCAGGTCGCAAAAGTGAGATGTAAGGTAATTGTTGTCCTGCTAGACCAAACCCCTTATATTAAGCCACGCCCCTTTCGACAAATAAACCACACCCCCTATTTCGGCCCGGGCAATTTCTTCTGTACCATGTTATATATTTTGGGGGGGCGCATTTTTATTTCTTTGCCCTGGGAGCTAAATTGTCTAGAAACGGCCCTGTGTGCAGGTCTATAGAAACATGGCGCCCCCCTCCACTGCACATGTGCAGGTCTATGGAAACATGGCGCCCCCCTCCACTGCACATGTGCAGGTCTATGGAAACATGGCGCCCCCCTCCACTGAGCATGTGCAGGTCTATGGAAACATGGTGCCCCCCTCCACTGCACATGTGCAGGTCTATGGAAACATGGCGCCCCCCTCCACTGAGCATGTGCAGGTCTATGGAAACATGGCGCCCCATCCACTGCACATGTGCAGGTCTATGGAAACATGGCGCCCCCCTCCAATGAGCATGTGCAGGTCTATGGAAACATGGTGCACCCCTCCACTGAGCATGTGCAGGTCTATGGAAACATGGCGCCCCCCTCCACTGAGCATGAACAGGTCTGTGGAAACATGGCGCTCCCTCCACTGAGCATATGCAGGTCTATGGAAACATGGCGCCCCCCTCCACTGAACATGTGCAGGTCTATGGAAACATGGCGCCACCCTCCACTGAGCATGTGCAGGTCTATGGAAACATGGCGCCCCCCTCCACTGAGCATGTGCAGGTCTATGGAAACATGGCGCCCCCCTCCACTGAGCATGTGCAGGTCTATGGAAAAATGGCGCCCCCCTCCACTGCACATGTGCAGGTCTATGGAAACATGGTGCCCCCCTCCACTGCACATGTGCAGGTCTATGGAAACATGGTGCCCCCCTCCACTGCACATGTGCAGGTCTATGGAAACATGGCGCACCCCTCCACTGAGCATGTGCAGGTCTATGGAAACATGGTGCCCCCCTCCACTGAGCATGTACAGGTCTATGGAAACATGGCGCCCCCCTCCACTGAGCATGTGCAGGTCTATGGAAACATGGCGCTCCCTCCACTGAGCATATGCAGGTCTATGGAAACATGGCGCCCCCCTACACTGCACATGTGCAGGTCTATGGAAACATGGCGCCCCTCTCCACTGAGCATGTGCAGGTCTATGGAAACATGGCGCCCCCCTCCACTGCACATGTGCAGGTCTATGGAAACATGGCGCACCCCTCCACTGAGCATGTGCAGGTCTATGGAAACATGGTGCACCCCTCCACTGAGCATGTGCAGGTCTATGGAAACATGGCGCCCCCCTCCACTGAGCATGAACAGGTCTGTGGAAACATGGCGCTCCCTCCACTGAGCATATGCAGGTCTATGGAAACATGGCGCCCCCCTCCACTGAACATGTGCAGGTCTATGGAAACATGGCGCCCCCCTCCACTGAGCATGTGCAGGTCTATGGAAACATGGCGCCCCCCTCCACTGAGCATGTGCAGGTCTATGGAAACATGGCGCCCCCTCCACTGAGCATGAACAGGTCTATGGAAACATGGCGCCCCCCTCCACTGAGCATGTGCAGGTCTATGGAAAAATGGCGCCCCCCTCCACTGCACATGTGCAGGTCTATGGAAACATGGTGCCCCCCTCCACTGCACATGTGCAGGTCTATGGAAACATGGTGCCCCCCTCCACTGCACATGTGCAGGTCTATGGAAACATGGCGCACCTCTCCACTGAGCATGTGCAGGTCTATGGAAACATGGTGCCCCCCTCCACTGAGCATGTACAGGTCTATGGAAACATGGCGCCCCCCTCCACTGAGCATGTGCAGGTCTATGGAAACATGGTGCCCCCCTCCACTGCACATGTGCAGGTCTATGGAAACATGGCGCCCCCCTCCACTGAGCATGTGCAGGTCTATGGAAACATGGCGCCCCATCCACTGCACATGTGCAGGTCTATGGAAACATGGCGCCCCCCTCCACTGAGCATGTGCAGGTCTATGGAAACATGGCGCTCCCTCCACTGAGCATATGCAGGTCTATGGAAACATGGCGCCCCCCTACACTGCACATGTGCAGGTCTATGGAAACATGGCGCCCCTCTCCACTGAGCATGTGCAGGTCTATGGAAACATGGCGCCCCCCTCCACTGCACATGTGCAGATCTATGGAAACATGGCGCACCCCTCCACTGAGCATGTGCAGGTCTATGGAAACATGGCGCAACCCTCCACTGCGCATGTGCAGGTCTATGGAAACATGACGCCCCCCTCCACGGAGCATGTGCAGGTCTATGGAAATATGGCGCCCCCCTCCACTGAGCATGTGCAGGTCTATGGAAACATGGTGCCCCCCTCCACTGAGCATGTGCAGGTCTATGGAAACATGGCGCCCCCCTCCACTGAGCATATAAAGGTCTATGGAAACATGGCGCCCCCTCCACTGAGCATATGCAGGTCTATGGAAACATAGCGCCCCCCTCCACTGAGCATATAAAGGTCTATGGAAACATGGCGCCCCCTCCACTGCACATGTGCAGGTCTATGGAAACATGGCGCCCCACTCCACTGAGGTCTATGGAAACATGGTGCCCCCCTCCACTGCACATGTGCAGGTCTATGGAAACATGGCGCCCCCCTCCACTGAGCATGTGCAGGTCTATGGAAACATGGCGCCCCCCTCCACTGAGCATATGCAGGTCTATGAAAACATAGCGCCCCCCTCCACTGAGCATGTGCAGGTCTATGGAAACATGGCGCCCCCCTCCACTGCACATGTGCAGGTCTATGGAAACATGGCGCCCCCCTCCACTGCACATGTGCAGGTCTATGGAAACATGGCGCCCCCCTCCACTGAGCATGTGCAGGTCTATGGAAACATGGTGCACCCCTCCACTGAGCATGTGCAGGTCTATGGAAACATGGCGCCCCCCTCCACTGAGCGTGTGCAGGTCTATGGAAACATGGCGCCCCCTCCAAAGGACATGTGCACGTCTATGGAAACATGGCGCCCCCCTCCACTGAGCATGTGCAGGTCTATGGAAACATGGCGCCCCCCTCCACTGACCAAGTGCAGGTCTATGGATACATGGCGTTATATGTGTGCACTATATAAATAACTGGTATTAATAATCTCTGTACAGCGCTGCGGAATATGTGTGCACTATATAATAACTGGTAATAATAGTCTCTGTACAGCGCTGTGGAATATGTGTGCGCTATATAATAACTGGTAATAATAGTCTCTGTACAGCGCTGCGGAATATGTGTGCGCTATATAATAACTGGTAATAATAGTCTCTGTACAGCGCTGCGGAATATGTGTGCGCTATATAATAACTGGTAATAATAGTCTCTGTACAGCGCTGTGGTATACGTGTGCGCCATATAATAACTGGTAATAATAGTCTCTGTACAGCGCTGTGGTATACGTGTGCGCTATATAATAACTGGTAATAATAGTCTCTGTACAGCGCTGTGTTATACGTGTGCGCTATATAATAACTGGTAATAATAGTCTCTGTACAGCGCTGCGGAATATGTGTGCGCTATGTAATAACTGGTAATAATATTCTCTGTACAGCGCTGCGGAATATGTGTGCGCTATATAATAACTGGTAATAATAGTCTCTGTACATCGCTGTGGTATACGTGTGCGCCATATAATAACTGGTAATAATAATCTCTGTACAGCGCTGCGGAATATGTGTGTTATATAATAACTGGTAATAATAGTCTCTGTACAGCGCTGCGGAATATGTGTGCGCTATGTAATAACTGGTAATAATATTCTCTGTACAGCGCTGTGGAATATGTGTGCGCTATATAATAACTGGTAATAGTCTCTGTACAGCGCTGTGGTATACGTGTGCGCTATATAATAACTGGTAATAGTCTCTGTACAGCGCTGTGGTATATGTGTGCGCTATATAATAACTGGTAATAATAGTCTCTGTACAGTGCTGTAGAATATGTGTGCGCTATATAATAACTGGTAATAATAGTCTCTGTACAGCGCTGTGGTATACGTGTGCGCCATATAATAACTGGTAATAGTCTCTGTACAGCGCTGTGGTATACGTGTGCGCCATATAATAACTGGTAATAGTCTCTGTACAGCGCTGTGGTATACGTGTGCGCCATATAATAACTGGTAATAGTCTCTGTACAGCGCTGTGGTATACGTGTGCGCCATATAATAACTGGTAATAGTCTCTGTACAGCGCTGTGGTATACGTGTGCGCCATATAATAACTGGTAATAGTCTCTGTACAGCGCTGTGGTATACGTGTGCGCCATATAATAACTGGTAATAGTCTCTGTACAGCGCTGTGGTATACGTGTGCGCCATATAATAACTGGTAATAGTCTCTGTACAGCGCTGTGGTATACGTGTGCGCCATACACCGTTAGCAGTCACCACACTGCCCCAGTCGCGTCCTCCCCTCAGCTCAGCTCAGCTCAGCTGTGGTAGCCCCTCCCCCTCACACATTCATACATGATGGGGTTGGCGGCTGTTACGTCACACGTCTATTTGCATTCCCCGCCCACCTGACGCCGGCGCGCCGCCTGACGTCATCTCCGCCCCTGCGCCTGCTTAGGAATCCCCGTGGCAGAATCGAGTCTCTTTTTTCCCCGGCTGCTCAAGATGGCGGACATCCAGGTGAGGGCTCCGGAGCTGCGGGAGATACAGTCGCCTCACCCGGGGCTCCAGCGGCGTGATGGTGTACTGCAGGGCTGGTGGGAGGGTGCGGGATGCTCGGGCGGCTGCGGGGGCTGTGGAGGGGGCGCCGCGTGTAGGCCGGGGGCAGACTGTGGGCCCCATGTGCTGGATGTACCCCGTGGGCCCCATGTGCTGGATGTACCCCGTGGGCCCCATGTGCTGGATGTACCCGTGTGACCCGGCCGCACATGGGATCCCTGTGCTGGCTCTAACGTGTGCGCTGCCCCAATACGTGCCCAAGCGGGGGAGACCCTACCACCCCCCGTGCTGCGTGCACACACACTGACCTCCCCTGTGCTGCGGGAGAGCAGAGTCCCACATGGGGGCAGAGGGCCCTGCTCGTGAGAGCTTCCAGTGTAAACCCTGCACTAGGCACCCGCCTTACCCAGCGCTGGTCTCTGTGCCTGCCTTACCCTGCGCTGGTCTCTGTGCCCCCGTGTTACACATGTTCTTATCCACTGTATGTAAGCCCTGCACAAACATATGTAAAGGGAGGTGAGGTCGGGCCGGTCTCTGGGGTTGCACATGAGACTTCAGGGTGGCAGCAGGATGTATTTTATGCTATCACTACTGTGTCTGTCTGGCTTGGATGCAGTGCAACACCTTTTACGCCCCCCACACAGTGAAAAGAAAAAAAAATGACATTGGTCCATATATGAATCCTATTGCTCCCCACAAGGAAACTAAAAGAACAAATGGAGGCCCTGCCTGTCCTCCCTACCTGTCCTCCCTGCCTGTCCTCCCTACCTGTCCTCCCTGCCTGTCCTCCCTACGCCTCAGTAGCAGGGTTGCTCACACTGAGCAGCAGGAAGGCTCGGATGCTGGCTGGTGGGAATAATGAGATCCCTCCCTGGTATAAGTCACGGCTCAGGCACTGAGCCTCCCATAAGAGCCCGTTTTTATTGCAAGTTTTATTGCACTGCTATTATAATGATTAAATAAAATGTTATTTACTTATTCCATGCTATAGTTTTACTTTCATTTCTCCCAAACACCAGCGCTGTTATTCTGTTATTGATCCAGGTTTTGTGGGATTGAACCCATTCTAGCGCCTATTATCTGTAAGGAACCACCTCTTTTACATAGGAGCGCTGCCTGTGTCCTGTTAACCGGTAGTGTGCCTTACAGCTTACCACGGCTCACTAGCCTCCCCTTCAGCCTCTATGGTGACCGCGGCTCACTAGCCTCCCCTTCAGCCTCTATGGTGACCGCGGCTCACTAGCCTCCCCTACAGCCTCTATGGTGACCGCGGCTCACTAGCCTCCCCTACAGCCTCTATGGTGACCGCGGCTCACTAGCCTTCCCTACAGCCTCTATGGTGACCGCGGCTCACTAGCCTCCCCTTCAGCCTCTATGGTGACCGCGGCTCACTAGCCTCCCCTACAGCCTCTATGGTGACCGCGGCTCACTAGCCTCCCCTACAGCCTCTATGGTGACTGCGGCTCACTAGCCTCCCCTACAGCCTCTATGGTGACCGCGGCTCACTAGCCTCCCCTACGGCCTCTATGGTGACTGCGGCTCACTAGCCTCCCCTACGGCCTCTATGGTGACTGCGGCTCACTAGCCTCCCCTACGGCCTCTATGGTGACCGCGGCTCACTAGCCTCCCCTACAGCCTCTATGGTGACTGCGGCTCACTAGCCTCCCCTACAGCCTCTATGGTGACCGCGGCTCACTAGCCTCCCCTACAGCCTCTATGGTGACCGCGGCTCACTAGCGCCTCCCCTACAGCCTCTATGGTGACCGCGGCTCACTAGCGCCTCCCCTACAGCCTCTATGGTGACCGCGGCTCACTAGCCTCCCCTACAGCCTCTATGGTTAGTGCGTTGTGGGCACAAGGCTCCTCCGTAGCTGCGGGATACCGGCCAAAGGGGTGGTTAAGTACAGGGCATGGTTGTGTCTTGTAAATGATTGCCCGGCATGGCCACCAGACTCGGAGGCTATTACGTTTGGCCCATGGTGTGATGTTGGTGTCTGTCTCAGTGCTGAGGTCATGGGTTTAATTCCTACCACGTCCCTTACTGTGTGTATCTACTCCCAGTGTAAGTATACTTTGGCAGACTATAGGCCATTTGGTTCTTATTTGAGGTCCTATTGTAGGTTCACATGTGGTTATGCCATAGCAATCACCTGCTGCACAGTGTCATGTACGCTGTCGCACTTATACAAAGTCACACGTTTAGTGTTAAGGTCCACACACACTGGGCTATTTTGCTTAGTGAGTATGGACAGCAATGATCGGTGGGGGGAGCTGCTCAGTGCGTACAGAGCCGCTTTCCCCTGCCCAGCGCTAGTCAGCAGGGGGGCGGATGGCCATGCATCGCTCATCGCCGGGCCGTACACACTGGGCAGCTGTGGTCTGTAAGCCATTCACACTTGCTGTATGGGCCTTTACTTTTGTGCTGTGTGGTTCTGTTACAGGACTATCACTACATCTACATCTCGCTGTTTTCTATGTCCTCATCCTTCATATAATGGTCCCTATATATGTCGTGTTTGCTATTACAGACGGAGAGGGCCTATCAGAAGCAGCCTACCATCTTCCAGAACAAGAAGCGCGTGCTTCTCGGAGAGACTGCCAAGGAGAAACTTCCCCGATACCACAAGAACATTGGTCTGGGATTTAAGACCCCCAGAGATGTAATGACTGCAGCACTTATATATATATATATCTATCACACACACACACACAATATTGATGCTGTACAAGCAATGAGTCTGATGTCGTTCAGTGCCGATGGGCAGGTATATGTAAATGGTCGCCTCGTTATGTCCATCACGGCAGAACTCTGCCTGGTCAGTCTACAAATATTTCTGCAGAGAAGTGTACCCAGACTTGGTGGTAAATAATGTAACCTTGTACCGGCGTTACCACTTGGTAGATGAGGGCACGGGGCTGTGGTTCACGTTTTGTAAGTTTAACTTTGTAGTGTTTCATAAATTCCTGTGCGTTGAGCTGACAGCCTGGTCTGTCATCGTACAGCGTTGGTGTGAGACGCGTGGTGCAACACTGTCACAGGTATGATTCCTGTACTCCTTCCCTGACTTCTAGCCTCATACACACCATATAGCAGAAGGGCCCTTCTGAACGGTATCTTTTACTATATCGTCTGTTGTGTACACTGAATATAGTCAGCGACTCCCGGGTGGTAGCGCCCCACAGGGTATTGAGCAGATACTGTGGGCTGGTCCACCTGTGTTCTCCTCCATCCCTATAAAACATCTGCAGGAGTGGGCAGACTACATTCTCCAGGGCGGTTCAGCGAGGCGACCATGCTGCGATGTACAGGTTATTTAAGCATTGGATTTTGATATTTTTTTCCTTTTCTTGGGTATTCTAAATGATTTTCACACCCATCCTGTATTCAGTGTGTAAAAGGGAAAATAGGTTGGAAGTCCCCTTTATGCAGTTAGTGAGGCCCCCATCTAGTCCCTAGTTCTGGGAGTATTTTCAGGAGATGTTAGAAGTGTTGGGTTCTATAGATGCTGCCATGATGCGCACACACATGCGTCCGGCTGGCACAGTTCAGTTTCTGGGCTCCGTGTGCCTATAAATGATCACACACCCTGCGGCAAACCAGGCGTATATGCGTATAGCCCCAGCTGGCTCTATCTGGGCTAGTCGCATGCATTATGCCCTATGGGAGTCCGCCCAGTCTCTGGTTCTTGCTAGACCCAGGTGCCTCTCCCCTAGTCACAACAAGAGAGCTGGGCTACATATCGGCCTTGCTGCGTCATAGGGTTACGTAGTTGGTAACATTGCTGAATCCAGTCCATGGGACAAGCTAACAGGGCATGTTTTCCGGATCTCCTTGCTGGAGCAGAAGTGGATTTATTACTGGGGCACATTACAGTGATCTGTTAGTGAAGCGTTGATGTAGGAAATACTGTCCGATATTTACCCATCTATCCGGCTTGTCTTCCAGGCGATTGATGGCACGTACATCGACAAGAAGTGTCCCTTCACTGGCAATGTCTCCATCCGTGGCCGAATCCTTTCTGGTAAGTCAGTAATGGTGGCACCGAAATGTAATAATCTCCGGCCGGCGGGTGGTACTGGCGTTACACTGCAGGACTCTATTTGACATCCCTATCTTTCAGGCGTGGTCACAAAGATGAAGATGCAGCGCACAATCGTCATCCGCCGGGACTACTTGCATTACATTCGCAAGTACAACCGATTTGAGAAACGCCACAAGAACATGTCTGTGCACCTCTCCCCCTGCTTCAGGTAAGCACTGTGCAGCCATCTGGTACTTCTCTGCTTGTTCCTGTATGTGGGAAACTTTAATTCAGGCGCTGTGTGAGTGCAGGAAGGCAGCGCCTGTGTACGAGCGGTATGGTGTGAGTGGGAGGGCAGCGCCTGTGTAGGAGCGGTATGGTGTGAGGGAGGGCAGCGCCTGTGTAGGAGCGGTATGGTGTGAGGGAGGGCAGCGCCTGTGTAGGAGCGGTATGGTGTGAGTGGGAGGGCAGCTCCTGCATAGGAGCGGTATGGTGTGAGGGAGGGCAGCGCCTGTGTAGGAGCTTTATGGTGTGAGTGGGAGGGCAGCGCCTGCATAGGAGAAGTATGATAGCATGAGTGGGAGGGAGGGCAGCGCCTGTGTAGGAGCTGTATGATGGGAGGGAGGGCAGCGCCTGTGTAGGAGCTGTATGATGGGAGGGAGGGCAGCGCCTGTGTAGGAGCTGTATGATGGGAGGGAGGGCAGCGCCTGTGTAGGAGCTGTATGATGGGAGGGAGGGCAGCGCCTGTGTAGGAGCTGTATGATGGGAGGGAGGGCAGCGCCTGTGTAGGAGCTGTATGATGGGAGGGAGGGCAGCGCCTGTGTAGGAGCTGTATGATGGGAGGGAGGGCAGCGCCTGTGTAGGAGCTGTATGATGGGAGGGCGGGCAGCGCCTGTGTAGGAGCTGTATGATGGGAGGGCGGGCAGCGCCTGTGTAGGAGCTGTATGATGGGAGGGCGGTACGGTGTGAGTGATAGAGGGCAGCGCCTGTGTAGGAGTGGTACGTATGTTCTGTTGTGGTCCTTGAGGGCATCTGGGATCCACTGATGCACACAGACTGTACAGCAGGGGATATTACACCTTGTTATATACAATCTCATTACACTTTGTAAGGAAATATAAATTCTTCAGACAGAGTCCATTCCCAGGCAGCTCCTGTCTCACCTGCGATGGTCTACCATGGGGCAATGTCTGGGTGCAGAGCACTCACAGGATGCTGATCTGAGGGAGGACCTCTGTCCATGTGGTTACTGAGTGTCCCAATTCTATGTAACAATGTGCATGGGGGCGCAATCAGCCGGTTAGGGTTTAGGAACCACAGGTTGGGTGCAGGCATTCTGTGATATGGGGGGAGGCTTCTAGTAATGGCCCCCAAATCCACATCTGTAGTCTCACTGATCACAGATCTCTGTTGGGCCAGTCTGCACGCTGCCACAATCTGAGGAATGTCTGACCCATTGTCCCATCTGCGTTCTCTAACAGACTTGCTGTACTTGTGTTACAGGGATGTCCAGGTTGGGGACATTGTCACTGTCGGAGAGTGCCGGCCGCTCAGCAAAACTGTCCGCTTCAACGTCCTGAAAGTGACAAAAGCTGCCGGAACCAAGAAGCAGTTCCAGAAGTTCTAAGCGTAAAGCAAATGTTTCAGGTCCAATAAACTGTGTAAAACCCTCCGGTGACTCCTGGTTTCCATGTGTGGGGGGGATAGGAGCTGCTACCAGCCTGCTGGGGGTCCTGCGTGTGTAGCACTAATGGCTGTACTCCTAGGCGGTTCTGTAGTAAGCACACAGCGCGGTCCTATTGCATGCGGCCTGTGTACAGTGCCTGCTCTTGTGGTGGTGCCAGGGGTAGGGCGCTATACAGTGACTGGTGTATTGGGGGAGATGACCCTGTGTGATTGGTGGCTGGGAGCTGCTACCAGCCTGCTGAGGGTCCTGCGTGTGTAGCCCCAATAGGGAGGTATCGCTGTGACTGGGGGTGTGGGAGCTGCTACCAGCCTGCTGGGGGGTCCTGCGTGTGTAGCCCCAATAGGGAGGTATCGCTGTGACTGGGGGTGTGGGAGCTGCTACCAGCCTGCTGAGGGTCCTGCGTGTGTAGCCCTAATAGGGTGGTATCGCTGTGACTGGGGGTGTGGGAGATGCTACCAGCCTGCTGGGGGTCCTGCGTGTGTAGCCCCAATAGGGAGGTGTCGCTGTGATTGGGGGATGGGAGCTGCTACCAGCCTGCTGGGGGTCCTGCGTGTGTAGCCCCAATAGGGAGGTGTCGCTGTGATTGGGGGATGGGAGCTGCTACCAGCCTGCTGGGGGTCCTGCGTGTGTAGCCCCAATAGGGAGGTGTCGCTGTGATTGGGGGATGGGAGCTGCTACCAGCCTGCTGAGGGTCCTGCGTGTGTAGCCCCAATAGGGAGGTATCGCTGTGACTGGGGGTGTGGGAGCTGCTACCAGCCTGCTGGGGGTCCTGCGTGTGTAGCCCCAATAGGGAGGTGTCGCTGTGATTGGGGGATGGGAGCTGCTACCAGCCTGCTGAGGGTCCTGCGTGTGTAGCCCCAATAGGGTGGTATCGCTGTGACTAGGGGTGTGGGAGCTGCTACCAGCCTGCTGGGGGGTCCTGCTTGTGTAGCCCCAATAGGGAGGTGTCGCTGTGATTGGGGGATGGGAGCTGCTACCAGCCTGCTGAGGGTCCTGCGTGTGTAGCCCCAATAGGGAGGTATCGCTGTGACTGGGGGTGTGGGAGATGCTACCAGCCTGCTGGGGGTCCTGCGTGTGTAGCCCCAATAGGGAGGTGTCGCTGTGATTGGGGGATGGGAGCTGCTACCAGCCTGCTGGGGGTCCTGCGTGTGTAGCCCCAATAGGGAGGTGTCGCTGTGATTGGGGGATGGGAGCTGCTACCAGCCTGCTGGGGGTCCTGCGTGTGTAGCCCCAATAGGGAGGTGTCGCTGTGATTGGGGGATGGGAGCTGCTACCAGCCTGCTGGGGGTCCTGCGTGTGTAGCCCCAATAGGGAGGTGTCGCTGTGATTGGGGGATGGGAGCTGCTACCAGCCTGCTGAGGGTCCTGCGTGTGTAGCCCCAATAGGGAGGTATCGCTGTGACTGGGGGTGTGGGAGCTGCTACCAGCCTGCTGGGGGTCCTGCGTGTGTAGCCCCAATAGGGAGGTGTCGCTGTGATTGGGGGATGGGAGCTGCTACCAGCCTGCTGAGGGTCCTGCGTGTGTAGCCCCAATAGGGTGGTATCGCTGTGACTAGGGGTGTGGGAGCTGCTACCAGCCTGCTGGGGGGTCCTGCGTGTGTAGCCCCAATAGGGAGGTGTCGCTGTGATTGGGGGATGGGAGCTGCTACCAGCCTGCTGGGGGTCCTGCGTGTGTAGCCCCGATAGGGAGGTGTCGCTGTGATTGGGGATGGGAGCTGCTACCAGCCTGCTGAGGGTCCTGCGTGTGTAGCCCCAATAGGGAGGTATCGCTGTGACTGGGGGTGTGGGAGCTGCTACCAGCCTGCTGAGGGTCCTGCGTGTGTAGCCCCAATAGGGTGGTATCGCTGTGACTGGGGGTGTGGGAGCTGCTACCAGCCTGCTGGGGGTCCTGCGTGTGTAGCCCCAATAGGGAGGTGTCGCTGTGATTGGGGGATGGGAGCTGCTACCAGCCTGCTGGGGGTCCTGCGTGTGTAGCCCCAATAGGGAAGTGTCGCTGTGATTGGGGGATGGGAGCTGCTACCAGCCTGCTGAGGGTCCTGCGTGTGTAGCCCCAATAGGGAGGTATCGCTGTGACTGGGGGTGTGGGAGCTGCTACCAGCCTGCTGGGGGTCCTGCGTGTGTAGCCCCAATAGGGAGGTGTCGCTGTGATTGGGGGATGGGAGCTGCTACCAGCCTGCTGGGGGTCCTGCGTGTGTAGCCCCAATAGGGAGGTGTCGCTGTGACTGGGGGTGTGGGAGCTGCTACCAGCCTGCTGGGGGTCCTGCGTGTGTAGCCCCAATAGGGAGGTGTCGCTGTGACTGGGGGTGTGGGAGCTGCTACCAGCCTGCTGGGGGTCCTGCGTGTGTAGCCCCAATAGGTAGGTGTCGCTGTGATTGGGGGATGGGAGCTGCTACCAGCCTGCTGGGGGGTCCTGCGTGTGTAGCCCCAATAGGGAGGTATCGCTGTGACTGGGGGTGTGGGAGCTGCTACCAGCCTGCTGGGGGTCCTGCGTGTGTAGCCCCGATAGGGAGGTGTCGCTGTGATTGGGGGATGGGAGCTGCTACCAGCCTGCTGGGGGTCCTGCGTGTGTAGCCCCAATAGGGAGGTGTCGCTGTGATTGGGGGATGGGAGCTGCTACCAGCCTGCTGGGGGTCCTGCGTGTGTAGCCCCAATAGGGAGGTGTCGCTGTGATTGGGGGGATGGGAGCTGCTACCAGCCTGCTGAGGGTCCTGCGTGTGTAGCCCCAATAGGGTGGTATCGCTGTGACTAGGGGTGTGGGAGCTGCTACCAGCCTGCTGGGGGTCCTGCGTGTGTAGCCCCAATAGGGAGGTGTCGCTGTGATTGGGGGATGGGAGCTGCTACCAGCCTGCTGGGGGGTCCTGCGTGTGTAGCCCCGATAGGGAGGTGTCGCTGTGATTGGGGATGGGAGCTGCTACCAGCCTGCTGGGGGTCCTGCGTGTGTAGCCCCAATAGGGAGGTGTCGCTGTGATTGGGGGATGGGAGCTGCTACCAGCCTGCTGGGGGTCCTGCGTGTGTAGCCCAGATAGGGAGGTGTCGCTGTGATTGGGGGATGGGAGCTGCTACCAGCCTGCTGGGGGTCCTGCGTGTGTAGCCCCGATAGGGAGGTGTCGCTGTGTGATCTGTAACGTATGGTGCCCATATACTAAGACGTCTCTTCTGTCTGCTAGCTGTGTGGGGCAGGAGATGTGTCCATAGTCTGCTGACATTCCGGCTCTCACTGGTGGACATCTGGTGTCTCCTATGCTGGCTGGGCTACAGTGATATGACTGCTGGCATCTGGAGGGGAAGGATATTAGAACTGCCCCCAATCAGTACAATCCTGGTGCACTATCCAATGTTACAATAATGTCTGGTGCCGTTAGTAGAACTCTGGAGAAGAAATACTTATCAGCCCACTAATGTCTTTATAAAGGTGCATACACATTGAGCAATTTTTTGCCCATCCATGTTTTTGTGCAGCTATGGCCTGCAGGAGGCTATGGAAAGCGGTCTACCCCGTCGTTCAAATGCTGGTGATGTAGGAGTGCGCATTCGCGTCATCACTGGGCAACTTTGGCCCTGAGAGCTGCTGAAATGGTAAATGATCTGCTTTCAGCCCAGTGTGTATCGGCCTTAAACTACAGCCGTCATCTCATCTGCCTTCTACACTCGCATCTTACACAGCCGGATACACAAACTTCAAACAAGTCCGAAACCAAGATAAACAATAACCACAACCATGTAACAAACCACATCAGAGCGAGCCCCATAGAGATTAGCTCATTGTAATGGGGGGGGATCCCATATGGCAGCTCTCTGTTGGTGCAATTGCTTCCAAATGTCCCCAGTCTTCCCCAACGGGACATGCAATCTGTCCTGTTCCTATTCCTCACACGCTGTAATGTCTGCTCACGGAAGGCACCGGGTTTCTGCATTCAGTGCAATGTTACAAGACTCGTTCTCTTCAGCGGCATTTCTTAAAGGTTGCGAACGATGGAGACTATGAGCTGACCCCTGTCTGCAACTGAGAAGCGTTGGGCCCCACTACTATACATTGGACATGGATGGGGTAACCCACCTTAAGCCGAATCCCACAGCAGAGGGGGTCAAGAGTCTTTGAATATATTATTAAAACCTCTTCCTCAAAGCTTTCCCACTTATTATTCTACTAGGAGATTCATCACGCCCTACGGGTGCTCTTCACACCGGCGTGAGGGGCTGCGCCCCCTTAATTTGTGACCGTTTGTATATGAGAAATATGGTTAGAATTGTATGTAAGATGCCTGTATTGCAACTTGAGTTATAGGTGAAATGTGTTAAATAGAGAGCATATGATGTGGAAGGGGGTGTGTATTGTTTTGTTTAATTAAAAAGCGGTTAGAGTAAGATGTACATTGATAGTGTGGATGGTACAGTGACATTTGTGGGTGTGGGGGGGGCTGTGTGTGCATGTTGTTTAGGTGTGTGTGTGTGCGCAATAGTATAGTAGGGTGTTTCTGAGTCAAAGGCTCCCCACTGGCGGAGGTCACAACACGGAAACAGGAGGCTGGGTAGTGATAGGGGTGTGTGAACATAAGGGGGATTAAAGAGGAGCGTGGGGGACACTGTGCAGCTTCTGCCAGTGGGTGAGGGTCCAGCGTGGCAGTACAGTATGGTGGCCTTGATTCAGTGTCTCCTCCTACTGGGTGGGAGTTAGGGTGCATGAGAGCAGGAGGCTGGGCTATGAGGCATGATAGGGGCATGTGGGCAAAACAGCATCAGCGACTCCCCAGTGGTGGAAGTTACGGTTCAGGAGAGCAGGAAGTTGGGTAGTGATAGGGGTGTGTGAGTATACGGGGGACTAAAGAGGGGCTTAGGCGTGCCATGAATTGCGGGGGGTGCCGTGAATCAAGAGAGGCGGCGGGGGTCCGCAAAGTGTGGCAGGGGGCGTTGCGAATTGTGGGAGGGGGGGTGCGCGGGGGTGACGTGAATCGTGGGAGGGGGGGCGTGAATTGCGGGAGAGGGGGGGCACGGGGCGCGATGAATCAACCTAGTTGGTTATATATTCTTGTAGAAGGATGGTAGGATGTTGCTGTCATTCAGAATGCATTTACATAAACAGTAATAGTGGCAGTAAAATATCTGACTTAAAACACCTACAGTAAAACAGAACAGGTGTTCTATATTATACAAAGAATTGGTTGATGATGTGTAGGTTGACGTGCACATAGTTGTCGCTGGAAAAAAATTTGCTACAGATGGAGCAGGGCTTGTTATTGCTGGCGGAGCGCCAGGACCGTGTCCCTGGCGATCCGCCAGCAATCTGGCGCTCTGGCTGAATGAGACGCTCGTGCGTCTCCCACGCACGAGCGTCTCAATAGCCGGGCGGCGAGGCGGCGCGGCGGGTGCAGTCCTGCCCGTCTCCAGCTTCAGGGAGACGGGCAGGGCTGCGGGGGGCTGCGGGGGGGCGGTGTGGACCGGCGGGGACCCGGGGAAGCCGGCGGGGACCCGGGCAAAAGCTCCGTCGGAACGGGACGCGCGTGCACCTCGTGCACGCGCGTCCCCTTCCGACATACAGATGGCGCGGGGCGGGGGATGGCGGGTGGCGAGTCCTCCGCCATCCCCAGCAAAGACAAGCCCTGCGCTATCTGTACAAAAAAAAATCAACACAGAAAGGTCAACACATTAAATGTTGACATAAGTGTGGCACTTCATTGGCGACCATGTCCACACAGGAGAATGAATATGAAAACATTCTTAAAATGAAAAATAAATCTTCAAAAACTCATGTCAACCTTTTTCATCGTCGTCCATAGCCGTGTTAGTGTTTTGCATGCACCATTTGATCCTCGGGTTGCTCTGAATCGCGGCGGGGGGGGTTGTGCCATGAATTGCGGGAGGGGGTGGTCACGGGAGTGGGTGCTGCGAATTGCGGGAGGGGGGGCGGGAGTTGCAGCGAATCGCGGGAGGGGGGGTCACGGGGCCGGGGGGGTTTGCTGCGAATCACGGGGGGGGTTGGGGGTGCCGGGAATCGCAGGGGGGATGGGCACGGGGGTTGCAGCGAACCGCGGAAGGGGGGGATGCGGGGCGGGCTGCCGCGAATCGCGGGAGGAGGGGGGGTCGCGGGGGGGTGGGGTGCCCCGAATCGCCGGAGGGGGGGGGGTCGTGGGGGCTGGGGTTGCCGCAAATCGTGGGGGGGGGGTGCGAATTGCAGTAGGGGGGTTCGCGGGGGAGCACGCGAATCGTGGGAGGGGCCCCGCGAATTGCGGGCGGGGGGGTGCCGCGAGTCGCGTGAGGGGGGGGAGGCAGAGGGTGCCTGGCACTGTGGGCTCACTGGGCTGGTTCTCTGTCATGTCAGTCATGTGAGTCAGAGGCTCCACCCAGCGTTAGAGAGTCAGACACACTTTGAGTGACAGATGTAGCCAAATATATGAGATGCCCCCCAACACCTATATACTCATTGCCGACTGTACTGCCCCAAATGACATGGTTTCCTGATTACTCCCTTCAGACACCTTCTGTGTAATCTTAAGGCCCCCATACACTACGTGATTTGGGCCCGATTCTGGAGTATTGGGCAGAGAAATCAGGTGAAATTGCCCAAATCGCGTAGGGTATGACATCTGATCCGATGTGCGGTCCTGTGCGCATCTGATCAGATCGTGATGTCAGGAGGTCTGCACGTATGATTAATCTTATGTGCAGCCGGCAGGGAGCAGGCCTGGGGGAGCGGGGTCCAGAGAGCAGGGTCCGTCCGTGGGAGCTGCGCTAGTGGGGTAGTGAGCTAGCGGCAGGAGAGGTGGCAGAGAGCGGGGTCCGTTCCAGCTGCAGGGGTAGTGGGCTAGCGGCAGGACTGGAGAGGTAGCGGCAGGCGGGGACCGCATAACAGAGTCCAGGTAGCGGCGAGTGGGAGAATAGGAAACATCCTATTCAAAAGACTGGGTGGGCAGGGCTGCCGGTGATTGGCTGAGCTCTCGGCCAATCAGCGCCACCCAGTCTTTTGAATAGGATGTTTCCTATTCTCCCGCTCACCGCTACCTTGACTCCTGTTATGCGGTCCCCGCCTGCCGCTACCTCTCCAGTCCTGCCGCTAGCCCACTACCCCTACAGCTGGACCGGACCCTGCTCCCCGCCACCTCTCTACCCCTTTTGCAGCTCCCACGAACCGGACCAAGGTCTCTGGTCCCCGCCTGCCGCTACCTCTCCAGTCCACTGCAGCTGGACCGAACCCCACTCCCCGCCACCTGACGTCACCCCGCCTGCAGCTCCCCCGGATTTATCACATGTGAAAAATGGCACATCAAGTGCCAAATCATATCAGGAGCTGCCGGGGGAGCTCAGGGGAAGTCGGGCCGACATTAGGCCGACTTGTCCTTAGGACAAGTCTGCGTAATGTATGGGGGCCTGTAGTCTCTGCTGGAGCAGGGATGTGACCGTTGTCTGTTCTGATCGCCTCTCTAATCTCCCATCTGTGCTGTGGTCATGCTGGGGTAGATGTATGCAGCAGTGACAAGGGAGGAAAGTGAAAAAGTGTCTGGTGGCCACTTATCCCTGTTTATATACAGGGTCATACAGAACAGGAGAGATGTTGGTGTACCAGGTGTCTGAGGTGCTCACGGGCCTGACCGCTCCAAATCCAGATGCTGCATGGTAGCGGGCACTGGGAGTAATGGTAGCGGGCACTGGGAGTAATGGTAGCGAGCCCAGGGAGCAATGGTAGCGGGCACTGGGAGTAATGATAGTGAGTAATGGTAGCAGGCACTGGGAGTAATGGTAGCGGGCACTGGGAGTAATGATAGTAATGGTAGCGGGCACTGAGAGTAATGATAGTAATGGTAGCGAGCACTGGGAGTAATGATAGTGAGTAATGGTAGCGAGCACTGGGAGTAATGATAGTGAGTAATGGTAGCGAGCACTGGGAATAATGATAGTAATGGTAGCGGGCACTGGGAGTAATGATAGTAATGGTAGCGGGCACTGGGAGTAATGATAGTAATGGTAGCGGGCACTGGGAGTAATGATAGTAATGGTAGCGGGCACTGGGAGTAATGATAGTAATGGTAGCGAGCACTGGGAGTAATGGTAGCGGGCACTGGGAGTAATGGTAGCGAGCCCAGGGAGCAATGGTAGTGGGCACTGGGAGTAATGGTAGCAGGCACTGGGAGTAATGGTAGCGGGCACTGGGAGTAATGATAGTAATGGTAGCGGGCACTGGGAGTAATGATAGTAATGGTAGCGAGCACTGGGAGTAATGATAGTGAGTAATGGTAGCGAGCACTGGGAGTAATGATAGTGAGTAATGGTAGCGAGCACTGGGAATAATGATAGTAATGGTAGCGGGCACTGGGAGTAATGATAGTAATGGTAGCGAGCACTGGGAGTAATGATAGTAATGGTAGCGGGCACTGGGAGTAATGATAGTAATGGTAGCGAGCACTGGGAGTAATGATAGTGAGTAATGGTAGTGAGCACTGTCTGGGAGTCATGGTAGCGAGCACTGGGAGTAATGATAGTAATGGTAGCGAGCACTGGGAGTAATGATAGTAATGGTAGCGAGCACTGGGAGTAATGATAGTAATGGTAGCGAGCACTGGGAGTAATGATAGTGAGTAATGGTAGCGAGCACTGGGAGTAATGATAGTGAGTAATGGTAGTGAGCACTGTCTGGGAGTCATGGTAGCGAGCACTGGGAGTAATGATAGTAATGGTAGCGAGCACTGGGAGTAATGATAGTGAGTAATGGTAGCGAGCACTGGGAATAATGATAGTGAGTAATGGTAGTGAGCACTGTCTGGGAGTCATGGTAGCGAGCACTGGGAGTAATGATAGTAATGGTAGCGAGCACTGGGAGTAATGATAGTGAGTAATGGTAGCGAGCACTGGGAATAATGATAGTGAGTAATGGTAGTGAGCACTGTCTGGGAGTCATGGTAGCGAGCACTGGGAGTCATGGTAGCGAGCACTGGGAGTCATGGTAGCGGGCACTGGGAGTCATGGTAGTGAGACACGTGCAGGTGCCTACATGGTTGGTATACCCAGAGGAAGCATACATTATGAGCTAGGAATTTGATTCTTGCACCACCAGGCTCACATCGGACTACACTGTGGGCCTTATTCTAGTTCACTCTTTCTGACAAAATCCTTCTTAGATGGACAAAACCATGTGCACTGCAGGGGGGCAGATGTTACTTGTGCAGAGAGAATTAGATTTGGGTGAGTTATTTTGTTTCTGTGCAAGGTAAATACTGGCTGCTTTATTTGTACACTGCACCATAGATCTCACTTTGAAGTAAAACCCCACCCAAATCTAATTCTCTCTGCACATTTTACATCTGCCCCCCTTTTGTTTTGTTCATCTAATAAGGATTTTGTCAGAAACAGAACTAGAATAAGGCCCTGTGTTACTGCGGGTGTGAGAGTACAGGTAAGTCCTGTGCATTCATACGGAATCTGTCCCTGAGGTGGGGGTCTGCCTTTCATTGTTAGCTCCCACCCAGGATGTAAAATGTTTTAAATTGCAATACAGGTTGTGTATTCCTTATCCAAATATCAGTTATCCAAATTATTAAGAAAACCATAGTCTCCAAAATTAACTTTTTTTTGGCTAAAAAGATACTTGGTATATCTGTAACTGGCACTACTGGGGACATGATATGTAACTGGCACTACTGGGGACATCTGTAACTGGCACTACTCGGGACATGATATGTAACTGCCACTACTGGGGACATGATATGTAGCTGGCATTACTGGGGACATGATATGTAACTGGCACTATTGAGGACATGATATGTAACTGGCACTACTGGGGACATCTGTAACTGGCACTAATGAGGACATGATATATAACTGCACTACTGGGGACATGATATGTAACTGACACTACTGGGGACATGATATGTAACTGACACTACTGGGGACATGATATGTAACTGGCACTACTGGGGACATCTGTAACTGGCACTAATGAGGACATGATATGTAACCGGCACTACTGGGGGCATGATATGTAACTGGCACTACTGGGGACATCTGTAACTGGCACTACTGGGGACATGATATGTAACTGGCACTACTGGGGACATGATATGTAACTGCCACTACTGGGGACATGATATGTAACTGCCACTACTGGGGACAGGATATGTAACTGCCACTACTGGGGACATGATATGTAGCTGGCACTGCTGGGGACATGATATGAAACTGGCACTAATGAGGACATGATATGAAACTGGCACTACTGGGGACATGATATGTAACTGGCACTACTGGGGACATCTGTAACTGGCACTAATGAGGACATGATATGTAACTGGCACTACTGGGGACATGATATGTAACTGACACTACTGGGGACATGATATGTAACTGGCACTACTGGGGACATGATATGTAACTGGCACTACTGGGGACATGATATGTAATTGGCACTACTGGGGACATCTGTAACTGGCACTAATGAGGACATGATATATAACTGCACTACTGGGGACATGATATGTAACTGACACTACTGGGGACATGATATGTAACTGACACTACTAGGGACATGATATGTAACTGCACTACTGGGGACATGATATGTAACTGGCACTACTGGGGACATGATATGTAACTGGCACTACTGGGGACATCTGTAACTGGCACTAATGAGGACATGATATATAACTGCACTACTGGGGACATGATATGTAACTGACACTACTGGGGACATGATATGTAACTGACACTACTGGGACATGATATGTAACTGACACTACTGGGACATGATATGTAACTGGCACTACTGGGGACATGATATGTAACTGACACTACTGGGGACATCTGTAACTGGCACTAATGAGGACATGATATGTAACCGGCACTACTGGGGACATGATATGTAACTGGCACTACTGGGGACATCTGTAACTGGCACTACTGGGGACATGATATGTAACTGCCACTACTGGGGACATGATATGTAACTGCCACTACTGGGGACATGATATGTAACTGCCACTACTGGGGACATGATATGTAGCTGGCACTACTGGGGACATGATATGTAACTGGCACTAATAAGGACATGATATGTAACTGGCACTACTGGGGACATGATATGTAACTGGCACTACTGGGGACATCTGTAACTGGCACTAATGAGGACATGATATGTAACCGGCACTACTGGGGACACCTGTAACTGGCACTACTGGGGACATGATGTGCAACTGTGCACTACTGGGGACATGATATGTAACTGGCACTACTGGGGACATGTAACTGGCACTACTGAGGACATGATATGTAGCTGGCACTACTGGGGGCAGGATATGTAACTGGCACTACTGGGGACATGATATGTAACTGGCACTAATGAGGACATGATATGTAACTGGCACCACTGGTGACATCTGTAACTGGCACTACTGGGGACATGATATGTAACTGACACTACTGGGGACATGTTATGTAACTTGCACTACTTGGGACATGATATGTAACTGGCACTTCTGGGGACATCTGTAACTGGCACTACTGGGAACATGGTGTGAAACTGCACTACTGGGGACATATGTAACTGGCACTACTGGGGACATGATATGTAGCTGGCACTACTGGGGACATCTGTAACTGGCACTACTGGGGACATCTGTAACAGGCAATACTGGGGACATGATATGAAACTGGCACTACTGGGGACATTATATGTAACTGGCACTACTGGGGACATCTGTAACTGGCACTACTGGGGACATGATATGTAACTGGCACTACTGGGGACATCTGTAACTGGCACTACTGGGGACATGATGTGCAACTGTGCACTACTGGGGACATGATATGTAACTGGCACTACTGGTGACATATGTAACTGGCACTACTGAGGACATGATATGTAACTGGTACTACTGGGGACATGATGTGCAACTGTGCACTACTGGGGACACGATATGTAACTGGCACTACTGGGGACATATGTAACTGGCACTACTGGGGACATGATATGTAACTGGCACTACTGGGGACATCTGTAACTGGAAATACAGGGGACATAATATGTAACTGGCACTACTGGGGACATGACTGGCACTACTGAGGACAATGATTGCTTGGCATTTAAAGTCAGGGCCTAAGATAGGACACAAACTTTATTTCATGTTTTAAAATCTTGTTTCATGCACAGATAATATTTGCGTGTAATTCATGTGTTTAATGTGCTTATACAACGTTAGCCCAATACCTCAACATACGTCATTGAAATACAAATATATTCCAAAACACGGAATAATCCATTATCCATCCTGTATTGTGTATGGGCAGCAGCTGGAGCTGTATAGTGTATGGGCAGCAGGTGGAGCTGTATAGTGTATGGGCAGCAGGTGGAGCTGTATAATGTATAGGCAGCAGGTGGAGCTGTATAGTGTATGGGCAGCAGGTGGAGCTGTATAGTGTATGGGCAGCAGGTGGAGCTGTATAGTGTATGGGCAGCAGGTGGAGCTGTATAGTGTATGGGCAGCAGGTGGAGCTGTATAGTGTATGGGCAGCAGCTGGAGCTGTATAGTGTATGGGCAGCAGGTGGAGCTGTATAGTGTATGGGCAGCAGCTGGAGCTGTATAGTGTATGGGCAGCAGGTGGAGCTGTATAGTGTATGGGCAGCAGCTGGAGCTGTATAGTGTATAGGCAGCAGGTGGAGCTGTACATAGTGTATGGGCAGCAGGTGGAGCTGTATAGTGTATGGGCAGCAGGTGGAGCTGTATAGTGTATGGGCAGCAGGTGGAGCTGTATAATGTATAGGCAGCAGGTGGAGCTGTATAGTGTATGGGCAGCAGGTGGAGCTGTATAGTGTATGGGCAGCAGGTGGAGCTGTATAGTGTATGGGCAGCAGGTGGAGCTGTATAGTGTATGGGCAGCAGGTGGAGCTGTATAGTGTATGGGCAGCAGGTGGAGCTGTATAGTGTATGGGCAGCAGGTGGAGCTGTATAGTGTATGGGCAGCAGGTGGAGCTGTATAGTGTATGGGCAGCAGGTGGAGCTGTATAGTGTATGGGCAGCAGGTGGAGCTGTATAGTGTATGGGCAGCAGGTGGAGCTGTACATTGTGTATGGGCAGCAGGTGGAGCTGTATAGTGTATGGGCAGCAGGTGGAGCTGTACATTGTGTATGGGCAGCAGGTGGAGCTGTATAGTGTATGGGCAGCAGGTGGAGCTGTACATTGTGTATGGGCAGCAGGTGGAGCTGTATATTGTGTATGGGCAGCAGGTGGAGCTGTATATAGTGTATGGGCAGCAGGTGGAGCTGTATAGTGTATGGGCAGCAGGTGGAGCTGTACATTGTGTATGGGCAGCAGGTGGAGCTGTACATTGTGTATGGGCAGCAGGTGGAGCTGTACATTGTGTATGGGCAGCAGGTGGAGCTGTACATTGTGTATGGGCAGCAGGTGGAGCTGTATAGTGTATGGGCAGCAGGTGGAGCTGTATAGTGTATGGGCAGCAGGTGGAGCTGTATAGTGTATGGGCAGCAGGTGGAGCTGTATAGTGTATGGGCAGCAGGTGGAGCTGTACATAGTGTATGGGCAGCAGGTGGAGCTGTATAGTGTATGGGCAGCGGGTGGAGCTGTATAGTGTATGGGCAGCGGGTGGAGCTGTATCGTGTATGGGCAGCGGGTGGAGCTGTATAGTGTATGGGCAGCAGGTGGAGCTGTATAGTGTATGGGCTGCAGGTGGAGCTGTATAGTGTATGGGCAGCAGCTGGAGCTGTATAGTGTATGGGCAGCAGCTGGAGCTGTATAGTGTATAGGCAGCAGGTGGAGCTGTACATAGTGTATGGGCAGCAGGTGGAGCTGTATAGTGTATGGGCAGCAGGTGGAGCTGTATAGTGTATGGGCAGCAGGTGGAGCTGTATAGTGTATGGGCAGCAGGTGGAGCTGTATAGTGTATGGGCAGCAGGTGGAGCTGTATATTGTGTATGGGCAGCGGGTGGAGCTGTACATAGTGTATGGGCAGCAGGTGGAGCTGTACATAGTGTATGGGCAGCAGGTGGAGCTGTATAGTGTATGGGCAGCAGGTGGAGCTGTATAGTGTATGGGCAGCAGGTGGAGCTGTATAGTGTATGGGCAGCAGGTGGAGCTGTACATAGTGTATGGGCAGCAGGTGGAGCTGTATAGTGTATGGGCAGCAGGTGGAGCTGTATAGTGTATGGGCAGCAGGTGGAGCTGTACATAGTGTATGGGCAGCAGGTGGAGCTGTATAGTGTATGGGCAGCAGGTGGAGCTGTATAGTGTATGGGCAGCAGGTGGAGCTGTATAGTGTATGGGCAGCAGGTGGAGCTGTATAGTGTATGGGCAGCAGGTGGAGCTGTACATAGTGTATGGGCAGCAGGTGGAGCTGTATAGTGTATGGACAGCAGGTGGAGCTGTATAGTGTATGGGCAGCAGGTGGAGCTGTATAATGTATGGGCAGCAGGTGGAGCTGTATAATGTATAGGCAGCAGGTGGAGCTGTATAGTGTATGGGCAGCAGGTGGAGCTGTATAGTGTATGGGCAGCAGGTGGAGCTGTATAGTGTATGGGCAGCAGGTGGAGCTGTATAGTGTATGGGCAGCAGGTGGAGCTGTATAGTGTATGGGCAGCAGCTGGAGCTGTATAGTGTATGGGCAGCAGGTGGAGCTGTATAGTGTATGGGCAGCAGCTGGAGCTGTATAGTGTATGGGCAGCAGGTGGAGCTGTATAGTGTATGGGCAGCAGCTGGAGCTGTATAGTGTATAGGCAGCAGGTGGAGCTGTACATAGTGTATGGGCAGCAGGTGGAGCTGTATAGTGTATGGGCAGCAGGTGGAGCTGTATAGTGTATGGGCAGCAGGTGGAGCTGTATAATGTATAGGCAGCAGGTGGAGCTGTATAGTGTATGGGCAGCAGGTGGAGCTGTATAGTGTATGGGCAGCAGGTGGAGCTGTATAGTGTATGGGCAGCAGGTGGAGCTGTATAGTGTATGGGCAGCAGGTGGAGCTGTATAGTGTATGGGCAGCAGGTGGAACTGTATAGTGTATGGGCAGCAGGTGGAGCTGTATAGTGTATGTGCAGCAGGTGGAGCTGTATAGTGTATGGGCAGCAGGTGGAGCTGTATATTGGAGCAGGCACTAGTGCGGTATATTCTCTACGACATGTGCACATTGTCTGTTTGCGTTCCATATATTATGTGTACAATGACACCGGTCTATGTCTCTGCAATGGCCCCCTTCTTATATCCCAGGGTATTTGGAGTCCCCTGTGCTGTCCTAGGAGGAGTCCTGAGAACTGTCCCCCCCCAGGTTTGGACTTGGAGCTGCTCTGGAATACGCATTATCCTGTAGTGATGAAGTGTCTCCTCATTGGAAGATGCTGCATTTGGACCATCGCATCCTTGCTGGGAAACACTGTCCCATGTGGCTGGAAATCTGAGCACGCTGCTTCCGATGCGATCACCAGGTGCGCGGCTGGTGACTGAGGCGGTGCCACAAGCAGGCCTTTATGTGGAAGTACAGCGCTGAGCACATGCTGCTTATGCTGCTGTCATCTCTCCCGGGACCAAACAGATGGTTTCCAAAGCATCGGAATCCGGAGCACAGACAGCGATGACACAATGCAGAGCTCGGGGGGGGGGGGGCACATGTACTGTTGCTGTGAATGATGACACTCCGCAGCTCAGAGAGGGGCAGTAAAGGTGAGGAGAGTTCTAAACGGGGCATGCAACCGAGTCCCCCCTCAAAACAAAAAAAAACTATTTGCGTAGGTGTATTTGAATATGTATGTCTTACCATAGGACATTGGTTCCCAAACTGTGTTCCATGGCACCCTGGGGTGCCTCAGGACTCTTGCAGGGGTTCCTTGGGTTGGTGGTCCAGGGCCAACCCAAATTATATATGGTCAAAGTAATTGAAAACCACAAGCACTGGTTTTGTCTATCATAATTTATGTGGACAAACATGTGAATCATGTCCTTTACCAAATAATTGAACATAAAAATTACATATAAACACAAATTACTTTAATGTGTATTTTTTTAAATTGTCAATAAAAAAAGTTTCTGGTCTAGAGGAGCCATGAAACTTGTTTTGATTCTCTAGGGTGCCATGATTCCAAAAAGTTTTGGAACCACTGCCCTAGAAAGTTAAACATCTCTGTACTGCTGGGGACCGTGCTCCTCCCATTATATAACTCTCAGTCTGTGGCTTCCTGCTGCCTCCATTCCCCTCCTCACATCATGTCACTGCCCCTGTCACATGCAGCTCTGTCCTCACTGACACATCCCTCATCTCCTGATATACTCTGTGCTGCTGGGGACCGTGCTCCTCCCATTATATAACTCTCAGTCTGTGGCTTCCTGCTGCCTCCATTCCCCTCACATCATGTCACTGCCCCTGTCACATGCAGCCCTGTCCTCACTGACACATCCCTCATCTCCTGATATACTCTGTGCTGCTGGGGACCCTGCTCCTCCCACTATATAACTCTCAGTCTGTGGCTTCCTGCTGCCTCCATTCCCCTCCTCACATCATGTCACTGCCCCTGTCACATGCAGCCCTGTCCTCACTGACACATCCCTCATCTCCTGATATACTCTGTGCTGCTGGGGACCGTGCTCCTCCCATTATATAACTCTCAGTCTGTGGCTTCCTGCTGCCTCCATTCCCCTCCTCACATCATGTCACTGCCCCTGTCACATGCAGCTCTGTCCTCACTGACACATCCCTCATCTCCTGATATACTCTGTGCTGCTGGGGACCGTGCTCCTCCCATTATATAACTCTCAGTCTGTGGCTTCCTGCTGCCTCCATTCCCCTCACATCATGTCACTGCCCCTGTCACATGCAGCCCTGTCCTCACTGACACATCCCTCATCTCCTGATATACTCTGTGCTGCTGGGGACCCTGCTCCTCCCACTATATAACTCTCAGTCTGTGGCTTCCTGCTGCCTCCATTCCCCTCCTCACATCATGTCACTGCCCCTGTCACATGCAGCCCTGTCCTCACTGACACATCACTCATCTCCTGATATACTCTGTGCTGCTGGGGACCCTGCTCCTCCCACTATATAACTCTCAGTCTGTGGCTTCCTGCTGCCTCCATTCCCCTCCTCACATCATGTCCCTGTCCCTGTCACATGCAGCCCTGTCCTCACTGACACATCACTCATCTCCTGATATACTCTGTGCTGCTGGGGACCCTGCTCCTCCCATATAACTCTCAGTCTGTGACTTCCTGCTGCCTCCATTCCCCTCCTCACATCATGTCACTGCCCCTCTCACATGCAGCACTGTCCTCACGGACACATCACTCATCTCCTGATATACTCTGTGCTGCTGGGGACCCTGCTCCTCCCATATAACTCTCAGTTTGTGGCTTCCTGCTGCCTCCATTCCCCTCCTCACATCATGTCACTGCCACATGCAGCCCTGTCCTCACTGACACATCACTGATCTCCTGATATACTCTGTGCTGCTGGGGACTCTGCTCCTCCCACTATATAACTCTCAGCCTGTGGCTTCCTGCTGCCCCCATTCCCCATCTCACATCATGTCACTGCCCCTGTCACATGCAGCCCTGTCCTCACTGACACATCACTCATCTCCTGATATACTCTGTGCTGCTGAGGATCCTGCTCCTCCCACTATATATCTCTTAGTCTGTGGGTTCCTGCTGCCTCCATTCCCCTCCTCATATCATGTCACTGCCCCGTCACATGCAGCACTGTCCTCACTGACACATCACTGACCTATACAGAACCGGCAGGGCCGGCGCCACCACTAGGCAAACCTAGGCATTTGCCTAGGGCGCCGGCCACTGGAGGGCGGAAAATGCCGCCCGGGTACCTGTCCTACCGGCGCTGTCTATTTCAATCTGGCGGCGGAGGCAGCGGGGTTCCCTGCAGTCTATTAAAAATCACGAGCGCTATCCGCCGGGCTATGCGGAAGCGCTTCTAGTGTGAAAACTCTGGCAGCACGGCGCACGCTGATCTCAGCCAATCAGCGTGCTGCCAGAGTTTTCACACTAGAAGCGCTTCCGCATAGCCCGGCGGATAGCGCTCGTGATTTTTAATAGACTGCAGGGACCCCCGCTGCCTCCGCCGCCAGATTGAAATAGACAGCGCCGGTAGGACAGGTACCACACCCCCCCCCCGGCACCGGGGCGCCCCCAGCCCGACTCGCCTGGGGCGCTCCGGTGCCTTGCACCGGCCCTGAGAACCGGGCACAGTATCTACATGAGGCTGCACCAGTGACCTATACAGAACTGGGCACAGTATCTAGATGAGGCCGTACCAGTGACCTATACAGAACTGGCCACAGTATCTAGATGAGGCCGCACCAGTGACCTATACAGAACTGGGCACAGTATCTAGATGAGGCGGCACCATTGACCTATACAGAACTGGGTACAGTATCTAGATGAGGCCGTACCAGTGACCTATACAGAAATGGGCACAGTATCAAGATGAGGCGGCACCAGTGACCTATACAGAACTGGGCACAGTATCTAGATGAGGCCGCACCAGTGACCTATACAGAACTGGGCACAGTATCTAGATGAGGCTGCACCAGTGACCTATACAGAACTGGGCACAGTATCTAGAGGAGGCCGTACCAGTGACCTATACAGAACTGGGCACAGTATCTAGATGAGGCCGCACCGTTGACCTATACAGAGCTGGGCAATGTATCTAGATGAGGCCGCACCAGTGACCTATACAGAACTGGGTATCTAGATGAGGCTGCACCAGTGACCTATACAGAACTGGACACAGTATCTAGATGAGGCCGCACCAGTGACCTATACAGAACTGGACACAGTATCTAGATAAGGCCGCACCAGTGACCTATACAGAACTGGGCACAGTATCTAGATGAGGCCGCACCAGTGACCTATACAGAACTGGGCACAGTATCTAGATGAGGCGGCACCATTGACCTATTCAGAACTGGGTACAGTATCTAGATGAGGCCGTACCAGTGACCTATACAGCAATGGGCACAGTATCTAGATGAGGCGGCACCAGTGACCTATACAGAACTGGGCACAGTATCTAGATGAGGCCGCACCAGTGACCTATACAGAACCGGGCACAGTATCTAGATGAGGCCGCACCAGTGACCTATACAGAACTGGGCACAGTATCTAGATGAGGCCGTACCAGTGACCTATACAGAACTTGGCACAGTATCTAGATGAGGCCGCACCAGTGACCTATACAGAACTGGGCACAGTATCTAGATGAGGCCGCACCAGAACTGGGCCCAGTATCTAGATGAGGCCGTACCAGTGACCTATACAGAACTGGGCACAATATCTAGATGAGGCCGCACCAGTGACCTATACAGAGCTGGGCACAGTATCTAGATGAGGCGGCACCAGTGACCTATACAGAACTGGGCACAGTATCTAGATGAGGCCGTACCAGTGACCTATACAGAACTGGGCACAGTATCTAGATGAGGCGGCACCAGTGACCTATACAGAACTTGGCACAGTATCTAGATGAGGCCACTCCAGTGACCTATACAGAGCTGGGCACTGTATCTAGATAAGGCTGTACTAGTGACCTATACAGAACTGGGTATCTAGATGAGGCAGCACCAGTGACCTATACAGAACTGGGCACCGTATCTAGATGAGTCCGTACCAGTGACCTATACAGTACTGGGCACAGTGTCTAGATGAGGCCGCACCAGTGACCTATACAGAACTGGGCACAGTATCTAGATGAGGCGGCACCAGTGACCTATACAGAACTGGGCACAGTATCTAGATGAGGCCGCACCAGTGACCTATACAGAACTGGGCACAGTATCTAGATGAGGCCGTACCAGTGACCTACACAGAAATGGGTATCTAGATGAGGCGGCACCAGTGACCTATACAGAACTGGGCACAGTATCTAGATGAGGCTGCACCAGTGACCTATACAGAACTGGGCACAGTATCTAGATGAGGCCGTACCAGTGACCTATACAGAACTGGGCACAGTATCTAGATGAGGCTGCACCAGTGACCTATACAGAACTTGACACAGCATCTAGATGAGGCCGCACCAGTGACCTATACAGAACTGGGCACAGTATCTAGATGAGGCCGCACCAGTGACCTATACAGAACTGGGCACAGTATCTAGATGAGGCGGCACCAGTGACCTATACAGAACTGGGCACAGTATCTAGATGAGGCCGTACCAGTGACCTATACAGAACTGGGCACAGTATCTAGATGAGGCCGTACCAGTGACCTACACAGAAATGGGTATCTAGATGAGGCGGCACCAGTGACCTATACAGAACTGGGCACAGTATCTAGATGAGGCCGCACCAGTGACCTATACAGAACTGGGCACAGTATCTAGATGAGTCCGCACCAGTGACCTATACAGAACTGGGCACTGTATCTAGATGAGGCCGCACCAGTGACCTATACAGAACTGGGCACAGTACCTAGGTGGGGCCACACCAGTGACCTATACAGAACTGGGCACAGTAAATAGATGAGGCCGCACCAGTGACCTATACAGAACTGGGCACAGTATCTAGATGAGGCCGCACCAGTGACCTATACAGAACTGGGCACAGTACCTAGGGGGGGCCACACCAGTGACCTATACAGAACTGGGCACAGTAAATAGATGAGGCCGTACCAGTGACCTATACAGAACTGGGCACAGTATCTAGATGAGGCCGTACCAGTGACCTATACAGATCTGGGCACAGTATCTAGATGAGGCGGCACCAAATAAAACATGTGGAGGAGAGCATTCTAAACAGTGGCTATCCTGAGAATATTTCGGGCCTGCCAGTCTAGGCACTGAGGCATAGCCCGGAAAATTCTCGGGATTGCCACTGAAGGGGTAATCTGTAATTGCTTCTGCCCATTCGTCTAATCTATGATATCATCCACAATTTGTGTTTCCCCTGCGGTCTGTGTGTCTGCCCCGCTGCATACCTTTGTGTCATCTGCAATGAGCCATACTGTACTGTCCCTTCACTACCATTTGCAATATCAACAATAAATATATGAAAAAGCTCAATTCATTCCTGCTCGCTAAGCTGCGTGTGTCAGGATCCGATCAGGTGATGGATCGAATAAAGCAATGCCTCCTGTTATTATCATGTGTGAGAAGAAGGCATTTCTTGTAATCTGTTCGTGAAATCATGTCTTGTCCTGTTTTTATTATGTGTGAAATTAATGTATCTCTTGTATTACAGTATACGTGTAAACTAAATGTGAATAAGGGAGAACACGAAGAGGCTGCTTCTGTGTTCACTCAGAGTCACTATCTGTATAGTTCTCTGAAGTTGGGATCCGAGACCCCTCATAAATCAGATAGGGGGTTAGATCAATAGTGTCCAGACAACAGGCCAATGGAGCTCTGCCCCCTCCACTGAAGATCTCTTATCAGACTTGAAGAATGTGGGTTGTATTTTACATGGATAAGGACTGTGCACAAATCACTCCGAAACCAGCAGACTAATTCCTCATGTAAGAGATCCATTATCTAGGGACATTCACTAGGTCCAGCAGGGAAATGGTCAAATTCCCAAGGGTGGGAGGGATGAGGGAGCCTGCAGATAAAACTGCTCGGTACTTGTTTCCTAGCACGGCGCCACTGATTTTAATTGTATTGATCGCGGCCGCAAAAATCGCGTCGATCGCATCACATGCCAACCAAATCGCATGCGATGCAATCGACGCGATTTTTACATTGGAATCAATATAAAATGGTCCCTGAGACCCAATTTTACATTGATTTCAATGTATAAAGCCCCAAACCCCCCCATTTTCATAGCAAACCCCCCCTGATGGGTGAAATGGCCCTCCATTGTTAACGCCACCCCACTATTGACGCCAACCCGAAGCGTGGTGAGCGCAGCGACACTTTATAAAATCAACTCCATGCCGACGTGGATAGTGGGGGTATGAAAAGTTTGGAGGACGCGTACCGCCGCCCCTCACGGGCTGGCTGCCCTCGCCACGCTTCGGGTTGGCATCAATAGTGGGGTGGCGTTAACAATGGGGGGCATTAACCATACTTAATACCCATGAGGGGGCATATACAATGAGAAATTGGCCATATTGGCCCTTTTCCCATTGTTCCTTATGTAAAATCGCATGCGACCGACGCGTTCAATGCGATTTTAACTTTAAAACTCATTTAACATTGTTCTCTATGGGAAAATCGCTTTGGTCACGTCGATCGCATCACGGGCCATTACAATGGCCCGCGATGGACGCGATCAACGCGATTTTCTCTTTACCGGCAATTAAAGCTGGTAATTGACAGAAAATCGCGTCGATCGCGTCGATCGCATGCCTTAAGTACCTTAACTTAAGGCATGCGATCAACCCCAACGGGCACCGTGCTAGGAAACAAGTACCAACTGGTCTCTTGTCAATATTTCAGTGGTACTTCTTGGGGGAACAGCAAGCTAGCTGGAAGGGACTGGAGATTTCTTGTGGAAAAAATAGACCAAGTACAGGGTGGCGATTTGCTTAAAATCGCCACCGTTTGAGCGTAGAAACGGTTAAATCTCTCACAGGTGAGCCACATAGCAATTACTAACTCCCCTACATATACCCCCACATGATTATGGACACCTGTGAGGCTGTTTGAGATGGACATTTTGCAGAGTGGACTGGAGGTGCTAGTGTGTGAGCTGGGGCGTTTGGAGGAGCTACGCAGGAGGGATGCTGCTGCTGCCCACCAGATCCAGGTACCCCGACCACTCCGTGCTTCTCGTCGGTACCGTGCTAGGGTGTATCTGGACTCCCTCTCTGATCAACAGGTGGTGGACATGTTTAGGTTGAACCGACAGAACCTGTTGAACTTATATGAGCAGGTGAGAGATGATTTGGACCCTTGTGGGGGGGACAACTATGCAGTGTCTGGGCTGCAGAAATTAATGTGTGCCCTCCACTTGTTTGCCACAGGCTCCACTCAGTCTGTGAGCTCATGGGCCTTGGGGGTGTCACAAGCCACTTTCTCTAAACATTTATCTCAGGCGTTAAATGCATTAAAGAAGCGGTGGCGCACATATATCACATTCCCACGTTGTGAGTCCGAGTGGCAGGACCTGAAGGTGGCATTCTATCGGCTCTCAGCATTTCCAAATGTGCTGGGAGCCATAGACTGCACCCACATTGGGATTCGGGCCCCGCACGTGAGGGAGCATGTCTATGTGAATCGCAGGGGCAGACATTCCCTCAATGTGCAGGTGGTCTGCGATGCCAACCTCAGAATTCTCAGTGTGGTTGCAGGCTACCCCGGGAACTGCCATGATGCCTATATCCTGCGGCACTCAGCTCTCTGGGACCGTTTCCACAACCACACCATGCCAGAGGGCTGGCTACTTGGGAAGTCACTTACCACTGTTTACATGCTGTTTGCTTACCTATGTCTTTCCCTTTAACATCCATGTGTGTAACCTTATATAAAAGAGTCATTTCTGTTGTAATTGTTTATACCAGCCCAAACAATGTAGTATAGGCTGCTACTATTATGTACCAATTACCCACATGATATGTGACCACACAAATCCCTTTACATGTTAGGTGACTCAGGATATGGGTGTCATTCGTGGCTCATGACACCTCTGCGGAACCCACAAAGCCCTGCACAGCGCCTCTACAATGCTGCACATATTGCTACCCGCAATGTAGTGGAACGCACCTTTGGGGTGCTGAAAAGCCGATTTCGGTGTTTGGACAGGTCAGCAGGTACACTGCTATACCACCCTGCCAAAGTGGTTTTGGTTGTCCAGACTTGCTGCATGCTGCATAACATAGCTTTGGGTCAACCAAATTATGTTGATGTGGCCCCTGCAGCAGTCGTGCAGGAAGCTCAAACTACTGATGTTGTAGTGCGAGGTACACGGGAGGGGGGATGTGGTTCGTACACGGATGATCCGGCAGCATTTCAGAGGTAATTTGTGTGTGTGTACAATGAATAGTAAAGGGGAACCTGTAACACACATACATTGGTAACATTACATTTTTCCCTGTCCATGTTAATTGCCCAGAAGCAGACCAACAATAATGGGCAACACCTGCAAGCTACCCCACCACAGCATACTTTATGCCTGGCAACATGATACCACCTATAACAATGTCAAGTAAGTACTGTAGTTTTCTGTGTGTAAAAATGTTTGCAAATACAAATTAACATAGGCTTAATGGATGGAGGTGACATGGATCATTGATCTGAGGTGGTTGAAATGTAGCAATACAAGTGGCGCCTACATACAGTATGCAATTCCCAATGATTATCCCCTTCAAATGTGACTATTTCCTTAAAATTCCATGACAAATAAGCACACACAACCCAAAGTCCCGTGTCTGCTAAAATGTCACTATTTGCCAATACATAAAAGTACAGTGTGGGTAATCATTTGTGAAGAATGAAAACAAGTTTGCTGGATGCAAATAATTTTTACTTGCTGAAACATTTAGCCATAGGCCATAGCATATAAAAATTTCAGGAACATTCACTGCATGAGTGAAGGAAAAAAAAGAAAGAACATGATACACATGTAAATGCACACAACATTAATCATTTTTGAATACAGGCCGGGTATTAGCACCCTTAACACTAGTGGTACCACCACCCCTAGTACAGATACTACGCCGTGGGGGAGTAGTGGGGGACCCACTCATGGGTGTGGAGGACACACTACTACTTTGGGTAGATGTGGTTTGGTGCTGACCTAACAAAGTAGTTGCACTGAGGCTGAGTTGCGTTTGTAGGGACATCAACGCAGTTGTTTGCCCATTAAAACTTGGGTCTGTTCAACCATATTGGCATTTAGTGCTCTAAAATTAGTAGTTTGGCCCTGAATGGCTTAACCAATTTCTGCTAAGCGTGTGTCTAATGTGGAGACAAGACGAATTTGTGTCCCTACATTAGCCCGCACACTTTGGGAAATTCGTCTCATTTGCAGAGCTATGTTACGCACATACCCCTTAATGCTTTCTAGTTGGGTGGTCTGCACCTCCATAAAAGATATTTGTTTCCCCTTGAAAATATGGATGGATTGCGCCAACTCCTCTGCACTAGTGGGGGTGTTGGTGGCTGCAATGATTGTGGGCTGCTGCCTATGTGACTGCGTATAGGGGGCCTCATTGACTGGGTGTGATTGGTTTTGTGCAGGTTCCAACGATGGCACCGGCTCCAAGATGATTTCACTCATGTCGTCCATATTTTGCATGGGATCCGTGGGTTCAGGCATCGGTTGTGAAGGTCCTATAAATGAGATAACAGTGGTAAGTATGCTATGCAGATTGGTGTATGGCGGGTCATGTTACCTTAGTTGGAATGGTTAGGTGTTGCTCATGCATTATGCATTGGCACAGGCTACTGTGGTGGGGACAGCCATGTGTGAAATGTGCAATGTGTTTGTGTAACACTATGATATCTCACCTGCAGACTGGACAGTGTCACCAATCGGATGTGGCTGATGTTGGTCAACAGCAGGCTGGGACTCCAGAGCTGGAGCTGTTTGAAAGAAGAAGACATTTTCCATTATGATCATTTGCACCTAACTGTCACTTTTTCAAATATGCTGATAAAAACTTTACCTAAATCAAACTTTTTTACTCTGATATGATTACATAAGGAATGTGAAGACTTTGAACTGAAGTGGTTATTTCAGTATTATGACTGTGAACGATATTTTTAATCAACTTGCAAATAACAGGAAAGTGCATCAGATTACACATGTAAAAGTGACTGTAAAGTGCTTTTCCAACTACCCAGAGGATTGATATGGATTAACAATCAAGTACACTGCAGCCCTACAGTGATTAGGACAGCACACATTAATTGGATCTGTGGAACTACATAACCCAGCAAAATGCACAGTCCATTATTTAGCAATGCAAGCTAGCAAAATGTGATTTTGCTGGGATATGTAGTTCCACACACAGCAATCTTTTGGACACATAAAGCATACCACCATAATAGCATGCGCACATGACATAGCAAAATGTGTAGTTGACATGTGTGGACACTTACCAGTTGGCGGTGGAGTGGGGGGCCTGTCTGTGTCGGCAATGTGGATGCCGGGAAGCACCTCCGGTGGGATGATTCGGCGTAGCAGCCTCTCATAGGCCTTAAAGCGGACTTCCTGCCTAGGGCCACCTCCTGTGCGACAGGCCTCTTTCTTCTCCAGGGCAAGCTTGGCTTTGAGGAGGCGCTTGATGTCATTGTATCGTTTTTTGACGTTGCGCACACTCCTCTTGTGTGTGCTAACTGCATTTACCGCGGAGGTGATACAAACCCACATCCCCTTCTTCCTTGCCACACTTGTGCGGTGATGGTGAGGACCAAGTAGGCGGTCATACAGGGGCAGGAGTGCACGCACCAGGGCCATATTCTCCTCATATGAGAACCTGACTTTCCTCCCACTAGCTGCACGAGCTGCATCATCCTCCTCCACATTTTCAGCATGTTCCCACCAGTTGCTCAAGATTTGTGGCAGGAAGAGGCAGACTGCGTAGAGGACGTACGCAGGGAAGAGACTATGTCGGAAAGAGGAATGGGACTGTCTGACTGTATGCACACCAATGTGTGTGGGACTATTGATTTGGGACTTTTACAAACTCCACATATATCTGCCATTATTGTCTCTAATCCTTTTGATGCATCGCAGTTAGTATGTAACATGCTGAACATGTTGTGATTCTGTGTGAAGCTCCTGGGATGATCTGATAATGCTGTAACTTCTATTGAGATGGAGGTAGGAGCCGAGGGTGAGATAGAGACAGGTATCTGGGGTAATTCTTGCCAGTATGTGGGGGTAAGTGGATGCTCTAATCTAATGCTGTGCTAGATGTTAACCCCGCCCTTCCAGTGAGGCCTAGTTGTGATCTGGGGCCAGGGGACACTGATTGCACAAAGCGGACAGATGGTTGGGTGTGGGCAGAGCCTGTGACTGACAATCAGACAATGTTGTCACCATGCTCAGATAACCCCATTCCTTCTCAGAGACCATGGGATCCTGATATTATGCCACTGTGTCATTGTAAGCAGCAGGAATGATCACATGTTAATTTGCAGGTATCCCCGGACGATTCCCCAGGTCATGAGCATGGTGTAAATGTTGATGATGTAATGTCTTGTTGTCACGCCAGTGCTGGAGCGCGCCGCTCACCTGTTCATCTCCGGCGGTGGGGTCTGCTGGCCGGCCGTCTGGGTGCAGGGCGGGGAGCGTGACGTCCAGTCTTCCCTCCGGCGTGCGCTCTCTGGTGTTCATCTCCTGTCCGGGTTCCGCCATGTTGTTGTAGCCGGCCAATAGCGCCGGTCCTCAGTCCAGCTTCACCAATGAGGATCAGCCCAGGGGCATAAAGCTGATCTCTCTGGGGCATGCAGACGCCAGTGCTTTGTTGTCAATCCCTTCAACCTGTGCTCCAGTTCATGTTCTTAAAGTTCCTGTTTCCCAGTTCTTGTTACCTGCAATCAAGAACCTGTTACCCAGCACTTATTACCTGGGACTCAGCACCTTGTACCCTGCACTCGCTGCCAGTTACCTGCACCTGCTGACAGTCATCTACATCTGCTGCCAGTTACCTGCACTCGCTGCCAGTTACCTGCACCTGCTGACAGTCATCTACATCTGCTGCCAGTTACCTGCACTCGCTGCCAGTTACCTGCACCTGCTGACAGTCATCTACATCTGCTGCCAGTTACCTGCACTCACTGCCAGTTACCTGCACCTGCTGACAGTCATCTACATCTGCTGCCAGTTACCTGCACTTACTGCCAGTTACCTGCACCTGCTGACAGTCATCTACATCTGCTGCCAGTTACCTGCACTCGCTGCCAGTTACCTGCACCTGCTGACAGTCATCTACATCTGCTGCCAGTTACCTGCACTCACTGCCAGTTACCTGCACCTGCTGACAGTCATCTACATCTGCTGCCAGTTACCTGCACTCGCTGCCAGTTACCTGCACCTGCTGACAGTCATCTACATCTGCTGCCAGTTACCTGCACTCACTGCCAGTTACCTGCACCTGCTGTTTGTGCCTGCACCGGCTGCCAGTTACCAGTCATCTGGTCTTGTTCTACTTCACGATCTGGTCCAGTCATCTGGTTAAGGTTCCCGGACAAGTCTTCTTCTTCTACACGATCCGGTCCAGTCATCTGGTTAAGGTTCCCGGACAAGTTGTCGTCTTCTTCTTCATGGTCCGGTCCAGTCATCTGGTTTAGATTCCCGGACAAGTCTTCTTCATCCTCTGTGGACTCCATCCCGGTTACCCAGTTGTCCTTCTGGGTTTCCCTGGTCCGCAGCTTCCTCAGCTGGCCTTATCTTCCGGTGCTTCTTCTATGAGAAAGACTTATATCAAACCTGCTACTCTTCAGTCTCCTCCAGACCATGACACCCTACACTCCGGGCCTCAGGCAGATGTGATGGGGACAGCCTACAGCCCACATACACAGCACGTCCCCGGGACGCGGGAACATCCCAAAGAAATGGGACGTTCCTGTGAAAATTGGGACAGTTGGGATATACGTAATCGGGGCAGTGTGTAGGTACTGTAACCGGGACAGTGTGGAGGTACGTAATTGGGACAGTGGGGAGGTACGTAATTGGGACAGTGGGGAGGTACGTAATCTGGACAGTGGAGAGGTACCTAATGGGGACAATGGCAGGGTGCGGAGGTACGTAACCGGGACAGTGGGGAGGTACGTAATGGGGACAATGGGGAGGTAATATAATCGGGACAGTGGGGAGGTACGTAATGGGGACAGTGGGAGGGTGGGGAGGTACGTAACTGGGACAGTGGGGAGGTATGTAATCTGGACAGTGGGGAGGTACCTAATGGGGACAGTGGGGAGGTACCTAATGGGGACAGTGGCAGGGTGCGGAGGTACGTAACTGGGACAGTGGGGAGGTACATAATCTGGACAGTGGGGAGGTACGTAATCTGGACAGTGGGGAGGTACGTAATCTGGACGGTGTGGAGGTACGTAATCTGGAAAGTGGGGAGGTACATAATCTGGACAGTGGGGAGGTACGTAATCTCGACAGTGGGGAGGTACGTAATCTGGAAAGTGGGGAGGTAAGTAACCGGGACTGTGGGGAGGTACGTAACCGGGACAGTGGGGCGGTACGTAATCTGGACAGTGGGGAGGTAAGTAATCGGGGCAGTGGGGAGGTATGTAATCAGGGCAGTGAGGAGGTACGTAACCGGGACTGTGGGGAGGTACGTAATCTGGACAGTGGGGAGGTACGTAATCGGGGCAGTGGGGAGGTATGTAACGGGGAAAATGGGGAGGTACGTAATGGGGACAGTAGGAGGGTGGGGAGGTATGTAATCTGGACAGTGGGGAGGTATGTATTCGGGACAGTGGGGAGGTATGTATTCGGGACAGTGGGGAGGTATGTATTCGGGACAGTGGGGAGGTACGTAATCTGAACAGTGGGGAGGTGCGTAACCGGGACAGTGGGGAGGTACGTAATTGGGACAGTGGGGAGGTAAGTAATCGGGACAGTGGGGAGGTGCGTAACCGGGACAGTGGGGAGGTGCGTAACCGGGACAGTGGGGAGGTACATAATCTGGACAGTGGGGAGGTACGTAAGTGGGACAGTGGGGAGGTACGTAATCTGGACAGTGGGGAGGTACGTAAACGGGATAGTGGGGAGGTACGTAATCTGGACAGTGGGGAGGTACGTAAACGGGATAGTGGGGAGGTATGTAATGGGGAAACTGGGGAAGGTATGTAATGGGGAAAGTGGGGCAGTATGCAATCGGGGCAGTGGGGTGGTACGTAACCGGTACAGTGGGGAGGTACATAATCTGGACAGTGGGGAAGTACGTAAACTGGACAATGGGGGGGGGGTACGTATTCGGGGCAGTGGGAAGGTAATGTATTTGGGACAGTGGGGAAGTACATAATCTGGACATTTGGGGAGGTACGTAATGGGGACAGTGGGGGTTGTATGTACCTCCCCACTGTACCGGTTACGTACCTCCCCACTGTCCCGAATACCTACCTCCCCACTATCCAGATTACATACCCCACCACTGTCCCGGTTAAGTACCCCCCCCCCCCCACTGTACCAATTACAGTACCTCCCCACTATCCCGATTATGTACTTAATCAGGGAGGTACTGTAATTGGGACAGTGGGGGGTACGTAATCAGGGCATTGGGGAGGTACGTAATGGTGACAGTGGGGAGGTACGTAATCAGGGCAGTGGGGAGGTACGTAATCTGGGCAGTGGGGAGGTACGTAATGGTGACAGTGGGGAGGTACGTAATCAGGGCAGTGGGGAGGTACGTAATCAGGGCAGTGGGGAGGTACGTAATCAGGGCAGTGGGGAGGTACGTAATCTGGGCAGTGGGGAGTTACGTAATCAGGGCAGTGGGGAGTTACGTAATCAGGGCAGTGGGGAGGTACGTAATTGGGACAGTGGGGAGGTACGTAACCGGGACAGTGGAGAGGTACGTAATCGGGGCAGTGGGGAGGTATGTATTCGGGACAGTGGGGAGGTATGTATTCGGGACAGTGGGGAGGTACGTAATCTGAACAGTGGGGAGGTGTGTAACCGGGACAGTGGGGAGGTACGTAATTGGGACAGTGGGGAGGTAAGTAATCGGGACAGTGGGGAGGTGCGTAACCGGGACAGTGGGGAGGTACGTAAACGGGACAGTGGGGAGGTACGTAATCTGGACAGTGGGGAGGTACGTAAGTGGGACAGTGGGGAGGTACGTAATCTGGACAGTGGGGAGGTACGTAATCTGGACAGTGGGGAGGTACGTAAACGGGATAGTGGGGAGGTATGTAATGGGGAAACTGGGGAAGGTATGTAATGGGGAAAGTGGGACAGTATGCAATCGGGATAGTGGGGAGGTACTGTAATTGGGACAGTGGGGGGGGGGGTATGTAACCGGGGCAGTGGTGGGGTATGTAATCGGGGCAGTGGGGTGGTACGTAACCGGTACAGTGGGGAGGTACATAATCTGGACAGTGGGGAAGTACGTAAACTGGACAATGGGGGGGGGGTACGTATTCGGGGCAGTGGGAAGGTAATGTATTTGGGACAGTGGGGAAGTACATAATCTGGACATTTGGGGAGGTACGTAATGGGGACAGTGGGGGTTGTATGTACCTCCCCACTGTACCGGTTACGTACCTCCCCACTGTCCCGAATACCTACCTCCCCACTATCCAGATTACATACCCCACCACTGTCCCGGTTAAGTACCCCCCCCCCCCCCCCACTGTACCAATTACAGTACCTCCCCACTATCCCGATTATGTACTTAATCAGGGAGGTACTGTAATTGGGACAGTGGGGGGGGGGGGGACATAATCAGGGCATTGGGGAGGTACGTAATGGTGACAGTGGGGAGGTACGTAATCAGGGCAGTGGGGAAGTACGTAATCTGGGCAGTGGGGAGGTACGTAATGGTGACAGTGGGGAGGTACGTAATCAGGGCAGTGGGGAGGTACGTAATCAGGGCAGTGGGGAGGTACGTAATCTGGGCAGTGGGGAGTTACGTAATCAGGGCAGTGGGGAGTTACGTAATCAGGGCAGTGGGGAGGTACGTAATCAGGGCAGTGGGGAGTTACGTAATCAGGGCAGTGGGGAAGGTACGTAATCAGGGCAGTGGGGAGGTACGTAATCAGGGCAGTGAGGAGGTACGTAATCAGGGCAGTGGGGAGGTACGTAATCAGGGCAGTGGGGAGGTACGTAATCAGGGACAGTGGGAAGGTAATGTAATCAGGGCAGTGGGGAAGGTAATGTAATCGGTGAAGTGGGGAGGTACGTAATGGTGACAGTGGGGAGGTACGTAATCAGGGCAGTGGGGAGGTACGTAATCAGGGCAGTGGGGAAGGTAATGTAATCTGGACAGTGGGGAAGGTAATGTAATCTGGACAGTGGGGAGGTACGTAATGGTGACAGTGGAGAGGTACGTAATCTGGACAGTGGGGAAGGTAATGTAATCAGGGCAGTGCGGAGGTACGTAATCTGGACAGTGGGGAAGGTACGTAATGGTGACAGTGGGGAGGTACGTAATCAGGGCAGTGGGGAAGATAATGTAATCAGGGCAGTGGGGAGGTACGTAATGGTGACAGTGGGGAGGTACGTAATCAGGGCAGTGGGGTAGGTAATGTAATCTGGACAGTGGGGAAGGTAATGTAATCAGGGCAGTGGGGAGGTACGTAATCTGGGCAGTGGGGAGGTACGTAATGGTGACAGTGGGGAGGTACGTAATCAGGGCAGTGGGGAGGTACGTAATCAGGGCAGTGGGGAGGTACGTAATCTGGGCAGTGGGGAGTTACGTAATCAGGGCAGTGGGGAGGTACGTAATCAGGGCAGTGGGGAGGTACATAATCAGGGCAGTGGGGAGGTACGTAATCAGGGCAGTGGGGAGGTACGTAATCAGGGCAGTGGGGAGGTACGTAATCAGGGCAGTGGGGAGGTACGTAATCAGGGCAGTGGGGAGGTACGTAATCAGGGCAGTGGGGAGTGTGGAAGTCTAGGTACACACACGCCATTTTGTGATAGTATGGCCGCCATTTTGGTTCGCAGAGTTGCGCAAATAAAGTTTCCATACCCGAGTATGTGTGACAATGTGGACCAGAAGAGTAGACATACTATCACACATAAATTCATAATAACACACTTACACGAAAGGAAATATAGTTAAAAGGTTTAGAACGCCACACATAGCTTAGTTAGCCCTGCACACATCTGTCTGTATCGTGTTTAGTATCGTTCCGCTCAGCTCATCATGCAAAGTATTCCGGTCATTGCGAATATTTCGCAATGTACACTGTCCGATAGTTATGGACAAAAATCCATATTCCAGAGACAGTTTCTGTTGTAAGTAGTTAACAAAGGAAACTAGCTCAAACCGGTTCTTATCCTTGCTGACGCCGAAACCACCAAACAAAGGACTCTTAAAGTTCCCTCCCCTGCACCTGGTCAGACCAGGTACAGCGTCTAACCTCCAATCACAGTGGACCGGACATATGATCTCTGGCCAATGAGAATGGCCTTTTGACCTCCCCCTTCTGACCCTATAAGATATGCGACCCAGAGCAGCCAGGGTCTCTTCGGCACAACTACTTTCCCTGGACCTTCCTACCGGACTATCGCTCATTCCTGAACGATAGTGAGCTCTGACCGGACTGCTTTTCACATACTAGATGACCACGGTAAACGGTTGCATTTTCACGGTATTTATTCTTAAAGTATTGTTGGCTGATTGTGTTTTGTATTTGTATTCTTTCCCCTTAGCAGAGTTTGTTTAGTATTCATTGTTATTGTATTGTATCACTTGTTATACCTGTTTATTCTTATGTCTGTAACCCCCTTTTGTCCATTAGGGACTTTAATACAATCTTTTTACGGAGTTCTAACCTCCTTACTTCTATTCAGTGGTCGTGTCTAGTTATTCGCATAATAGCGATAAGGTACATTAAGGACTCTGTCCTTACATTGCGGACTCTGTCCTTTAAGGTATATTCGCACAATTGGAGACAAAGTCCTGCGAAAGGATCTCTTATTAAGGTATCGGTTCTTGGTGTATAACATACAATAGACTGTACGCTGCGCTGCGCTACGTTTTGTTCGCACGCAGTTAGGTATAAAGGGTACGTTGGTTGCGGACTTATTACGTAACCAACGCTTTTCACTTATCGTCACTCTGGTTATATTTTAATCACCATTAACAATTGGGGTGCTCGCCCGGTCGTTTCACAGTCCGGAACTCAGTACCAGGCGTGCGACTCGACCTATACCAGCAAAAGGGTGGAAGTATTTATTTGTTTCCATTGCTGGATAGGCCGAGTCCGCGGCGGTGCGGGGTTCGGGAAGTGCTAGCGCTGAACCCGGAGTACAATAAGTGAAAGCCACATGTTTTAAAGCATATCATACCTAAGTGTTTAGTAAACTGTACTTCTGCCTGCCACAAGTAGTTTAACGGGGTATAGTGTCTTGGGCTGCTTGTTTATTATAGTATATGTACCACGTGCGATAAGGTTCGCACACGTGGAATCTGTGTTTATTATAGTACATAGAGGATCCCCTCTGTGCAAAACTATAATTGTTTATTGTTAGCTACCGCAAAAACAGGGACTCCGCCACGTGGCGACAAGTCCTGGGCCTTTTGCAGTAACGTAAAGCGTCTATTGTGTATTACGCAAGGTGCGCGCGCACGTGCCCACATCGGGAAAGTTTCGCATCTTTGTACGTGGTTTACGGATTAAGTGCGGGATTTATTTCGCATCTTGATACGTAACTCTCGGACAGAGTTAAGGGATTTATTCCACATTTAGGCGCAATTACTGCGTATAGCGAAACCCGAGCGCAACCTTGCAAATACACTATAGAACACGTGGGTGGCCGATTCATCGGCGGCCTGTGAACAAGCGCACGTACACACGTGGCTGTTCATTGGTACTGCACACGCAGCACACATAGGAAGAAGTGAACAGTATTTAAACCACTAGCTTTATTTAAACAGTATAGTAATATACTGCGAATGAAGCGGTGATTTAAGAAAAGAAAATAAGGTTTTCTTTTTGTTCATTTTCTCATAAGCAAGCAACTCAAGCATTATTTTAATAGATTCCTATAGCTTATTATAAGGGATTTATACCTGCATAAGAATCTAGTGAAAAGCTACCGGCCTGGGAAAAATTTTCTGTACAGAAATATTTCAAAAATAAGCATAAGACCTAGGTGTAAATAGCGCCCAGTGTGAAAAAGAACTGAGGCGGACGGGTGTGGGACGGACACAACCCAAGCGCAGTGTAATAGGACAGGTCCAGTTAGGACAGGGTGTACGTGCCGACGTACACATAGGAACTGCCCCTTCAGTGGAATTAATTCCGCTAGGAGGGTACAAGAAGATATATCGGAACGCACTTGTTTCCGATTAGCTACTTTAGAAATCCGATTTTTGGGGGTATAGGAAAACAAGTTTGTTATACCCTGGAAAAATTGTGCCGCATCAAGCAAGTTGGCTAGAAGTTCGCTGCTAGTTGAGAGCTTGGTGATTGAGTATAATACCTCGTATCCTTCGCACCTGCTTGACTGTGGGATGTTCTAGGAAGCTGTAGAAGTGAGTGTTTGGGGAGCTCTCAGATAAGTAATAACCCACCGATATCTATTAAGCTGTGAACGTTTATTCCTGTAACTATGGGTAATAACGGGTCACGCTGTGATAACGTGCAAGATAGGGAGGAAGCAAGCCGGCCAAGAGGATCGGCTGCTTTTATTATGTGCAGGAAGCACGGTGAACTCGCAGTTGTTTACCAAAATAAATGGAGAAAAATGACACAAGGCAGCAAGTTAGAATTTCCCAGTGTTGGTAGCTTCGATCCAGAAATCTTATCGGCAGTAAAAGATGAAATATGCCTACTCTCCAGTCGTAAGGAGAGAGTGAAGCATATAAATATTCTTAAATTGTGGCAGAAGGAAGGACAGGAACAATGGGGAGCCAGAGGTCTGGCAATACCTGATGCAATCAGCCACAATAAAAATGCAAATGCAACCGCTGCCACACTAGAATCAGCTCCCCCACCCCCATATGTGCCGAAGGGGTTAATGTCTCATAAGAAAGACCTAAGTAATAATGTACCTGTTACTAACTTGTACCCTGTTTTATCCCCTTACAAGGAAACCCGAGAGGAAAACGAGCAGCTGTTGGCACTGGCCGTCTCTCATGCAATTAATATGATTGAGGGAAAAGCTCAACCCGCTGTTGAGGCCCCAGCACAGGAGGAGGAGACGGCTGATGCCAACAGCATAGTATTGGACTCAGGTAATGATGCACCACACAGCACAGACACAAATGACTCCCAAGCAGGTCCCAGTAATGCGAATGTGGTACAAACATACCCTGTACGCACACTGGAGGTTCCCTATGGTAAGGCAGACAGAGAGGGTGTGATACCTACCAGAAAGATGACCATGCTAAACCCATGGACACGGTTAGAGCTGCGGTCCATCATTACAGATTTCCCTGATCCTAGGAAAGATCTGGCAGTGTGCCGGAAATTTGTAAGGGATCTAGGAAACTCTGATGAGCCCACCAACAAGGATTGGAGAATCATGTTGAGGGCCTGTCTCCCCACTCACATTGACATCCCGAAATTCATTCAGGATAGTGGATTGAAAGTGGACAAGGAGATAAATGATGAGATCAACCAAGAGAATATACGCCTGATTAACTTACAGTTGGGAGTATATTTTCCTGCGGCAGTAGAATATAGCAAGATTTTCACCATCAAACAGAAAGATGGCGAAACTGCTGCTGATTATTTTACAAAAGCCTTACTGGAGGTATCAAAGTACACTGGTGTCTCCGAGCCTAAGGACGACCCCCACCTGAGGGAGATGATTGTCTCTGTGCTGGTGGAAGGGCTTAGGGAAAACCTGAGAGCCAGAGTCCAAACCTCTTTCCCAAATTGGCGTGGAATGACAGTGGATGCCCTACGGGAATCTGCTGTGGACCACGACCGCAACATTAAGAAGCACAGGGAACTGCAAACTGACAAACTGATGATGGTTAGCATCCAAGCCCTTACTAATGCCCCAAACAAAGCTGCATACCAACAACGAAACACCAGGGAAACAGGTAGAAAGCCAATTATCTGTTACAACTGCAATAAGGAGGGACACATTGCAGCTCAGTGTAGGTTCGGAAACCACAGGAGTTATCAGACACATAAGCGAGAATGGGAATCTCACAAAGGTGAGACACGGAGATACCCAGCACCTAGACAATGGGAGGAGACAGACAGGTCACGCAACATGCCTCCTCCCCATCTGATGGCTGACACTGTGCTAAGGGCAACCCAGGTCAGACCATAGGAAACAGGTCATACCTGTATCCTACAGCCAGTTAGACTAACACAACACCTTGGAGAGGAACCTCAGGTGAAGGTTGATATAGCTGGAGTAAGACAAACCTTTTTGGTTGATACAGGGGCGGCCAGATCTGTTCTCAACACTCCTCTTCACTTGGGTTTCACTAACCAATCAGTAGCGGCAATTGGGGTAACAGGAAAAATACAACATTACCCACTGACAAAACCAGCGGAGGTTACAATCGGGCCTCTGCATACCAAACACTCTTTTCTGTTGGCTGCAGCGGCCCCGACTAACCTCCTGGGTAGAGATTTACTATGCAAAATGGGATGTGTCATCTATTGCACCCCCGATGGGGTATTTCTGGACACTCCTAGAAATCTTACACAAGAAGTGCAAGATATGCTGGATAGTCCTCAGAGGCTAATGTTGTGTTCCACTGTTGTAGAATCAAATCCATCTAGGGTAGCTGAAATTACAGCACAAATACCGAGTTCCCTTTGGACTAAAGATGGACAGGATGCTGGGCTGATGGCAAATGTAGCTCCAGTAGAAATCCGCTTAAAAGAAGGCAGGATAGCCCCAAAAATACCGCAATACCCTTTAAAACCTGAAGTTGAGCTAGGAATATTTCCAGTGATCCAACGATTGCTCCAACAGGAAATCCTAGTTAGAACTTCCAGCACGGCCAATAGTCCCATCTTTCCTGTGAAAAAGAGCGGGGGGAGGGGCTACAGACTAGTGCAGGATTTGAGAGGGGTAAACAAGGTAGTCGAGAGCCAATTCCCCGTAGTGCCAAACCCAGCTGTCATCCTCATGCAAATCCCACCCCACTGTACACATTTCACAGTCATTGATTTGTGTTCAGCATTCTTCTCCGTCCCTTTGCATCCTGACAGCCAGTATCTGTTCGCCTTTACTTACAGAGGAGTACAGTATACCTGGACAAGACTCCCCCAGGGGTTCATAGACAGCCCCAGCATCTTCTCCCAGGCCTTGCATGATTGTTTGCAATCCTTTCAACCCATGAGGGGTTCGATACTGATACAATATGTGGATGACTTATTGTTGTGTTCTGAATCACTGGAGTCATCAGTGGATGACACTAGACAGCTACTGATGCATCTCTCAGAAACAGGACATAAAGTATCAAAGGATAAGCTGCAATTATGCCAGACCAGGGTTAAATATCTGGGCCACTGTCTTACCCAAGGGCTGAGACACCTCACCGACGACAGAATCCAAGCGATTCAGAACATGGTACTGCCACAGACCCAACATCAGATCCGTACGTTCCTAGGCATGTGTGGATACTGTCGCAATTGGATCCCAGGATTCTCTATTCTGGCATTACCACTGCAAGAGATGGTTTCCTCAACTAAGCCTGATCGGGTCTCTCATACTGAGGAATCTGAGCTGGCTTTCGAGGAACTAAAGGTGAGCCTAACCAAGGCCCCAGCACTAGGAATGCCAGATTATGGGAAACCCTTTGAACTGTACGGAACTGAATCAGGTGGGTGTGCGGCAGGAGTGCTTGTACAAAAACATGGTGATGCCAACCGACCAATAGCGTACTACAGTGGCCAGCTGGACACAGTAGCACGCTCACTCCCAACTTGCTTACGAAGTGTGGCTGCAATAGCACAACTAGTAAGTAAGAGTGAGGACGTAGTGCTGGGACACGATTTAACTGTTCATGCTCCCCATGCTGTCTCTGCTCTCCTAAATTCTGCCCAAACACGTCATGTGTCCTCAGCACGGTTCACTAAGTGGGAACTGGCGCTGATGGCCCCAGTAAATATTACCATCAAAAGACGCAACACATTAAACCCAGCCACATTTCTTCCTCATGTGCCCTCCAAGGCACAAAGGGTGGAGGGTGATGGAAATGTTGCTGAATATGGTAAAGCAGAGTTTAGTGAGAGTGAGGACAAACATGATTGCATGACCTACCTGAATCAGACCTTCACAGCACGTCCTGACATAAGCGACAGCCCATTAAGTGAGGTAGACATAACCTTATTCACAGATGGTAGCTGTCATAGACAGACGGAGACGGGAGAGCTTTGCACAGGCTACGCGGTAGTAGATGGAGAAGGTATTGTGGAAGCTGAACCCTTAGGACCACCTCACTCAGCGCAAGTAGCGGAACTGGTGGCACTGACCAGAGCATGTGAACTGGCTAAAGGGAAATCAGTGAACATATATACCGACTCCAGATATGCTTTCGGAGTAGTCCATGATTTTGGAGCCCTATGGCGCCTCCGAAATTTCATGACGGCGGCTGGCACACCAGTGGCGCATGCGACGTACATTAGGAGACTTCTGGGAGCTATCCAGCTTCCAGACAGAGTGGCTGTTATCAAGTGCAAAGCTCACACATCAGAGAAAGACCCGGTGTCACTTGGTAACAGCCGCGCTGATGAGGCAGCGAAAAGGGCCGCATGCCCTGTAAATATTTTTACCCATCCCACCAACCTTTGTACACTGAACATGGTATCCACATCCAAACTGATAGACATGCAGAATTTGTGTTCCCCACAGGAAAGAGCAGTATGGAAGTCGAAGGGATGTGGCCAAGAGTCCACCGGACTTTGGAGAGATGGACACGGGAAACCAGTGGCCCCCAGAGCATACCTTCCTAGTCTAGCCGAGGCGGCCCATGGGCTGACACATCTTGGGAAGGAAGGTATGTGCAAGCTGGTAAAGGCCTACTGGTGTGCACCAGGGTTCGCTTCTCAAGCAGGTAGAGTGGCAATGTCATGCCTCACCTGTTTGAGGAAGAACGTTGGAAAAGCCATCCCAACAGAGCCATCCCACATCCCTCCTACAGAAGGCCCTTTCCAGGTAATACAAATCGACTTCATACAGTTACCACCCTGTAGAAATTTGAAATATGTATTGGTTTGTGTTGACATGTTTTCCAGCTGGGTGGAGGCTTTCCCCGCTGCCTCCAACACTGCTACCTTTACAGCAAAGAAAATATGTCAGGAGTTTGTCTGTAGATATGGTATCCCAAAGGTCATTGAGAGTGACAGAGGCACTCATTTCACAGGAGAGGTCTTCCAAATCATGTGTAAACTCCTGGGGATTAATAGTAAACTTCATACTCCATATCGTCCCCAGGCGAGCGCCAAAGTTGAGAGAATGAATGGTACTATTAAGAACAAATTGGGTAAAGTTATGGCTGAAACAGGGTTGTTATGGCCAGAGGCACTGCCTATTGTGTTGTATAGCATTAGGACCACTCCCAGGACTCCGCTCAACCTGTCCCCCTTCGAAATACTGTTTGGTCGGCAGCCACACATCATGATAGACCCACAGGATGATCTAAAATGTAATAATGAGCTAACTGTACAGTATATCCTAAAGCTAAACAAACAGCTAAGGAAGCAACAAAAGCAGCTGAATTTACTGAACCCTGATATGCCTACCGAGAATTGTCATAATCTTAAACCAGGAGACTTTGTTATGATCCGAAATTTCTTACGCTCAGGTTGTTTGATAGACCGTTGGGAAGGACCGTACCAAGTTTTGTTGACCAGCACTACATCAATTAAAGTCGCAGAGAGAGAGACTTGGATACATTCGTCCCACTGCAAGAAAGCCAGTAACCCAGAATCCCAGTGTGCAGAGAGCGAGAGAGAAGAAGTGTCGCTAGAAGCATTGTTTCGGGAACACTGAGAAGCAGCCAAGGTCGAGCAACCTGAGCGAACAAAGGTCTAAGAAGCAGAGCAAAATACAAGTCCCCTGGTAGAGATGATGGAAGGACTCCAAGCAAAAGGTTCACAGTTATGCACATATGTCTTTGTTTTCTTTCTGTGTTCTTCTCTTCATCCTAAAATACTCGGTGGCTGCCACATTCTAGAGCGATCGGAGCGGAATCCTGACAGTGTAATAATGGACCCAGATATGGGTGAGGTAGAATCCCTAAACCAGCTTGACACTTTACCCATGACAGGAGAAGGTAAAAGGTATGAGGAAAACGTAGTTCAAGGGCTATGTGATGATTTATTGTCTGGTGAGTACTGTGTCTGTAGATATTGTCAACCTAAAATGGAAGAAGAATGCATCCAGCGATGTCAGTCGACCAGTAAGGCAACTACCGGCCAACATCCTTTGAGTGATTACCACTCATTAGTGGGTAAGGTTTTAAACCAAACAGAATGCTGGGTGTGTTCTCAAGTATTACATAAAAGGAGTAGTGTAGGCCTAGTCCCATACCCGCTTAGTATTTCAGAGATAAGCGTATTAAATAAGGGTAGGCCATTGGATAAGAGATACCTGTATACCAGGTCCCCTAGTCTTAGATTACACCCATACCAAGTGGATAAATCCCTGGTATGTATGAACTTCTCAAGTTCCAGAACAATTGGTACTTGGGAAGTGACATGGCAAAACCAGACAATAACTTACTCCCAGCGTCCAGATGGAGAGCCCATAGATAAAGAATTATTATTAAAAATCCGAACCAGTGGAAGACACTATAAATATGTTTACACGGTGAAGAAAAGTAAAATGATGGCCGGCAGAGTATCAGCCGGCTACTGTAATATGACCCTACAGCCAGAAACATGTGAGGAACGAGTCAGGGAGCAGGGGACGGGGATGTTCTTATGGATAATGTGTGACAAGATAATGAAATACTCTGTCCCTTATTTTCTCCCTGACGATGTTTATTATATTTGTGGTAGAAGGGCGTACAAATGGCTCTCCATGAACTACGTTGGTATTTGTTATCTAGGCAGAGTGTTACCGGAAGTGATGACCCTCACACACGATGAGATGATGAACGTACACAGAGGTATTTCTCCTCCTTACACTCATACCCATTATGACCAAATCCATAAAAGGGATTTAACAATAAGAAAAGAACCCCTAGCTTCTGAAATGATACACGAGTCGTTCGGTATCCAATTCCTCATTGCATTAGATATCACCCATACCGCCCGAGGAGTTATCAATTTTAAATACATACAAGCATTAGCCAGCTTGGTAGATAACATCACTGAGATTTATGATGACACCTTTAGATACACTGGGAAGGAGTTGCAAGCATATAAAAGAGAGCTAGTCCAACATCGAATGGTGTTGAACTATCTGACAGCCATGACAGGAGGATATTGTGTCACCCTCTCTACACAGTTTGGGGTGAAATGCTGTACATATATCACCAACAATACTGAAGACCCAGAAGAAATCATCGATCACCGGATGGATGAGATTCTTCAGCTTAAATGGGAATTTAGAAGGGAACATAATATCAGCCTGGCAGAAATAGGTAACAAAGTTAGCGAATGGACCTCCTGGTTGAATCCAATGCACTGGTTCTCTGGTTTAGGAGAATGGGCGCAGGGGATCATAGCTAGCATAGGAAAACTCCTTCTCTGCATCGGTGGTGCCATCATAGTCTTTGTGCTATTGTTCAAATGTTTAAAGGTGGTGACCCGGGGAAAGGCAAAACGTACCGAAATCATGAGTGTAAGAACGAGGGATACAGAGGAAGACCAGGGTTTGGTATATGACCCAAAAATCGAAACCACCTCCCTTTAAAGAAACCATATTTGTGAACGTGTATATGTTGTAACCACCCCTGTTTTTATTTTTATCCCAAAATTGTACATTATCCTTCGTGACCCTGAGTAGATTGTTCGATAAATGCGGCCCATCGTTTATCCATGATCCTGGATCGGCCGAGAGCAGATGGTTTACTCCCCTTATATGTTTATTTCATGGATCCCAATTTCTTTGTTAGGATTATGAATTTCTGTTTTGTCGTGTGAAATATTTTGTAATGTAACAGTTTTATATTTACTGTTAAAGGGTGGACTGTGGAAGTCTAGGTACACACACGCCATTTTGTGATAGTATGGCCGCCATTTTGGTTCGCAGAGTTGCGCAAATAAAGTTTCCATACCCGAGTATGTGTGACAATGTGGACCAGAAGAGTAGACATACTATCACACATAAATTCATAATAACACACTTACACGAAAGGAAATATAGTTAAAAGGTTTAGAACGCCACACATAGCTTAGTTAGCCCTGCACACATCTGTCTGTATCGTGTTTAGTATCGTTCCGCTCAGCTCATCATGCAAAGTATTCCGGTCATTGCGAATATTTCGCAATGTACACTGTCCGATAGTTATGGACAAAAATCCATATTCCAGAGACAGTTTCTGTTGTAAGTAGTTAACAAAGGAAACTAGCTCAAACCGGTTCTTATCCTTGCTGACGCCGAAACCACCAAACAAAGGACTCTTAAAGTTCCCTCCCCTGCACCTGGTCAGACCAGGTACAGCGTCTAACCTCCAATCACAGTGGACCGGACATATGATCTCTGGCCAATGAGAATGGCCTTTTGACCTCCCCCTTCTGACCCTATAAGATATGCGACCCAGAGCAGCCAGGGTCTCTTCGGCACAACTACTTTCCCTGGACCTTCCTACCGGACTATCGCTCATTCCTGAACGATAGTGAGCTCTGACCGGACTGCTTTTCACATACTAGATGACCACGGTAAACGGTTGCATTTTCACGGTATTTATTCTTAAAGTATTGTTGGCTGATTGTGTTTTGTATTTGTATTCTTTCCCCTTAGCAGAGTTTGTTTAGTATTCATTGTTATTGTATTGTATCACTTGTTATACCTGTTTATTCTTATGTCTGTAACCCCCTTTTGTCCATTAGGGACTTTAATACAATCTTTTTACGGAGTTCTAACCTCCTTACTTCTATTCAGTGGTCGTGTCTAGTTATTCGCATAATAGCGATAAGGTACATTAAGGACTCTGTCCTTACATTGCGGACTCTGTCCTTTAAGGTATATTCGCACAATTGGAGACAAAGTCCTGCGAAAGGATCTCTTATTAAGGTATCGGTTCTTGGTGTATAACATACAATAGACTGTACGCTGCGCTGCGCTACGTTTTGTTCGCACGCAGTTAGGTATAAAGGGTACGTTGGTTGCGGACTTATTACGTAACCAACGCTTTTCACTTATCGTCACTCTGGTTATATTTTAATCACCATTAACAGGAGGTACGTAATCAGGGCAGTGGGGAGGTACGTAATCAGGGACAGTGGGAAGGTAATGTAATCAGGGCAGTGGGGAAGGTAATGTAATCGGTGAAGTGGGGAGGTACGTAATGGTGACAGTGGGGAGGTACATAATCAGGGCAGTGGGGAGGTACGTAATCAGGGCAGTGGGGAAGGTAATGTAATCTGGACAGTGGGGAAGGTAATGTAATCTGGACAGTGGGGAGGTACGTAATAGTGACAGTGGAGAGGTACGTAATCTGGACAGTGGGGAAGGTACGTAATGGTGACAGTGGGGAGGTACGTAATCAGGGCAGTGGGGAAGGTAATGTAATCAGGGCAGTGGGGAGGTACGTAATGGTGACAGTGGGGAGGTACGTAATCAGGGCAGTGGGGAAGGTAATGTAATCTGGACAGTGGGGAAGGTAATGTAATCAGGGCAGTGGGGAGGTACGTAATCAGGGCAGTGGGGAGGTACGTAATCAGGGCAGTGGGGAGGTATGTAATGGTGACAGTGGGGAGGTACGTAATCAGGGCAGTGGGGAGGTACGTAATCAGGGCAGTGGGGAGGTACGTAATCAGGGCAGTGGGGAGGTACGTAATCAGGGCAGTGGGGAGGTACGTAATGGTGACAGTGGGGAGGTACGTAATCAGGGCAGTGGTGAAGGTACGTAGTCTGGACAGTGGGGAGGTACGTAATCAGGACAGTGGGGAGGTACGTAATCAGGGCAGTGGGGAGGTACGTAATCAGGGCAGTGGGGAGGTACGTAATCAGGGCAGTGGGGAGGTACGTAATCAGGGCAGTGAGGAGGTACGTAATCAGGGCAGTGAGGAGGTACGTAATCAGGGCAGTGAGGAGGTACGTAATCAGGGCAGTGGGGAGGTACGTAATCAGGGCAGTGGGGAAGGTACGTAATCAGGGCAGTGAGGAGGTACGTAATCAGGGCAGTGGGGAAGGTACGTAATCAGGGCAGTGGGGAGGTACGTAATCAGGGCAGTGAGGAGGTACGTAATCAGGGCAGTGCGGAGGTACGTAATCAGGGCAGTGAGGAGGTACGTAATCAGGGCAGTGAGGAGGTACGTAATCAGGGCAGTGAGGAGGTACGTAATCAGGGCAGTGGGGAAGGTACGTAATCAGGGCAGTGAGGAGGTACGTAATCAGGGCAGTGGGGAAGGTACGTAATCAGGGCAGTGAGGAGGTACGTAATCAGGGCAGTGAGGAGGGACGTAATCAGGGCAGTGAGGAGGTACGTAATCAGGGCAGTGAGGAGGTACGTAATCAGGGCAGTGAGGAGGTACGTAATCAGGGCAGTGAGGAGGTACGTAATCAGGGCAGTGGGGAGGTACGTAATGGTGACAGTGGGGAGGTACGTAATCAGGGCAGTGAGGTGGTACGTAATCAGGGCAGTGAGGAGGTACGTAATCAGGGCAGTGAGGAGGTACGTAATCAGGGCAGTGAGGAGGTACGTAATCAGGGCAATGGGGAGGTATGTAATCAGGGCAGTGGGGAGGTACGTAATCAGGGCAGTGGGGAGGTACGTAATCAGGGCAGTGAGGAGGTACGTAATCAGGGCAGTGGGGAAGGTACGTAATCAGGGCAGTGGGGAAGGTACGTAATCAGGGCAGTGGGGAGGTACGTAATCAGGGCAGTGAGGAGGTACGTAATCAGGGCAGTGGGGAAGGTACGTAATCAGGGCAGTGAGGAGGTACGTAATCAGGGCAGTGAGGAGGTACGTAATCAGGGCAGTGGGGAAGGTACGTAATCAGGGCAGTGAGGAGGTACGTAATCAGGGCAGTGGGGAAGGTACGTAATCAGGGCAGTGAGGAGGTACGTAATCAGGGCAGTGGGGAAGGTACGTAATCAGGGCAGTGAGGAGGTACGTAATCAGGGCAGTGGGGAAGGTACGTAATCAGGGCAGTGAGGAGGTACGTAATCAGGGCAGTGGGGAAGGTACGTAATCAGGGCAGTGAGGAGGTACGTAATCAGGGCAGTGAGGAGGTACGTAATCAGGGCAGTGAGGAGGTACGTAATCAGGGCAGTGAGGAGGTACGTAATCAGGGCAGTGGGGAGGTACGTAATCAGGGCAGTGAGGAGGTACGTAATCAGGGCAATGGGGAGGTATGTAATCAGGGCAGTGGGGAGGTACGTAATCAGGGCAGTGAGGAGGTACGTAATCAGGGCAGTGCGGAGGTACGTAATCAGGGCAGTGAGGAGGTACGTAATCAGGGCAGTGAGGAGGTACGTAATCAGGGCAGTGAGGAGGTACGTAATCAGGGCAGTGGGGAAGGTACGTAATCAGGGCAGTGAGGAGGTACGTAATCAGGGCAGTGGGGAAGGTACGTAATCAGGGCAGTGAGGAGGTACGTAATCAGGGCAGTGAGGAGGGACGTAATCAGGGCAGTGAGGAGGTACGTAATCAGGGCAGTGAGGAGGTACGTAATCAGGGCAGTGAGGAGGTACGTAATCAGGGCAGTGAGGAGGTACGTAATCAGGGCAGTGGGGAGGTACGTAATGGTGACAGTGGGGAGGTACGTAATCAGGGCAGTGAGGTGGTACGTAATCAGGGCAGTGAGGAGGTACGTAATCAGGGCAGTGAGGAGGTACGTAATCAGGGCAGTGAGGAGGTACGTAATCAGGGCAATGGGGAGGTATGTAATCAGGGCAGTGGGGAGGTACGTAATCAGGGCAGTGGGGAGGTACGTAATCAGGGCAGTGAGGAGGTACGTAATCAGGGCAGTGGGGAAGGTACGTAATCAGGGCAGTGGGGAAGGTACGTAATCAGGGCAGTGGGGAGGTACGTAATCAGGGCAGTGAGGAGGTACGTAATCAGGGCAGTGGGGAAGGTACGTAATCAGGGCAGTGAGGAGGTACGTAATCAGGGCAGTGAGGAGGTACGTAATCAGGGCAGTGGGGAAGGTACGTAATCAGGGCAGTGAGGAGGTACGTAATCAGGGCAGTGGGGAAGGTACGTAATCAGGGCAGTGAGGAGGTACGTAATCAGGGCAGTGGGGAAGGTACGTAATCAGGGCAGTGAGGAGGTACGTAATCAGGGCAGTGGGGAAGGTACGTAATCAGGGCAGTGAGGAGGTACGTAATCAGGGCAGTGGGGAAGGTACGTAATCAGGGCAGTGAGGAGGTACGTAATCAGGGCAGTGAGGAGGTACGTAATCAGGGCAGTGAGGAGGTACGTAATCAGGGCAGTGAGGAGGTACGTAATCAGGGCAGTGGGGAGGTACGTAATCAGGGCAGTGAGGAGGTACGTAATCAGGGCAATGGGGAGGTATGTAATCAGGGCAGTGGGGAGGTACGTAATCAGGGCAGTGAGGAGGTACGTAATCAGGGCAGTGCGGAGGTACGTAATCAGGGCAGTGAGGAGGTACGTAATCAGGGCAGTGAGGAGGTACGTAATCAGGGCAGTGAGGAGGTACGTAATCAGGGCAGTGGGGAAGGTACGTAATCAGGGCAGTGAGGAGGTACGTAATCAGGGCAGTGGGGAAGGTACGTAATCAGGGCAGTGAGGAGGTACGTAATCAGGGCAGTGAGGAGGGACGTAATCAGGGCAGTGAGGAGGTACGTAATCAGGGCAGTGAGGAGGTACGTAATCAGGGCAGTGAGGAGGTACGTAATCAGGGCAGTGAGGAGGTACGTAATCAGGGCAGTGGGGAGGTACGTAATGGTGACAGTGGGGAGGTACGTAATCAGGGCAGTGAGGTGGTACGTAATCAGGGCAGTGAGGAGGTACGTAATCAGGGCAGTGAGGAGGTACGTAATCAGGGCAGTGAGGAGGTACGTAATCAGGGCAATGGGGAGGTATGTAATCAGGGCAGTGGGGAGGTACGTAATCAGGGCAGTGGGGAGGTACGTAATCAGGGCAGTGAGGAGGTACGTAATCAGGGCAGTGGGGAAGGTACGTAATCAGGGCAGTGGGGAAGGTACGTAATCAGGGCAGTGGGGAGGTACGTAATCAGGGCAGTGAGGAGGTACGTAATCAGGGCAGTGGGGAAGGTACGTAATCAGGGCAGTGAGGAGGTACGTAATCAGGGCAGTGAGGAGGTACGTAATCAGGGCAGTGGGGAAGGTACGTAATCAGGGCAGTGAGGAGGTACGTAATCAGGGCAGTGGGGAAGGTACGTAATCAGGGCAGTGAGGAGGTACGTAATCAGGGCAGTGGGGAAGGTACGTAATCAGGGCAGTGAGGAGGTACGTAATCAGGGCAGTGGGGAAGGTACGTAATCAGGGCAGTGAGGAGGTACGTAATCAGGGCAGTGGGGAAGGTACGTAATCAGGGCAGTGAGGAGGTACGTAATCAGGGCAGTGAGGACGTACGTAATCAGGGCAGTGAGGAGGTACGTAATCAGGGCAGTGAGGAGGTACGTAATCAGGGCAGTGGGGAGGTACGTAATCAGGGCAGTGAGGAGGTACGTAATCAGGGCAATGGGGAGGTATGTAATCAGGGCAGTGGGGAGGTACGTAATCAGGGCAGTGGGGAGGTACGTAAAGCTGGCCGCTCCGAGGTGAATACACCACAGAATAAAGATGTAGTTTAACAATATATATATATATATATATATACAGAAGAAATGACTGGGCACTCGAGGACTCGCAGGTGCAGGTAAAACAAGACCAATTTATTCCATAGTAGGTCTTACAGGTGTCGTCAACGTTTCGGGGGCCGTACCCCCGTCGTCAGGACCAAGTGCAGACAGTGTGAAGTACTTCACACTGTCTGCACTTGGTCCTGACGACGGGGGTACGGCCCCCGAAACGTTGACGACACCTGTAAGACCTACTATGGAATAAATTGGTCTTGTTTTACCTGCACCTGCGAGTCCTCGAGTGCCCAGTCATTTCTTCTGTATATCCTGTGGGCAGTGCCACGCTGCTGCCCTCCGCAAGTTGGCACCGGGGCAAGGTACTGTTTTCAGCTTATGTAAGCCCAGAGTGACGGCCCTTCCGGAGTTCTATATATATATATTGTACACTTGAAGAAGGGGTGTTTGTATCCCCGAAACGTCTGTTTTCACAGTAAACCTGTTGATTTTTCACCAAGACCGCTGGAGTGCCTCTATTTGTTTCATATCACACTTTATATATATATATATATATATATATATATATATATCTATATATGTAAGTTGCGTGTAGGGAACGCACACCGCTCCTTGAGTAATTCTGAGTGCCAGGTCGTAATTAAATACAAGCTTGTTTACACATGCAGCAAATGTGTATCCACTGCATATGGAAGACCAGCACATCAAGCACATTCAATAATGCAAAAACGATTTAATGTGAGAAATAGATCATGATACTCATCACATGGGTAGACAGCAGCTAATAGAAATCCACATCATCTAAGTGGCAGCAGCACAATGAAAGTCCACTCCATTGCTGCAAGCTTGTATGTATATATATATATATATATATATATATATATATATATATATATATATATATATGGGATGCAGTTACAATCCCGGCGGTCGGGATCCCGGCGTTCAGAATCCCGACGCCGGAATCCCGACCGCCGAAATGCCGACACTTTCTCCCTCCTGGGGTGTCAACGACACCCCTGGAGGGAGAATAAATTAGTGTGCCGAGCGTAGTGAGGCACCGGGCCCGCTGCGTGGCGAGCGCAGCGAGCCCGCAAGGGGGGGCGATCCACGTCCCCCCCTTGTCGGCATTTCGGCTGTCGGGATTCCGGCGTCGGGATTCTGAACGCCGGAATCCCGACCGCCGAAATGCCGACACTTTCTCCCTCCTGGGGTGTCCACGACACCCCTGGAGGGAGAATAAATTAGTGTGCCGAGCGTAGTGAGGCACCGGGCCCGCTGCGTGGCGAGCGCAGCGAGCCCGCAAGGGGGGGCGATCCACGTCCCCCCCTTGTCGGCATTTCGGCTGTCGGGATTCCGGCGTCGGGATTCTGAACGCCGGGATCCCGACCGCCGGGATTTAATACTGAATCCATATATATATATATTTTTTTTTAAATAGTGTTTGTGTTGTTATTCTAATATTTCCTTTACAGGGGGCTATAGGTACCGGCAGGCCTTTAATGACATCCTGTGTTTCTCCCAAGTACCAGCATGTGGGGCAGGCTTGCTGTAAAGGACAATACTTTTTTAAACCAGCTACCAACCCCGCACCCACCACCCAGGGGTGCGTGGGATAGCCCCGGGCTTCATCTCAAGCCTGGAGGGGCGACCCCATTATTTTGGGGGGTCCCCATCTCCTCAAGAACTCCTGGTATAGGCTGACTGGTTACGATGGGTAATGTTTTGGCCACGGGACACCATGAGGGCCGCCAATAGGGGGTGCTGTGGGTACAGCTGTCCTGTGCCCTGGCCTCTGGAAGGGCCCGGGCAGCTCATTTTTTCCACCGAAACCCCCCGACTGCCTCCGCTGCGCTGTGCTCAGTGCACTGAACAAAGCAGGAACAAATGCTGCACTGGCTTTTGGGCCAATCAGAGCTTGCGTACCGGCAGCCAACCAGCAGGTGCAGGGCCGGCGCTACCTGCTCAGCAGAGGATGCAAAGCAGGTAGGCGCCGGGCAGGAGAGGCGCTGTCCTGCTCTGCATCCTCCGCTGTCAGACTCTGTGGCTGCCGGCTGCTGCGCCTGGCTGTCACACTTGATGACAGGAAGCAGCGCCGAGGCACAGAGCTCCCTCCAGGCTCCTACCTGTCCTAAACACCAGATGAGAGGCCAGGTCAGCACGCAGCAGCAGTAGTACTGTACGTGCGAAAAGGGGCGGAGCTTCACGGACGGAGGGGGCGGGGCTACACGGAACAGAAGGGGCGGAGCTATGAGGGTGCAAGACTGAAGACACAGGAGAGGATGAGCAGCTGCCAGGAGAGTAAAGTGTGAGTGTAATGCTACTAATGTCAGCAACTGGTGTCGGCACATTCAATAGGCAGCACTACTAATGTCGGCAACTATTGTGGGCACGTGTATAGTCAGCGCTACTAATGTCGGCAACTGGTGTCGGCACGTTCAATAGGCAGCACTACTAATGTTGGCAACTATTGTGGGCACGTGTATAGTCAGCGCTACTAATGTCGGCAACTGGTGTGGGCACGTCTATAGGCAGCACTACTAATGTCGGCAACTATTGTGGACACGTGTATAGTCAGCGCTACTGATGTCGGCAACTGGTGTGGGCACGTCTAAAGGCAGCACTACTAATGTTGGCAACTATTGTGGGCACGTGTATAGTCAGCGCTACTAATGTCGGCAACTGGTGTGGGCACGTCTATAGGCAGCACTACTAATGTTGGCAACTATTGTGGACACGTGTATAGTCAGCGCTACTGATGTCGGCAACTGGTGTGGGCACGTTTATAGGCAGCACTACTAATGTTGGCAACTATTGTGGGCACGTGTATAGTCAGCGCTACTAATGTCGGCAACTATTGTGGGTACGTGTATAGTCAGGCTACTAATGTCGGCAACTATTGTGGGCACGAGTATAGTCAGCGCTACTAATGTCGGCAACTATTGTGGGTACGTGTATAGTCAGGCTACTAATGTCGGCAACTATTGTGGGCACGTGTATAGTCAGCGCTACTAATGTCGTCAACTGGTGTGGGCACGTGTATAAGCAGCACTACTAATGCTGTGAGCATGTGTGTAGACAGCGCTACTAATGTCAGCAACTATTGTGGGCACGTGTATAGGCAGCGATACTACTGTCGGCGACTGGTGTGAGCATGTGTATAAGCAGTGCTACTACTGTCGGCAGCTGGTGTGGGCGTATGGTTAGACAGTGCTACTGCTGTCGGCAACTGGTGTGGGCACGTGTATAGGCAGCGATACTAATCTCGGCAACTGGTTTGGGCATGTGTATAGGCAGTGCTGCTACTGTTGTCAACTGGTGTGGGCATATTTGTATAGGCAGTGCTACTAATGTCAGCAACTAGTGTTGGCACTTGTATACTACTGTCGGCAACTGGTGTGGGCACGTGTATAGGCAGCGATACTACTGTCGGCGACTGGTGTGAGCATGTGTATAGGCAGTGCTACTACTGTCGGCAGCTGGTGTGGGTATATGGTTAGACAGTGCTACTGCTGTCGGCAACTGGTGTGGGCACGTGTATAGGCAGCGATACTAATCTCAGCAACTGGTGTTGGCATATAATTACGCAGCACTACTAATGTCGGCAACTGGTGTGGGCATGTGTATAGGCAGCGCTACTGCTGTCGGCAAGTGGTGTGTGCACGTATATAGGCAGCGCTACTAATGTCCGCAACTGGTGTGGGCACGTTTTTAGGCAGCGCTACTGCTGTCGGCAACTGGTGTGAGCACGTGTATAAGCAGTGTTACTACTGTCGGCAACTGGTGTGTGCATATGGTTACACAGTGCTACTAATGTTGGCAACTGGTGTGAGCACTATGTATAAGCAGAGCAACTACTTTTGGCAACTGGTGTGGGCGTTATGAATAAGCAATGCTACAAATGTGGGCATATGCAGGAGTTCTCGGGGCATTATGTGTAGCATAATGTGTGTCAATGTCATATGGGCATTATTGTGCATGGCATATTTTGTAAGGGGAATTAGGGTGTGTGGCATAATGTGTAATGGGCATTATGGTGTGCTGCATATTATGTAAGGGGCATCATGATGTGTGGCATAATGTATAATTTGCATTACTGTGTGTGGTATAATGTGTAATGGGCATGGAGGTGTGAAGCATAATGTGTTATGGGGATTAAGGTGTAATTGGTACTTTTATGTGACCAAGCCCCTTCCTCATGAAGCCACGCTCCTACATTTTTTAGCGCGCCTACGGCGCGAACTCTCCCTCTTTTTTAACTCATGGCACCGAAATTGTGCTACTATGTGGTGTAATTTGGAGTGGGAGTACTATTGTGTGGCCATTCCCCTTCCTTGTGAGATCACACGTTTTTCTTTCGGTGTGCGCTGTCCCTTTGTAAAGCTTGGGTGGGCGCAAATTTAGTTTGCAGGAGGGCGCCGAACCCCCTAGCACCGGCCCTGAGCAGGTGCTGTATTTTAATTTGCCGCCGGCATGCTGAGTTGAAGAAGCTGCACTCAAGGACCTCCGGGCTGCAGCTCAGCGGAGGAGGAGATGGGGGAGCAGGAGCCAGGTTACGGTAAAGTCAAGTGAGGAGGGGGGGACCTGGGGCCTGGACTGGAGTCTCGGGCCCCCAAATTCCTGATGGCAGTCCTGGACCCCATCAAGCTATGGCATTACACCCCCTGCTAGTAGAGCCTGGTGCTGGTTCTTAAAATACAGGGGACCCCCACTCACTTTGTCACCCGTATTTTGGAAACTGGGGCTGGCTGAGCAGTGAGTGGAGGCTGAGGAGTGAGTGGAGGCTGAGCAGTAAGTAGAGGCTGTATGGTTATTGGAGGCTGAGCAGTGAGTGGAGGCTGTGTGGTTAGTGAAGGCTGAGCATTGAGTGGAGGCTGAGCAGTGAGTGGAGGCTGTGTGGTTAGTGGAGACAGAGCAGTGAGTAGATGTAGAGCTGTGACTGGAGGCTGTGTGGTTAATGGAAGCTGAGCAATGAGTGGAGGCTGTGCGGTTAGTAGAGGCTGAGCAGTGAGTGGAGGCTGAGCAGTGAGTGGAGGCTGTGTGGTTAGTAGAGGCTGAGCAGTGAGTGGATGCTGTGTGGTTAGTAGAGGCTGTGTGGTTAGTAGAGGCTGAGCAGTGAGTGGAGGCTGTGCGGTTAGTGGAGGTTGTGCAGTGAGTAGAGGCTGTGCGGTTATTGGAGGCTGTGCGGTGAGTGGAGGCTGTGTGGTTAGTAGATGCTGTGCAGTGAGTGGAGGATGTGTGGTTAGTAGAGGCTGTGCAGTGAGTGGAGGCTGTGTGGTTAGAGGCTGTGCAGTGAGTAGAGGCTGAGAAGTGAGTGGAGGCTGTGTGGTTAGTAGAGGCTGAGCAGTGAGTGGAGGCTGTGTGGTTAGTAGAGGCTGAGCAGTGAGTGGAGGCTGTGTGGTTAGTAGAGGCTGAGCAGTGAGTGGAGGCTGTGTGGTTAGTAGAGGCTGAGAAGTGAGTGGAGGCTGTGTAGTTAGTAGAGGCTGAGCAGTGAGTGGAGGCTGTGCAGTGAGTGGAGGCTGAGCAGTGAGTGGAGGCTGAGCAGTGAGTGGAGGCTGTGCGGTGAGTGGAGGCTGAGCAGTGAGTAGAGGCTGTGCGGTGATTGGAGGCTGTACAGTGAGTGGAGGCTGTGCAGTGAGTGGAGGCTGAGCGGTTAGTGAAGGCTGTGTGGTTAGAGGCTGTGCAGTGAGTGGAGGCTGAGCAGTGAGTGGAGGCTGTGTGGTTAGTAGAGGCTGAGCAGTGAGTGGAGGCTGTGTGGTTAGTAGAGGCTGAGCAGTGAGTGGAGGCTGTGTGGTTAGTAGGGGCTGAGCAGTGAGTGGAGGCTGTGTGGTTAGTAGAGGCTGAGCAGTGAGTGGAGGCTGTGTGGTTAGTAGAGGCTGTGCAGTGAGTGGAGGCTGAGCAGTGAGTGGAGGCTGTGTGGTTAGTGGAGGCTGAGCAGTGAGTGGAGGCTGTGTGGTTAGTAGAGGCTGTGCAGTGAGTGGAGGCTGTGTGGTTAGTAGAGGCTGAGAAGTGAGTGGAGGCTGTGTGGTTAGTAGAGGCTGAGCAGTGAGTGGAGGCTGTGCAGTGAGTGGAGGCTGTGCAGTGAGTAGAGGCTGTGCGGTGATTGGAGGCTGTGCGGTGAGTGGAGGCTGTGCAGTTAGTGAAGGCTGTGTGGTTAGAGGCTGTGCAGTGAGTGGAGGCTGTGTGGTTAGTAGAGGCTGAGCAGTGAGTGGAGGTTGTGTGGTTAGTAGAGGCTGAGCAGTGAGTGGAGGCTGTGTGGTTAGTAGAGGCTGAGCAGTGAGTGGAGGCTGTGTGGTTAGTAGAGGCTGAGCAGTGAGTGGAGGCTGTGTGGTTAGTAGAGGCTGAGCAGTGAGTGGAGGCTGTGTGGTTAGTAGAGGCTGAGCAGTGAGTGGAGGCTGTGTGGTTAGTAGAGGCTGAGCAGTGAGTGGAGGCTGTGTGGTTAGTAGAGGCTGTGCAGTGAGTGGAGGCTGAGCAGTGTGGGCGGGGCCCGGGTGACATGTATATATACTGTACACAGCCCCCATATAGCAAGCAGTATATATACAGCCGCTGCTGATGTCACCAGGATCCCTGCGCTCTGTAATCAGACACCGCTGCTGCCAGGATTCTCCCCCAGTCACTCTGCGCTCAGCCCCGGACGCTCCGTCTCCTGCTCCGGCCGCAGTCGCTGATGGTGCCGGTCCCGGGGGTGCGCTGGCCATGCAGAGCGGCGGTGACTACACAACTCTCCTGCTCGGCTTCTGATTCCGACTGATCTCCGCTGTGTGGACCAATGCAGACAAATGCATTTAGGAGCCCAAAGGACAAGGAGTGGACGCATCTCTGCCGCTGCTGCCAGGTGAGTGCCGGCCGGGGGTGCTCTGGGCTCAACTGTGGCTGCAGAGCAGACTGCAAGCTTCTGTGGTTCACAGGACAGATTGTAGAATCTGGCTTTACCAGTAGATTGCAAGCTCCTGTGCTGTTTGCTAAAGGCAGGGTTTGTGGCTGCAGAATAGATTGCAAGCTCCTGTGGCTTCGGATTTGTGGCTGCAGAGTAGATGGTAAGCTCCTGTGGCTTCGGATTTGTGGCTGCAGAATAAATTGCAAGCTCCTGTGGTTTTTGTGGCTGCAGAGTAGATTGCAAGCTCCTGTGACACCTGGCATGGTTGCTGACAGAGAACACGCTGTCACTGATATGACTTGGCATTACTGCCTCACAGTGCGGAGGTCATTGGTACAATTCCCACCATGGCCCTAACTGTGCGGAGTTTGTATATTCTCCTAATTGGCTCCCAACAAATTAACGCTAGAATGTCTGTGTGTGCATGTTCCTGGTAGGAAATATAGAGTGTAAGCTCTGCTGGGGCAGGGACTGGTATGAGTGTTCAACTATTCTCTGTACAGCGCTGCGGAATATGTGTGCGCTATATAATAACTGGTAACAATAGTCTCTATACAGCGCTGCGGAATAAGTGTGCGCTATATAATAACTGGTAATAATATTCTCTGTACAGCGCTGCGGAATATGTGTGCGCTATATAATAACTGGTAATAATATTCTCTGTACAGCGCTGCGGAATATGTGTGCGCTATATAATAACTGGTAATATTCTCTGTACAGCGCTGTGGAATATGTGTGCGCTATATAATAACTGGTAATAATAGTCTCAGTACAGTGCTGTGGAATATGTGTGCGCTATATAATAACTGGTAATAATATTCTCTGTACAGCTTTGTGGAATATGTGTGCGCTATATAATAACTGGTTATAATAATCTCTGTACAGCGCTGCGGAATATGTGTGCGCTATATAATAACTGGTAGTAATCTCTGTACAGCGCTGCGGAATATGTGTGCGCTATATAATAACTGGTAATAGTCTCTGTACAGCGCTGTGGTATACGTGTGCGCTATATAAATAACTGGTAATAGTCTCTGTACAGCGCTGTGGAATATGTGTGCGCTATATAATAACTGGTAATAGTCTCTGTACAGAGCTGCGGAATATGTGTGCGCTATATAATAACTGGTAATAATAATCGCTGTACAGCGCTGTGGAATATGTGTGCGCTATATAATAACTGGTAATAATAGTCTCTGTACAGCGCTGCGGAATATTTGTGCGCTATATAATAACTGGTAATAATATTCTCTGTACAGCGCTGCGGAATATGTGTGCGCTATATAATAACTGGTAATAATAATCTCTTTACAGCGCTGTGGAATATGTGTGCGCTATATAATAACTGGTAATAATAGTCTCTGTACAGCGCTGCGGAATATGTGTGCGCTTTATAATAACTGGTAATAATATTCTCTGTACAGCGCTGCGGAATATGTGTGCACTATATAATAACTGGTAATAATAGTCTCTGTACAGCGCTGTGGAATATGTGTGCGCTATATAAATAACTGGTAATAATCTCTGTACAGCGCTGCGGAATATGTGTGCGCTATATAAATAACTGGTAATAATCTCTGTACAGCGCTGCGGAATATGTGTGCGCTATATAAATAACTGGAAATAATCTCTGTACAGCGCTGCGGAATATGTGTGCGCTATATAAATATCTGGTAATAATCTCTGTACAGCGCTGCGGAATATGTGTGCGCTATATAATAACTGGTAATAATAATCTCTGTACAGCGCTGCGGAATATGTGTGCAATATAAATAACTGGTAATAATCTCTGTACAGCGCTGTGGAATATGTGTGCGCTATATAATAACTGGTAATAATATTCTCTGTACAGCGCTGAGGAATATGTGTGCACTATATAATAACTGGTAATAATCTCTGTACAGCGCTGTGGAATATGTGTGCGCTATATAAATAACTCGTAATAATAGTCTCTGTACAGCGCTGCGGAATATGTGTGCACTATATAATAACTGGTAATAGTCTCTGTACAGCGCTGCGGAATATGTGTGCAATATAAATAACTGGTAATAATCTCTGTACAGCGCTGCGGAATATGTGTGCGCTATATAATAACTGGTAATAATATTCTCTGTACAGTGCTGAGGAATATGTGTGCACTATATAATAACTGGTAATAATCTCTGTACAGCGCTGTGGAATATGTGTGCGCTATATAATAACTGGTAATAGTCTCTGTACAGCGCTGCGGAATATGTGTGCGCTATATAATAACTGGTAATAATATTCTCTGTACAGCGCTGTGGAATATGTGTGCGCTATATAATAACTGGTAATAATAATCTCTGTACAGCGCTGCGGAATATGTGTGCAATATAAATAACTGGTAATAATCTCTGTACAGCGCTGCGGAATATGTGTGCGCTATATAAATAACTGGTAATAAATAGGACCACTGGGGACTGGGCCGGGACTCTCGGTGGTGTGGATTACAGGCCCCCTGGCCCCGGCCTGTCCATTCAGAGGACTTCTGTCATCCAATCCCTCACGGTTATGATGAGGTTAAAGATAAGTGTGGCGCTTGTGGCAACACGTCCCTCTCCCCGGCTTCTGTGTACAGGACACGTATGTGAGATGGGGTCAGGGATGATGTTTGTCCTGTACATAGACCACAGGGGCTCATCAGCGACATGACAGTAAATAGGGCCCATTGCCCCCCAGGGCTGCTCCCGCCTGCAGGGCACTAAGCCTGGGGGGGGCAGAGGATGTCACTAGGTGACAGCAGGGACAGGGATCTGTGTGCGCCTGCTGCTGACATCCCCCATATGTTAGCAGTTTGGGAGACGCCATCTTTCACATATTTGTATGGACTTGTTGTGAGAGGAACTTGGATTGGGGGGGGGGGGGGGGTCTTCAGGAGTCACATTACACTGTGTGCAGGCAGGCGGCAATGCTGGGAGTGCGCCGGTATTATTAGCTGTCCTGTGGCAGGCACGGTGTGTGTGTGGGTGCTGTGTGCAGGGGGCACCAAGTGTGGGACACTGTGGCAGGAACCAAGTGTGGGGGGCATAGTGTATGGCAGGCACTGTGTGTGGGGGGCATAGTGTATGGCAGGCACTGTGTGTGTCGGGTGAGCACAATGTGTGGGGGCATAGTGTATGGCAGGTACTGTCTGTGTGGGGTGAGCACAATGTGTGGGGGCATAGTATATGGCAGGCACTGTGTGTGGGGGGCATAGTGTATGGCAGGTACTGTCTGTGTGGGGTGAGCACAATGTGTGGGGGCATAGTGTATGGCAGGCACTGTGTGTGTGGGGTGAGCACAATGTGTGGGGGCATAGTGTATGGCAGGCACTGTGTGTGTGGGGTGAGCACAATGTGTGGGGGCATAGTGTATGGCAGGCACTGTGTGTGTGGGGTGAGCACAATGTGTGGGGGCATAGTGTATGGCAGGCACTGTGTGGGGGGCATAGTGTATGGCAGGCACTGTGTGTGTCGGGTGAGCACAATGTGTGGGGGCATAGTGTATGGCAGGCACTGTGTGTGTGGGGTGAGCACAATGTGTGGGGGCATAGTATATGGCAGGCACTGTGTGTGGGGGGCATAGTGTATGGCAGGTACTGTCTGTGTGGGGTGAGCACAATGTGTGGGGGCATAGTGTATGGCAGGTACTGTCTGTGTGGGGTGAGCACAATGTGTGGGGGCATAGTGTATGGCAGGCACTGTGTGTGTGGGGTGAGCACAATGTGTGGGGGCATAGTATATGGCAGGCACTGTGTGTGGGGGGCATAGTGTATGGCAGGCACTGTGTGTGTGGGGTGAGCACAATGTGTGGGGGCATAGTGTATGGCAGGCACTGTGTGTGTGGGGTGAGCACAATGTGTGGGGGCATAGTGTATGGCAGGCACTGTGTGTGTCGGGTGAGCACAATGTGTGGGGGCAAAGTGTATGGCAGGCACTGTGTGTGGGGGGCATAGTGTATGGCAGGAACTATGTGTGTGGGGTGAGCACAATGTGTGGGGGCATAGTGTATGGCAGGCACTGTGTGGGGGGCATAATATATGGCAGGCACTGTGTGTGGGGGGCATAGTGTATGGCAGGAACTATGTGTGTGGGGTGAGCACAATGTGTGGGGGCATAGTGTATGGCAGACACTGTGTGTGGGGGGCATAGTGTATGGCAGGAACTATGTGTGTGGGGTGAGCACAATGTGTGGGGGCATAGTGTATGGCAGGCACTGTGTGTGGGGGCATAGTGTATGGCAGGCACTGTGTGTGGGGGGCATAGTGTATGGCAGGCACTTTGTGTGGGGGGCATAGTGTATGGCAGGCACTGTGTGTGGGGGGTGAGCACAATGTGTGGGGGCATAGTGTATGGCAGGCACTGTGTGTGTGGGGTGAGCACAATGTGTGGGGGCATAGTGTATGGCAGGCACTGTGTGTGTGGGGTGAGCACAATGTGTGGGGGCATAGTGTATGGCAGGCACTGTGTGTGTGGGGGGGCTGCGTGCAGTTGACACTGTCTGTGGGACACTAAGTGGGATGGGCACTGTGGTGGGCTCTGTGTGTGTGCAGGGGCACTATGTACACGGCGGGCGCTGTGTGCGCTATTTATATTTGACGACGGACCAGCAACATACTGGCCGGTGTGTATCCACCATTAGAGTACTTGGAACCAGTGAAAGGAGGAAGCCGGTGGCAGCTGCGTGCTCATCCGCCTCCGTCAGGTCTGGGTGTCCTGCGTATACAGTGACAGTCTGGGTGTCCTGCGTATACAGTGACAGTCTGGGTGTCCTGCGTATACAGTGACAGTCTGGGTGTCCTGCGTATACAGTGACAGTCTGGGTGTCCTGCGTATACAGTGACAGTCTGGGTGTCCTGCGTATACAGTGACAGTCTGGGTGTCCTGCGTATACAGTGACAGTCTGGGTGTCCTGCGTATACAGT